>NC_134271.1:37053271-37369521 GCF_031893055.1 Leptodactylus fuscus
ATCCATCGCTATATGTATGTCTAGAGGCTTGGATCTCTCCAATAGAGATCGACATTTAATCTTTTAACTTGTTTGGGACTGACCCATGGGCTTTTCTACAGCGGGCTATACAGTATTCCAAATCAATTGACTGCATCACTTGTTTCGGAATAAGTGTGGGTCTCTTGCACTGTCTGAAGCAGATGCCAGATGCCTACTCCTAATACTGTTAAGAAAACTGTCCGTTCTGGGCCTTTAATGCTTTAGTATACACATTGGCGCTTTTGTAGGAAGGGGCAGCTAGGGCCTAGTAAAGTCCCCCAGGTCCGCTTTGAGTGTTAAAAAAAAAAAAACACACCTGTAGAAATTTGTAATTGTACCAATCCAGTGAAATATATTGAGTTATTTAAGCTGTACTGAATTACATAAATGTTATAGTGTAAAAAGAGAAACGAAGGATTGCCATTTTTCTCTGTTGCTTCCCAGAAAGATTTAATAAAAGTTTATCAATAAGAAGAAATATTTATTAAAAAATTTTGACATTAAATACTACAAGTTGTCCTGCAAAAAAAAAAAAAAAAAACAAGCTCCCATACAGCTACATAGCAAAACAAAAAAAATGGTTTCATCGTCAAGGCCTAAAACAGGCCAGTTATACTAAGGGGTTAAGAGCACAAGCATTTTAGCCTTAGGGGGGCGTTCACACTACCGTCAGTGTCCGATAGGTAATGTCAGCTGCTAATGTCCATTCAAAATCTTGCACGGACATTAGCAGCGGACACTAGCTGTGTCCGTGACATTTTTCATTCATTTAAATGGAGATCGGGTGTGATGTTTTGCACTCCTTGCCTGTCCTTAAGTGTCCGTTCCTAAAGCTGTCCAACTTTTCAAACGGACAGAACAACCCGACATGTAGGTTTTTTCTGTCCGCCTTATACTCGAGTCCCCTTTTTAGGAGGGGGGGGCCTATGACCAGCCACAATATTAATGTATAGAATCTCCCATAAAATAGTGCAAAAGAAAAAAAAAAAACGAGGATTTTAAAAAAAAGTAAATAAAATAAAAGTTCTAAATCGCTCTTTTCCCTAGAATACATACAAAAGTAGAAAATTATTGTGAAACACATACACATTAGGTATCCCTGTGTCTGAAAGTGCCCGGTCTACTGATTATAGGGGATCTGCAGTGCTCCTGTTCCGTCGGGAAGGGGTTAATAGCAGCACTGCAGATACCCTATATTCGGCCAGACTGAATTCCAAGTGGGGGAAGAAAAAACAGTCCTCAAGCTCAGGGAAGGGGCAGACAGACAACCAAAACACCCCCTCCCCTTTTCCCAGCACCCAGCAACTACTGCACCCAAAAACTCTGACCATTTTAATTTTTGAAATTTTCCAGTAGCTGCTGCATTTCCCCCCTAGGCTTATACTCGAGTCAATAAGTTTACCCAGTTTTTTGTGGTAAAATTAGGGGCCTCAGCTTATATTCGGGTCGGCTTATACTCGAGTATATACGGTATATTTTTTTTTGTAGGAAAAAATATATATATTGGGAAAATAGCTATTTTTTTTATTTCACTTTTTTGGTAACATTTATACTTATTGGTACTTGACCACTAGGTGGCGTGATTGCCACAGTAACACTCAGTATAGCTTCCGCATGGCTGTGCATTACAATATTGGAAAGTAAAAGCAAAGCCTCGATATAAAATATTGCCATTGCCAAAGAGGCTTGTGAGGGTGATATGGGGGCCTACAGTAGTCCTTGATGTCACCATGACAATGCATTGGCACCAAGCAATCACAACTCAGGATTTCTAATAGAGGTTACAAACAAATAGAGACCCCTTAAGTACCACCATCTTTATTGTTACAAGGAGGCTGTCGGCTATTTGTAACTGCTCACATCCCCTTGCAATGACACTGGCTTAGATCCTGAAGCAGTGCCATCCTCATGATGTACACAGTAAACAATTCTGTATGTCACAGGGTAGGAACTAGTTATGCATGGCTGTCAGCCATTTATAAACTAGTCAGAAATTGGTGTGTGAAGAAATAGAGGAGTCTGAGTCAGTGGATTTGACCTATCAACGCCACAGCCCTGTGTAAACTACAACTTTTTGTGCAATATTTATGGATTTATTGCTAGCACAGTTACTCCTCCCTTCACAAAGTTATGACAACGGTGTTATCTCCCTGAC
Source organism: Leptodactylus fuscus (assembly GCF_031893055.1). Classification (NCBI taxonomy): domain Eukaryota; kingdom Metazoa; phylum Chordata; class Amphibia; order Anura; family Leptodactylidae; genus Leptodactylus; species Leptodactylus fuscus. Next base: position 37,055,448 of record NC_134271.1, read on the forward strand.
TGTACACTTATGGTCTCCTAGACAGTGAAGGATAATATCACAAGAAGAATAATCCCACTGGTACAGTCTCAAGCTGCCCATGCGATGTTGTGCTGAGACTTCATGAGATCACAGAAAAAAAAAATCTTAAAATGAGGGTGTTTGATCAGTAGCAGACAGGATGCTGTACTATAGGGCTATGCTTTGTTGGCTCTTTCAATGAAACAATCATCTAGACATGGAGGGGATTTTTGTTTATTCAGAATTAGAACATCATTAGAGTGTAAAGACAGTAATGGATTTGTCTGCTTCATCGTCCTACAATATAATGTAAAATAATAGGTTGTACTTCGTTATTGGGTTTAAAATGACAGGTTGGAAAATGCTTGTAAATTAAACTAATTTCTGTTTGTTTTTTAGATGTGGCAAAACTGTACCTGGAAAAAGTAATGATCCTGAACTATGAAGAAAAGCCAGATTATCAAGAGATTCGAAAAAATATTTCATCTACTCTTCAGAAAGTGAATGTCGAGCCCTACGACTCTTTAAAACTATGAAAAAGTAAGTGCCAAATTACAAACAATAGTCACTATCATCACTGCAATCCCTGAACAGTCTGTTGCAGTAATTTGAACGAATCCTTTCACTGCCAGGGGTTTGGGACATTTTGCACTTCTGGTAGCCAGTACAATTCATACCATTTTCAGATGTACAACGAAAACCTAAATACATACTGTAATTTAAAAATCATACTAAGCCCCCATACTTTATGAAGGTAGACTTAAAGGGGTATTCCTATAAACATAATCATATCTATATTTGTACATAATTAAAAGTTAAACATTTTTGCAAATATACAATAGGAAATAAAGTATTTAGTCAGCCACCAAGTTCTTCCACTTAAAAAGATGAGAGAGGCCTGTAATTGACATCATACGTAGACCTCAACTATGAGAGACAAAACTAAAAAAACAAATCCAGAAAATCACATTGTCTGATTTAGAAAGAATTTACTTGCAAATGATGGCAGAAAATAACTATTTGGTCACCTACAAACAAGAAAGATTTCTGGCTCTCACAGACTCCTCTTTCCTCCACTCATTACCTGTAGTTATGGCACCTGTTTGAACTTGTTATCAGTATAAAAGACACCTGTCCACGACCTCAGACAGTCACACTCCAAACTCCACTATGGTGAAGACCAAACAGCTGTTGAAGGACACCAGAAACAAAATTGTAGCCCTGTACCAGGCTGGGAAGACTGAATCTGCAATAGGCAAGCAGCTTGGTGTGAAGAAATCAACTGTGGGAGCAATAATTAGAAAATGGAAGACATACAAAACCATTGATAATCTCCTTCGATCTGGGGCTCCATGCAAGATCTCACCCCAAGTGGGTCAAAATAATCACAAGAACGGTGAGCTAAAATCCCAAGACCACACGAGGGGACCTAGAGAATGACCTGCAGAGAGCTGGGACCAATGTAACAAAGCCTACCATCAGTAACACACTACGCCGCCAGGGACTCAGATCCTGCAGTGCTAAACATGTTTTCCTACTTAAGCCAGTACATGTCTGGGCCCATCTGAAGTTTGCTAGAGAGCATTTGGATGATCCAGAAGAGTATTTTGAGAATGTCATATGGTCAGATGAAACCAAAGTAGAACTGGTTGAAACACAACTTGTGTTTGGAGGAGAAAGCATGCTAAGTTGCATCCAAAGAACACCTACTGTGAAGCATGGGGGTGGCAACATCATGCTTTGGGGCTGTTTCTCAGCAAAAGGATCCGGATGACTGATCCTTATACATGAAATATCTCTAGATCTCAAGCCTATAGAAATTTTTTGGAGGGAGTTGAATGTCCATGTTGCCCAGTGACAGCCCCAAAACATCACTGCTCTAGAGGAGATCTGCATGGAGGAATGGGCCAACATACCAACAACAGTGTGTGCCAACCTTGTGAAGACTTACAGAAAACGTTTGACCTATATAACAAATTATTGAGATGAACTTTTGTTATTGACCAAATACTTATTTTCCACCATAATTTGCAAATAAATTATTTCCAAATCAGACAATGTTATTTTATATCGGACAATCTCATTTTGTCTCTTATAGTTGAGGTCTATCTATAATGTCAATTACAGGCCTCTCTCATGTTTTTAAGTGGGAGAACTTGCACAATTGGTGGCTGATTAAAAACCACTGTAAGTAGTTAAAAATTTTGCAGAGTTTTTAAGATTTTCTCCCACTATCTTAGTGGTGACAGTCTGTTGTTTTGATCGGTTGCCAATGGATACAACCACAAATGCAAAAACTTTCTGTGGTCTGGGACTTGTCAGGAACCCAGCCATGATTTTCTCATTGTAGCTGGGTCATCAGGCAGGGACACTACATGTATGAGAAGATAATCCAGCAACAATAAGACAATCATAGCTGATTTTCTGACCTTAGAAAGGTCCTGCAATCATGGTCGTGTCCATTGGCAACTGATCAAGACAATAGCTTATGACCACAAGATATTTACAAAAAAGCTTTAACACTCTACCAAATTTTTAATTACTTATATTTACAAAAATGTTTCACTTTTAAATTATCTACAAATTTAAAAATGGTTATGTTCGTGGGAATACCCCTTTAACTAATGTGATAACTAGCACAGGTTTCAGATTGGCCTAAATATGGATGGGGTACTTTATTGCTCACATACCAAAGAGTACCTTTCAAGTCCTCATAGATTTGCAATATTAAATACCAACAGAAAACCAAGAGTCTGCTGAATTAGCTTTGCCGGTATGTGACCTGATGCTGGAGATACCTGTGCCTTTAGTTTCGGCATCAATATCTCTCCATTGTCAGAACAACGTGCCTAGGATATGGGAAACGCACCCTCGTCCAACACTACAAGGCTATGGAAGACTACGGTCAGGGAAGAAGGGGTTGTGTTTCTCATAGCCTAGTGATGACACTATTCTGTTAGGCACGCATTTCTGACAAGTGGAGGGATATCGATGCTAAAATTAACTGCACTGTTTTCTCCAGCAGTGGGGTACATTGGTATGCAAAGCACACTCTCAGCTATCTAGTGGTATATAATACCACTGATCTTTGTACAGCGGATGTCAGAAAGGGGTTAAGAGCAGCTGCATGTTCTCCCACTTCTGTAACTTCTGGATAGGTCAGATGAAAATTGTAATATCAGAAAAACAAAACTAAAAAATTGTGGAATTAAAATTTTATTAATGCAACTTGTTACACAAAAAAACAAGCCCTCAAGTGGCTTTGTAGGTAAAATAAAAAAAAAGTTAAAGCTTTTGAAATGCTGAGACAAAAGCAAAAGAAAAATAGCTGCATGCTGAAGTCCAAAATATGAGAAATTGACTTGGTAAAAATCCCACATTATGCAGTAAAGGCTTCTGGGAAAGTCGGGCATGATGATCAGGGTGCTTCCTATAGAGGGCAGCATAACAGAGGCACTGTCTCCCTATTTACATATTGGGAGGCAAATTTGCATTCCTCCCATGTTCCCTTGCAGTGGAGCGACTATGACTGTATAAGTCTCCACACACCTAATAGGTGGTTTCTCCTTAAGGAGGAACATTATCCCCATAATGAAGTCCAAAATAGTCCGCGTCCTTAAGGCTAAGGCCCAACATTGCAGAAAAGCTGCTTTTTTGTTCCAGATTTTGCTGTTTATTTTTTAAGAGAAAACGGAAGAGAAAAGTGTAAGTGCTTCCTAGATATTTCACATTCCTTCTGGTGCCATTAAGCTGGGTTCACACAGGAATTTAGTAACCAGATTTTGATGTGGGGGCCGCCTCAGAATCCGGTCCAAAAAACGGCTAGCCACGACTGGTTGCAGGTGCAATGCACCGGCATCCAGTCACTGCATTCTGCTCCGGATTAGGCCCAAATGAATGGGCCTAGTCAGAAGGGAGGTGTTGCAGATTCCGCGTCAAGAAAGGGCAGGTCGCTTTTTTTTTCCGCAAGCAGCACAAAACCACTAGCAGAAAAAAAGTCACTTGATCCCATTGAAGTTAATAGGAGGCATTTTTTTTGGACCAGATTCTGAGGCGGATTCCGCTTCAAAATCCAGTCCAAAAATCCCCATGTGAACCCAGCTTTACTTGGTTTGGCGCCAAAAAAAAAATTTCCACAACTTAGGGTCTTATCCTAAAGAATTCATTGACACCAAGACGTAATATAAGCATCATTTCCTGCATGGATTTTCATAGGTTTATCATACTTTGTGTTTTTGCATTTCTGTTAATTATTGCTACCTTTCTATTTTTGCAGGACAGCAGAAGTGACTCCAGCCATGTTAAATGAACAAAAAAAAAAGAAGTGCATTGGCTACTAAAGCTTTTTTGGAATTTTTTCAAAGAGTGATCTCATTTCCTATATTTTTGGTATATTTTTTTTCGCCTACATAAATTGAGATTTTTATTACACTGGCCTATATAATATTGCTGTCTGACTACCAGTTGTCACCCTGTAATGTAGATTTGTTGCCTCTTCAGAATGAGATGAGGTTGTGAACATTTTAACCATGCTACTGAATCCCTGTTTTATTTAGAATATGATGATTTTAAGGTTTACTTTTATGAAACTATTATTTTGTTGGTGGAGGTAGTGAAAGGTCTACTTGGAAATTTTAAAAGGGATCCTATCATTAGAATACCTTTTTTTTTTTTTTTTTTTTTTAACTAACATGTAGGAATAGCCTTAAGAAAGGCTATTCTTCTCCTACCTTTAGAAGTCTTCTCCGCACCGCCGTTCGGTAGTTATTCCGTTTTCCGTCTTTATGTAAATTTAGTTCTCTCGCAGCACTGGGGGCGGGCCCCAATGCTGCGAGAGAACTCTCCAGCGCCGCCTCCATCTTCTTCAGGAACCGGCCTCTACACGTCGTCTTCCGGCCTGGCTTTCAATCTTCTACGCATGCGCAATCTGCTCTGCCAGCGGGCCTTTGGCAGAGCCGACTGCATTTGGATGTGGTCATTTTTTTTGTGACCGCTTACTACAAGAGCTCGTGTAAGCAGCCACAAAAAAATGGCCGCGCGCAGGTGCAATCTGATTGCGCATGCATAGAAGATTGAAAGCCAGGCCGACGACGCAGATGGAGGCGGCACTGGAGAGTTCTCTCGCAGCACTATGGACGCCCCCAGTGCTGTTTGAGCGCTGGGGCCCGCCCCCAGTGCTGCGAGAGAACTCATTTGCATAAAGACAGAAAACAGAATATCAACCGAATGGCAGCGTGGAGAAGACATCTAAAGGTAGGAGAAGAATAGTCTTTCTTAAGGCTATTCCTACGTGTTAGTTAGAAAAAAAAGGGATCTAATGATAGGATCCCTTTAATAGTGCAGTTTAGAGAACGATAGTTTGTGATTTTTCATCACAATTTAATATTAGTTATTGGTCTATGGGTTAATATAATAGATTTGATCTTAACTTTAGGACATACAATTTAGTCAGTCTTTATACCATACCACAGGCTTTCAATATGGTCTTTAAAAATACTAACTATGTTAAAATGTGTGAAAGAAGTTGAATGTAGGATTGAAGTGTGTAGAGCTCAATTTATGAAGGTTAAATATAGACTTTTGTGAGTATATTACATTTTGTACATGGCAAGTACAAGTACTCCAAATGGTGTCTGGAATTTTAATATGGTGCGGTTTTAATCTGTTCTTTCCCTACATTGATTTAGAGAATAAAAATATTTTGTTTTAATATCGTTTTTCATATCCAGAAACATAAATCAGAATGTCTTTCACTTGTTTGTTGTGTAAACATAATGTGACTGTGATATTTTAATAAAGCTGTGACATCCTTATTAAGTTTTATTGATTGTGTTTTGTAAGAAGTGACAAAAGTTATTGTTGAAAATATATACAAAATTTGTAATACATCATTGTATTAGTATTTGGACTATGTCACATAGGAGGTTCAGATGATTTGCTATGACATCGCATATCAGGTCTAATGTGTTCAATAAAAAAATAGATTTCATGCAGTACATTATATACCCGTATATACTAGAGTATAAGCTGACCCGAATATAAGCCGAGGCCCCTAATTTTACCACAAAAAAAACTGGGAAAACTTATTGACTCAAGTATAAGCCTGGGGGCGGGAATCCACCATTGCAGATAAAAAGTCTGGTCATGTGTATTACAGCTTAGTAACTCAATGTGCCTCATAGTAATAGCAGTTAACCCCATCATGTCCCTCACATTAACCCCCTGTGTGCCTCACATAAGAGTTACTGATATGTGGGACATATGGAGGTAATAATTAGGTATCTTCATAATTAAGGTCCTTTATTAGTACCCTCGTGTCTCACATATTAGTAACCCTTATATGGGGAACACAGGGGTTAATATGAGGGACATGATGGGGTTAACTGCTATTAATGAGAGGCACATGGAGTTACTGAAACTAAATTAATAACCCCAAATGCCTGACATTACTAGGCAGAGTAACTAAAGGAAGGTCCCTGTGTGTGTCACGTTATTGTAGCTTCCTCTCCTCCATACAACAGACATCTTCCATAAGACACAATGAATTATGGCAACTGACTTATCTGCAGATAATCCATTCTAGTTTCTACAGGACCTTTGATGACATCACACGTGACCTACATGACAAGCCAATCACAGAGCAAGGACCTCCCCCTTCATTTAGTTTATGCAGGTCCTTCCAGTTTTCTGTGCTCCATGGACCCTGACTCGAGTATAAGCTGAGGGGGGCTTTTTCAGCATAAAAATTGTGCTGAAACGGTAAGTGCTTCTCAAAGGTGTATTCTGGTGATTTGATAGTCCCATAGAAGTGGGGCAACGTGTGTGCAACCAGCTGCTACATTTGTTTTCAGGTACGATGGACCCTTGTTACCATGATCTTTGGTGTTCCCAGTGGCCGGTCCTCAGCTGATCAGCAAGTTGAATAGAGTGCTTTACCCACCTTCATCACAATAGTATGACAGATATCAGGACTTTTAAATATGGCACCCATCAAGGGGCTGAGTGGGCGCTATAGCCTCCAGGCCTCTCTTATATTACATGTTTGGGATCTGGTGGCAATGTTTTTTTTTGTTTTGTTTTGTTTTTTGTTTTTTTTTTAAAATGTAGATTGTGAGCCCCACATAGAGCTCACTATGTACATTTTTTCCCTATCAGTATGTCTTTTTGGAATATGGGATGGAAATCCATGCAAACACGGGGAGAACATACAAACTCCTTGCAGATGGTTTTATGCCCTTGGTGGGATTTGAACACCAGGACTCCAGCGCTGCAAGGCTGCAGTGCTAACCACTGAGCCACCGTGTGGCCCCTTTGGTGGCAATGTTTGTGATCAGAGCCCTTTCTGATTCTGAGCATTAGCCCTTCAAATGCAGATATGACTAAGGCTAAGTTCACATTTGCGTTTAGGTTTCTGTTGTGGTAAAGAAAAGTCCGCTTGGGAAAACCCTAAACAGAAACCTAATCCGCTTAAAAAAGCGTTTACTTTCGGAACCCGCTGACCCCATAGACTATAATGGGGTCCATCGGGTTTCTGTCCAAAAGGGTTGAAAAATGCAGAAAGAAAAGTGCTGCTTCCAGTGATTTTCTCTCAGCATTTTTCAAGCAAAATGGAGTCCCCAGGCGGAGAGCAGGCGCCAATGTGAACCTAGTATGATCACTGGCGTTTGGTGGGCGAATGCACATTGGATATGTTCCCAATACATCCGAACTAGCAATAACAGCAATTTGCTTAACACTAGATCAAAAGGGTGCAGCATTTTAATTTCTTTTGCTTTTTGCTAGGAATATATAGAACAGAGTTGTGAGGCAGATGGTTTAAATTTCTACATGAATACAGGTCTCGTAGATGTATTTGGAAAAACTGAGTTATTTTACGCAAGGGTCATTAGTTGTAGAGGGAGACCTGATATTTGCCTTGAAACCCTTGTTGGATGTATCTTGGGAAAAGGGGGCTTCCTGTTATGCAGACTCAAAGCTCTGTTGCAACAATATCAGTTGATAGATTCATGGTGTACATTACATCTGAGCCACCAGGACAGTACATTTTACATTTTAAAATTTAATTTAGGGCTCGTTCACATCTGCGTTGTCCTCTCCGTAATGCAGGTTTCCGTTTCCTGCATAAAACAGAGCAGGAGACGGAAACCTGCAGGAGTCTTTCTCACCCATTCATTTGAATGGGTGAAAAAGATGTCCGGCGGTGAGCGTTTTGCGCTCTCCGCTGCGAAACCGGGTTTTTTAATCCGGACATAGAGTCGGACATGCAGTACTCTGTGTCCGGATTAAAAAACGCTCACCGCCGCTCATGGCCAGACCCGGTCTGAGCTTTCCGTCTTCTGGCATGCAGAAGACGGAAAGCACAGAACGGAGAGTAGAACGCAGGTGTGAACCTAGCGTTACTTAAAATTTACTTTAAACTTAATTTAAATGTAAAATTAATTTTAAAAAAAATTTATAGTCATAAAACCCCCAAAATCCCTTTTTTTTCTATAGAAAATGAATTGTACAAAAAAGCCCTAAAAATTAATAAAAACAATGCATATTTTGTATCACTGTGTCCGTAACAACCTATACAATAAAACTGAAACAATATTTAATGTACACAGTGAACATCGGAAAAAAAAAAAGAAAACCCGCTGGAAGTAATGATTTTTCGCCATACCTTACAAAATATGCTATAAAAAATTATCAAAAAGTCTTATGTACTACAAAATAGTACCAATAAAAACCAAAGGTTGTCCCGCAAAAAATAAGCCATCAACCAATGCTGTCAACCGAAAAAAAAATGATGCAAAAATCATTGATTTATGTTCCCAAATGTGTTTTTGCTCTGCAGAATTACTAAGGCATAAAAAAACAATATAAATGAGGTATTGCCGTAATCGTACCGACCCGCAGAATAAAGATAACATGATACGCCTACTGTACATTGCATGGAGAGAAAAAAATGTAAGTTAAAAAGTAATGCCAGAATTGATGTTTTTTTTTTTTCTTTTGTTATTTTTTTTAATCCACCCAGAAAGAGTTAATATAATTTATTCAATAAGTTGTAGGCACCCAAACAAATGATGTCATTAAAAAAATGCATCTCATACTGCAAAAAATTAGCCCTTATATGTCCACATCACTAGAAAAATAAAGAAAATATAGCTTGTACAATGTAAGGAGGAAAACCCCAAAAGTCGCCAAAACATTAGAACATAACTGACTGCGACTGGAAGAGAATGTATAAGCTGTGTGAGCGTATATCAGTGGACAACCCAGATTTAGAGCTTCCGAGGTAAAACTAAAAGTGACCCCCGGAGTGACCTTTCCCAATTATAGGAGCTATTGGGGACATAGTAGGGAATTTGGTGGTACCCAATGTATTCTGCACACTTTTGTATTTACTCTTCACCATCCACTGTGCTGGAGAAATTGTATAACAAACTGTGGGGGTCTTCTTCTTCTGTATCCTCTTGTGAAAATGAAAAACTTGGGGCTAAGTTTGTAAAAATTAAAAATATGGCGCTAAATGGGTGGTTTATTGGGAAAAAAGTCATTTCTAATTTTTACATCCCAATGCTAATAGAATCTGTGAAACAGTGGTAGGGTCAAAATGCTCACCATACCTCAAGTTTTTTATAAATAAATACAAAAAATTTTAATGCTTACCACTAACATGAAGTACAATGTGTCATGAAAAAAACAATCTCAAAATCACTTGTGCAAGTTAGCACAAGTGCAAGATAGCGTTTTGAAAAATGAGTCCTAGTCCATAAGGCACTTTTAAACTAACTTTTAGGTTAACTGTAGACCATAACATGGAAAATTAAGAAAAAATAAAATATTTCAAAATATGTATAAACACTTGACATATTTTTTTTTTTCAATATAAATTCTTTATTTATAACAAGTATACAAAATAAACAAACCACAAAACAGACAAGATCAAGGAAGGACCCAAAAGGGGCCTGTAGAAACAACACGCAGCAGGGAACAAAAACAGAACACAGTTACAATGGAAGATTATAAAGATAATCTGTTTTCCCTTAGCCCAAACAGCAGCACAAGATGGGGTATTCCTGCCCCTGTGTGCTGTTAGGACAGGTGGAACTTTTAATTAGCTAACAGTTTTTCCCCCTATAAGAGGCCAGAGCGACCTCCTCCCCCCTGTGTTAGTCAAAAAGTATAAAAGGCAATATAACAATACAAACATTACCATAAACAATGGGAGGGAGCCTTGTGCTGCTGTTTGGGCTAAGGGAAAACAGATTATCTTTATAATCTTCCATTCCCCCTACGCCAAACAGCAGCACAAGATGGGGATCTAGCAAGTAAAATCCCAACTAGGGTGGGAGATCTTGGCAAGCAGATGCCAAGACAGAATGTCCGAAGGCTGTGGCCTCTGAGCTGCGCCAGTCCAATCTGCAGTGTCTGGCGAACATCAGATGAAAACTCCAGGAAGCAGCGGAACATATCTGCTCTAAGGAGAGCGAGCGTCTCTCTGACCGGGAAGTTGGTCCAATTCCGGTACTGGTAGGTCTTGAGCGCGAAGAGAGCAAGCGATGGCCTCCCTGATCCATCTTGACAGGGTGGCTTTAACACCTTTGTTACGGCCGTAGGTATTGATGAGCAGGTTCTTCGAAAGGAAGCTGTACAATCCAAATATATGCGCAGATATATGCGACCCTAGGACAAAATCCCTGGATGAACCCAAGTTGAACCCTATCAGTGAAAAAGGTAATGAATGGCTCCGAGGCAGCCAAAGCTTGTAATTCTCCAATCCTTTTGGCAGAGGTAATTGCCAACAAGAAGGTTACCTTGTAGGAGAGATATCTCCAGTCCACTTCTGTTAAGAGTTCAAACGGGGGAGAACAAAGCCCCTGAAGAACCGCAGCCAAGTCCCATTGCGGGACAGGGGACTGCATCTGAGGGCGGAGCCTAGAGGCCCCTTTAAGGAATTACTTTAATAGAGGATCTTGTTATAACCAGGTCCCTAGAAGAGCGGAAAGTGCTGAAACATGAACCTTCAGGGTAGCTGGAGTTAGCCCCTTATCCAGGTCACTCTGTAGGAACTCCAAGACTGATTCGATAGCAGAGTTATTAAGCTGCCTATCCGAGATCCTTTGGTAACTCCTGTTAGTTGAATCCGCTCTTGAATGGGCCAACGTTCTTAGAACGGCCTGGGATAATCGTCTATCTCCGTATATGATGCGGTCAACCTCCAGGCCATGAGGTTGAACCTGTCCAGGTCCTGGCAGAGCTGTCAGTTCAGAATTACCAGGTTTTGGACTTGTGGAAGCCTCCAGTAGGTCCCTTGACTCATTAGGATGAGGTGGGTAAACCATGCCCTTTTTTGGCCAGAACGGCATGATCACTATTGCCGAAGTCTGGTCCTGCCTGAGTTTCGCCAATACCTTCGGAATCATCAGAATAGGAGGAAAAACGTATGCCAGTTTGAACCTCCAAGGTATTGACAGGGCATCTACCGCCAAAGGATTGTCTTCCCGGTAGAGGGAGCAAAACCTTGTCACTTTGGCGTTGTACTGGGTGGCCATCAGGTCCACCTCGGGGAGACCCCACATCTCAGTGAGATGATGAAAGATGTCCGGATTTAGGGACCATTCGCCTGTCATCACCAGGCCTCTGCTTAGCTGATCCGCAAGGATGTTCAGCCCACCTTGAATATGAACCGCTGATAGTTGTGAAAGATTCCTCTCCACCAGGAGAATATTAGATTTGTCACCTGCAGAAGCGAGGGGGATCTGGTTCCCCCCTTGTTTGCTGATATATCGGACTGCTGTTAAGTTGTCTGTTTCACTCTCACAGCTTTCCCTTGCAGGTGGGGTGCAAACATTAGAAGCACACGGTGCACCGCAGTGAGCTCTCGCCAGTTGGACAAATGAGCCTTCTCTAAGCTGGTTCCAGGTCCCACGTACCGGGGTCTCCCCCAGAAGCACTCCCCATCTTGTGAGGGAGGCATCTGTGGTCAACAGGGTCCAGGATGTCTGGACCGTGGATTTCCCGTCTCTGAGCTGGGACCACCAAGCCAGTGATCGACGGGTTCTGATGGATAACTGGATAGGCTTCTGTAGCCCCGAAGGACTGTGGTTCCCGACTCTCAGGATCTCGCACTGTAAGGGGCGCATGTGCCATAGGGCCCACAGAACTGCCTTGATGGCTGCGGACATGAGACCTAGGACCTTCATGGCGGTCCTGATAGTAACCTTCCGGGTTGTGGATAGGTGATGAGCCGCTTGACCAATCTTCTCCTTCCAAGGAGGAGGCAGGGAGATCATCATGCTGAGAGAATCCAAGATAAACCCAGAAATTGAATCGGGGTAGATGGAACCACTACCGACTTCTGCCAGTTTATTAGCCAGCCCAGCTCATTTAGGAAAGCCACAGTGGATTCCAACTGTGTGGCAAGCACCTCCTTTGACCGGGCTTTTAGGAGCCATTCGTCTAGTTATGGGACAATAAGATCCCTTGGAGGCGCAGGGCGGCTACGACCGGGGCCACTACCTTAGTGAAGGTGTGGGGGGCCAAGGATTTGCCGAATGGGAGAGCTGTCTAGATAAAGTTGCTTGATGCCCTGGAGAGGGAGGGTCCTTACGTATTTGTCTGGCTTGAACAAGTTGAAGGACCGATGGATCTTGGATAAGCCGTGATCAGGCGGACATATGATGAGACCAAATAGCCTACCCAGCCGATCTAGATGTGCTCTCCTCAGAGAGGGAGGCATAGGTAGTCAACAGGGTCTGGCGTTAGATGGACCATGGCCACTCTCCACCAGAGAGGGATGCATCAGTGGTCAACAGGGTCCAGATAAATTGGACCGTGGACTCTACATTCAATTTCATGTTCCTCCTATGGAATGCTTCTCTAGATGTGCTCTCTTATCTGGATGTTCTCTCCACCAGAGAGGGAGACATAGGTAGTCAACAGGGTCCGGCCTTAGCTGGACCGTGGACACTCTCCACCAGAGAGGGATGCATCAGTGGTCAACAGGGTCCAGATAAATTGGACCGTGGACTCTACATTCAATTTCATGTTCCTCTTATGGAACGCTTATCTGGATGTTCTCTCCACCAGAGAGGGAGACATAGGTAGTCAACAGGGTCCGGCCTTAGCTGGACCGTGGACACTCTCCACCAGAGAGGGATGCATCAGTGGTCAACAGGGTCCAGATAAATTGGACCGTGGACTCTACATTCAATTTCATGTTCCTCCTATGGAACGCTTATCTGGATGTTCTCTCCACCAGAGAGGGAGACATAGGTAGTCAACAGGTTCCAGCCTTAGCTGGACCGTGGACACTCTCCACCAGAGAGGGATGCATCAGTGGGCAACAGGGTCCAGGTAAACTGGACCATGAACTCTTCATCCAATTCCACTTTATTCCTATGGAACTTTTCTCTAGATTCGCCCCACTAGTGAGAGAGGGGCGTTTATAGTCAACAGGGTCCAGCGCTAGCTGGACCATGGACATCCCGTCCTTAAGATGGAACACCACCTGGATGAAAGACAAATTTTGAGGAATAACTAAATTGGCTTGACCCAGACTGCTGAGTTTTTTGTCAGCTGGATGACACAGCCTCCTCCATCCAATTCCTCATTGCCCGTATGGGAATCTCCTGTAGATGCGCTCTCTACCGGAGAGGGCTGTCTCTGTGGTCAACAGGGTCCATACTATCTGGACATGGACATCCAGCCCTTAAAATGAAGCCCCTCCAGGCCCCACGGGTTGTGATTCCAGGCCTCAGACTTACCTTCTGCAGGCCGCATGCGCTATATGGCCCAAGGGACTGCAACTGCAGACCCTGACATAAGATCCAGTAACCTTTGGCAGTTAGGATGGAAACCCGCTGTATCACCTATAGATAATGCACTGCTGATATGATCTTTTCCCACCTAGAGGAGGGAGATTTTCAAGCAGACAGAGTCCAGCATGAAGTTTAGAGACTTTCTCCATGTGAATGGACCATGAGAACCACAAGTACTTTATTAACTTTTTTTTTTTTTTATATCACAAATGCAAAGTGCAACTGGGATTGAACCCAGGATACTGTGGATTCAGGCATACAAGTCTGTAACCCTACAGCTTGAGCCACTAGGGCTTCTATTTCTAAGTAAGACCTCTTATGAAAACTGGGAGAGGGAACCTTACCAGAAATCTGCATGTACTCCTTCATCCAGGAGATGACAACAATAAATGAAGGGCTCCTAGCTGGAGGACCCCGTACTGACAGCAGTGCAGACATGCATAACCTTACAACAAATTGCCTTAGAGCATCCACCATCATGTGAGCAATAAGCAAATATGCACCTAATAAGTAATGACAGTACATAGGTATATGAACCCTTCTTTTAGGTTCACAGCATATAGTCCCCGCTTAGGAATTAAATGCACATTGAAAAACCGCAAGAAATACAAAAATTTGGTTGGATCTTACCATAATGGCGGTGAATCGACTTCGATATTGTGAAGTTGACAGAGTGCCCATAGCAAATAGAAATTAGTGCTTTTAGTCTCTGCAGTGAACACAGAGGGAAAGCTGAAAGAGGACACGGCTTACCTTACTGCAGGGCAGTAAATGAACTGCAGCTGAAAAAGTCAGTAACCTGCACAAGGCAGGTAAGACAGAAGACTGCAGTATAAACCTAGATCTTTCACTCAGAAAGAAGGGAAAGAGAAAAAAGGATCTAAGACACCTTATTCTAAACCATAGAGGAGGCCACAGCCTCCTCCACCTGTCTAGTCGCACAGGACAGAAAAAAACACAGGGGGGAGGAGGTCGCTCTGGCCTCTTATAGGGGGAAAAACTGTTAGCTAATTAAAAGTTCCACCTGTCCTAACAGCACACAGGGGCAGGAATACCCCATCTTGTGCTGCTGTTTGGCGTAGGGGGAAAGCCAAGTACACTGGCAAGGGTGGGCGGGGGGGAGAAAAAGGAAAGAAGAAAATAAAGGAAAGGAGAGAAAACAGGGGTCCCGGCTCCCGTCCACGGGCGTGTGACATACGGAGTAGCATCAACTAGACAGGTCTCTGTATATCTGAGTACCCTAGAAGAAAATCCATGGTGTCCAGGCGTCCATGAAAGCCTCACGCATGTCTCGAAGGGACGCGGTGAGATCCTCCATGCCCTTGATATCCTCCACCTTGTGGACCTGGTGGTGGAGAGAGGGGAGGTTGGGTGATTTCCAGAGACTGGGATGCAGGCTCTGGCAGCGTTGATCAAGTGTCGCAAGGAGGACTTACGATACATGTGAAGGGAGAAGTCCGAGAGGTGGAGCAGTAGGAGGGCCGGCGTATGAGGGAGGGGGACATGAAAAAATTGGCCGATCACCTTATGAACACCATCCCAAAAATCCCTCAGCTTAGCACACTCTCAGAAAATATGCAAAAGAGTCCCCTCCTCCAAGTCACAGCGCCAACAGAGGAGGACAGGAAAATCTTATGCAATTTGGATGGGACATGGTACCTGAAGCCAATCTAGTCTATGACTGTGCCACCAAGTTATATCTCAGGCCTGAAGGTCTGCCACTCTCTACCAAAGCTGTCTTATTGGTACAGTATCAGGCACAATACCAAATCCTAACAGACCCTGACTATAGCACAGTTCAATACCAGAGAGATAACCACACAAACTGATAATACACTTCAGCCTTCACCATCCAGAATGCAACTTACAAAGGACAATGACTTTTCCACCTGCCATATTTCACTGTTCAGCCCCACACATTGGACCCAGGCCACTAATCATTTGGTAGCTCACCATTCACCCTGTGAACCATACATGAGGTCTTGTTTAACAAAGCAGACATGCTCCTCATCTTAGGATTTTCTCACTTTCTCTAGACAACCTGCTCTATGGTACCACACGGGTCTATGTTACTATCTTCCTGGACCCCATTCATCACCACTTTCCAGTAGCCTCTGGTTTCTCCTGGCTCACCAACAACTCTTAGAAGGACCAGGTTCCACCCAAATACAAAATAGGACTGAAGTCTAGCAGTTTACGCTAACGCATAAACTCAGTTTTTGCTAATGCGCCTAACCTCCTACCTTTATAGTGCATTGTACTTTAGAGCCATTATACTCTGGGAGACACTGTGGAACATTATACTTACGAGGGCATATTAACAAGGACATTATGCCGTTGGGGGCCACATTAAGAGGGACATTATATGAGGGGGCCTTGTTAAAAAGGGGAGTTATACTGTGGAGGCCACATTTAGGAGAACATTATACTATGGGATCCAGATTGAGGGGGAACTTATACTGTGGGTGGCATTATTCTCTTGGAGACTACAAGGAGACATTATACTGTGTGGAGACCACAACAAGCATGATCCTGTGTCAGGGTCAGTATACTGTCAGGAAGCATAAAAGAACATAGTTGGGAATGGGAGGGTTTGGAGTCATAGCTTACAATACCTAAATTCTCTGTGGTATGCAGGTTTTGTCCCTCTTTCAGTCCTTTGAAAAATGAGGCGTGTATTAACTATAGAGCTGTATTAACTGTAGAGCCAGCTATGGTGCAAATGCAGCAGGACCATATTCATCTCTGTGGCCTCAGGAAACAGAGTTGCATAAAATTGTAGGCATGAAGTCATTAGATTCCTGCTTACCGTGGCATGGCCTAGCTTAGACTACAATCATCCTGACACTCTGCTGTATGTTCACCTGCCTGGGCTCCAAGTGTTCGGGAGAGGTACTCTCAGCTCAGTGACATGTGAGATAGCAGTGTGGGCTTCAATGAACTGAACGAAGGGCCAGTGGGTGGCCCCTCCAAGTCCAGACCATGCATCCCAAAGTGGCACAGTTAGCAGGATAGGGATGAGCATCAACTGTGGAAGCTGGGAGTGAGAAACCTGTGGGTTGAGTAAAGCTAAAAGTGGAGGAGACCCGCTCACTACAGCTGTTTAAATATCCTCTATAGCTGATAGACAGGACTTATATATTACGGTTCTTGATTACTGATGCACTGTTTGAGACTCCTAATTGAGTTTGTATCTGTGAGGAGAGAGGGGGAATGTAACCCCCACCCTCTCTTCTGTGCTTATTTGACAGGTGAAAAGTTACTTGATGGGAATGAAGATAGATTTTCATACATTCATTATACTAGAGGACTGGATTACTGTTACGAGTTACTGTTACGTATCTTTAGGTTTTGTTCGGAGAACTATCTTTGATCATGTCAAACAGCATTAGGGCGAGTTCACACTAGCGCCCGATCTCCGTTTTGAGGTTTCCGTCTTCTACCGACAGGAGACGGAAACTCGGCTTTCATTGTCCACCGGTGAGCGTCTTCTGCTCTCCGCAGCAAAACCGTGTTTTTTTTCACTGGACACAAAGTCCTGCATGTCCGACTTTGTGTCTGGTTAAAAAAAAAAAACGGTTTCGCCGTGGAGAGCAAAAGACGCTCATGGGCAGACACTTTGCAAACCCATTCAAATGAATCAGTTTGAAAACTAACTGCAGGTTTCCGTCTTCTATCCAGATACAGGGGCACTGATTTCTTTTGGATGCCAGTTGATGACACGGGGTTTAGAGATCTTTTGAGAGAGTCGTACCCAGGTTCGTCAGTACTCTTGTGTATCTTCCACATATAGAACCTTATTGACTGTGTTAGGTACGGATTGCATGCTACCATATGTTAAGAATGTAGAGTATATGCAGACAGCACTCACTGATCATTCATATGCCTTCCTTTTTTTTTTTTTTTTTTTTTTATCAGATAAATTTTATTAACAAATTTTTCTGCACATAAATTCAAACAATCATCAAAACAACAGCAACACAACAACAATTCAAAGTAAATATGGAGACACAATCCGACATGTAAAGTGCCCCCCACTAAATCTCCCAAACATCCTTTGATTCATAGCAAATAATAGCACTCAAGGGATCAGGGAAACAGATGAAGTAGAAGTGAGAGATCTATTCCTAATCAATTTCATATGCCTTCCTGCTCTGCGCTGTACTTTTACGTTGAGTATGCTGTGTGTATAGTTAACGTGTGCCTGCAGCATTATCCCTGAACTTGTCTGTGTTAAACTATCCAACAATATTATTTATCTTGTATGGTGAACGCTGTAAAAAATATATACTGCAATACGCAGAATAACGTATTTTGGTCACCTAACTTCCCAAAAAATAGCAATAAAAAGTGATCAAAAAGTAATTCATACCAAACATTGGTAACAGTAAAAAGTACAACTTTCCCTGTGGTAAAAAAAAAAAAAAAGTTAGGCATCAGAATCCAGTGACCCAATGAAAATCATTAGTTCAAAAAAGCGGTAAAACCTATTAAAACCAAAAATTATGAGAGAAAACCCTTAGAAAATGTTAATAAAATAATGAAAAAACCTTATGTACCCCAAAAAGAACCAAGTGAAAGTATAAATCATCACACAAAGAATTAGCCCTCACATAGTTATATTAAAAATTTTTTAAAAGCTATGAATTTTTGATGACACGGAAGGAAAATCTGAATGTACGCATGTATGAACTAGGGAGGCCTGATGAGTACTGACCCGGAGACAGCACTAGATCTGGAACCTGTAGACATCTTTGTGGAAATCGGGATAGGTGAGTATATCTTGTGTTTTTATTTGTTTGGCAAAGCTTAAAGCAGTATTCCCATGAACATAAGCACATTTGTATTAGTAGATAATTTCAAGTTAAGAATTTTTGCAAATATAAGTAGTTAAAGAGGACCTTTCATGGGTTTGGGTACAGGCAGTTTTATATACCGCTGGAAAGCCGACAGTATGCTGAATTCAGCACACTGTCGGCTTTCACGATCTGTGTCCCAGGTGAAGAGCTATTGGTACCGATACCGTAGCTCTTCACAGTCAGAAGGGCGTTTCTGACAGTCAGTCAGGAACATCCTTCTTCACAGCAGTACCTATGGCGCTGTACTGTGAGAGCAGGGAGGAACACCTCCTCCAGTACTCGTTCATAGACGAGTATTATCAGGAGGGGAGGGGGCCTTCCTCCCCAGTCTCACTGTAGAACACTATTGGCGCTGCTGTGAAGAAGGACGCTCCTGATTGTCAGGAACGCCCTTCTAATTGTAAAGAGCCACGGTACCGGCACCGATAGCTTTTCACCCGGGGCAACAGTGCGCTGAAAGCCGACAGTGCGCTGAATTCATATATGAATTTGTACATAAAATTGCCTGTGCCCATGAAAGGTCCTCTTTAAAAATTCTTCAGAGTTTTAAAGATTTTCTCTAATTTTCTTAGTGGTGACAGTCTGTTGTCTAGATCGGTTGCCAATGGATATGACCACAAATTCAGAAACTTTCTATGGTCTGGGACTTGTCGGGAACCCAGCAATGATTATCTTATTGTAGCTGGGTCATCAGGCAGGGACACTACATGTATCAGAAGATATCCTGGTCCACAATAAGGAAAGAATGGCTGATTTTAAGAATTTAGAAAGGTCCTGCATTCATGGTCGTATACAATGGCAACCGATCAAGACCACAAGACTGTGACCACATGATATTTAGAGAAAATCTTTAAAACTCTGCAAAATGTTTAATTACTATTTTCAAAAATGTTTCACTTTTAATTATCTACAAATTTTAAAATAATTATGTTCCTGGGAATACCTCTTTAAGTTTGTGCGCCCATAGGGGGTATTATACTGGGCATAGGAGCAACATACTATATTGCTACACAAATGGACTGGGTGGAATAAGGCAGGGTTAGGGACATGGCTTAACGCAAAAAATTGCCAGTTATTCGTCTTTGTGTCATTGAGGGAGGGAGGTACTTATCAAACCTTTGCACTGGGCCCACCAATGTGCTAAAATTGCCCTGTATAAAATACTGATAAAGAAGAAATATTTTATTCCATTGTGCATTAAGGGAGCATACTGTACCTAACAACTGCTGCATCTTACAAAATCAGCTCTTCTACATCTGTCACACCAGTCAGAGAGAAGAGCTGAAAGAAAAACAAGGACTGGGCGGTGGTAATGGAAAGCAAGTCAGCAGCAGTGTCCAGAGAGAGAAAGCAGGATGAGACAGCAGGTCCTGATACAAACCTCTGATGAGAAAGAAATCTGACACTGAAATCTCTCCACCCGCAATTCAAAGACACCATTATAAGGTTTGTACATATCTTTTAAGCAGGAGCTTGCTGTGGCGAACCACAATTTGCTATCATTGCCCGGTATGTTTAGCGACTTCCTATATTTACAGGCCAGAGTTTCTTATTATGGGAGTGCAGCAAATTTCCCAGGACACTGGAAAGAATCTAAACATATTTATGGAGCCATTTATATGTCCTTGTACAGCAAATATAGTGTTAAATACAAATGTAATGTATTGCTATGATTACATTAAATGATCATCTATTTTACTCAAGAATCTTATATGCATGATCTGAAGATTAAGGAAGCATGCATACAAGGTGTTACTGGGGTGACCCACAGATGCTCAATGACTAGAATGATTTCTGTGAAAAAAAAAACTATATTACTGTACTGTACTAAAACTACAAAGTTTGCGTATTAGAGAAATATTAAAATGCCTTATCTATGTTTAGCAATTAAAAAGTCCTAAAATACTTGGCAATTGAGATATCAGAAAATGCAAAGTTGCAATGTAACACCTATTGCAGTGTGACCCATAAGAGTTTGATATTCGTATGAATAACACTGGGTCTTACATGTTGGGAAAGTGTAGATTCATGGGGTTGCACACACAGAGATTATAGGTTTGGGATCTGCCCTTACTTATTCCACTATGGAACTGTGCAGGAACTGTCTATCACTATATATATATATATATATATATATATATATATATATATATATATATATATATCTGTATTACTGTATGCAATGTATAGGAACCTGGATTATTGTGCGGTTACAGGATTGCCTGTCACCAAGCTGATCTCAAATTCTTTAATCATCTAGTGTACCCGGTTGTCTCCATCTTGCTACCTGATAGGTCTATTCTTTCTCCAGAGATGATTTTATATGTTAGCAATTCCTTGGGCCTCATTTAGAGAAATTATTCAAGCACTTTTTGTCCTTATTTTTTATGCATTATTTTGGAACTATATAGGTAGTAGTTTTTGTGGTACAATGTGACAATATTGTTTGGATTACTAATATGCATTTCCTTTTTATATAAGGGTAATGTATTTGTTTGCGCAGTATTGAAAAGTTGGATTATTTGCCACACACTTGCAAACATTTTACTGCAAACTGAATAATTTATCTAGGGGAAAATCATTTGGGTTTTATATTAGCTCTATTTGAGAAATATATAATTTAATGTTACCTAGTTTCCACCCTCCATCTTTTCCATTAACTCACTCCCGGTGCTGATAAGTGTGTGCAATAGTTATTGTAGTTCAGCTAGGCTATCGAAAAAAACAGGAAATCAAATTTCCATGCCTAGTCACTTTGTGACCTTCAGCAAACATCAGTGTCCTTTCTTCAGTCCTCATAATATGCATAACTTGCCATAACCTGTACATTCTTTCTTGCGGAGAAACAGCCATAGGGTGCGTATATATATATATATATATATATATATATATATATTAACAGGGTTAGCTCAGGGATCGTCGTCTCCTCAGATAGACGAGCTTTTTTGGCACAAAAATGAAAGTCCAGTCCAGCAGAATGTGGTGCAACTGACCGCAACCAGTTTTATTAGAAGTGGTGCAGACAAAACAAAAGCAAAATAAAATCCTATACCATAACTATGAGAACTCCCATTGATTTAAATGTGTAGCGCATGTAAGCCGGCGCCCATTGAAATCAATGGGATCTGTTTTGAAGCGCCTCACTCTGACACGTGTTTACGTGTCTAAATGAGCGGCGTGCTACTCCATGGGAACGGAGCCTCAATGTGTTCCACGCATTAAATGGAACCCATTGAAGTAAATGGGAGGCTTTTTATGAGCGCTGATTCTGACGAGAGTTATTGTGGCAGAATCAGCGCCACTTTACTCTATGTGAATGCCCCCTTATACCATGCCTGATGAGACTGACCTTGTTACTACCATGCCTGATGAAGAGACCTAGTAGTCTCGAAAGCTTGCAATCTGTCATCATTTTTGTTAGCCATTAAAAAAGGTATCAACTACTGAGGACTCTCAATCTTTACATTATACCATTGAGAAGCCTGTGTGTTCTGTGCCTTACTTTAGTCTAGTCTTTTCTATTGGAGTCATTGGCTTATGGATATCACCTGCTCTGTGGCCGATCATGGTGTAGCAGCGTGTTACTCCGTGGGAATGGAGCCTGAAATCGATGGGAGGCTTTTTAACCCATTGATTTCATGTTAAATGGAACCCATTGAAATGAATGGGAATCTTTTTATCAGCGCTGATTCTACTGCAAGTTTTTCTGGCAGAATCAGCGCCACTTTACTCCGTGTAAACAAGTTCAGTCTCCTTGCTGAAAAATGTGTCTCCTACAAGAATTAATCCAAAAAAATAAATAAACAGCAAAATGTCATAAATAAAACACGGACCAGTACACGGTATACATCTTGCTATTGTGCTTATTTGGGTATATATTTTGTTTTCCTTTGTTTTTAGTAATGTTAATACCCATATTGTGTTGATTCCCTTTTTGAAGCCAAATCTAGGATTTAAAAAAGAGAAATTTATATTTTCTTTTAAGTCCTGCACCTGCATCATCAAAACCTGCAAGTGTGACTGCAGACATAGTATACTAGTTGATTATGTAACTTTTGCAAAAGCTGAAACATCATTGCTTGTTTGTTTTAACTGATATATAGGACTTAAAGAGGAAGCAGAGTTCATCTCTGTGTGTTTTGGAACTGTTATTCAGTGGTGGAAAGCCAGAAAATCTAAAACTGCTCATGTTTTTCCTCTTTTGTTGAACTCAACAGAAAAGTGCCAGGCAGATTCAAGCGAATGACTGCAAGTTTTGCTATCTTTATTGGATTTACAATAGTTAAAGGGGTTGTCCCATCACAAGGATCCTATTTATACTGCTTGTTAATGTGGATTTAAGACTTTTCCTAAATACACTGCTTCAGCAGAACTGATTTGTTTGTCCACTATCTTACTTTATTCAATTCATTGTTGACACAGCCCTTGACTTATCTGCTCAAAAGTCAAGTGATGTAGCTGCCTGCTCTCAGGGGGGAGAGAGGAGGGGCTAAGTGCACGGGAGCAAGCCTATGTATCTAGCTATTCCTGTGTCTGCACCACGTGACCTTCCTGCTCTCAGATAGGGGAGAGGAGTTGCTCTCATTCTGAACTTGTCTTCAGTTCTCCCAGTTATCAGGATAGATAATTCAATTATGTTCATTATGGCAGAGACAGGCAGTCTCTGTATGTAACACAGAATGGAGTTGCTCCTGCCTGTACTTCATAGTCCAATATTGTGCATATAGTGTTGTTTGAGGACCTTTGATGACATCACAGGCCCTTAAGCCACCCCATAGGATCACGCTATGTGGTGGGTGGAGCTACACACTAATTTGGGGGCAGAGCTAAACGGCAGGTTGCATGTGAAACCCCGCCCACCAAATGACGCAAGAAACCAGGAAGAAAGAAGATTTTACAGCAGTGAAGACTGGTGAGTATGCAACGTGGAAATACCCCTCTAATGTAAAGGCAGTAAAGGATCAGTTAAAAAAGAGACATTAAAATAGTGTCCATTTACTGTTTATTATGATTGGTGTCTGTTTTTTAAATAGACTTCCCATGGAAGTGTGAACATCCCCTTATTTTGACTCATGGTGCATAAAATGAATTATTTTATGAGGTCGCTTCTTTATGGATATTTCACCTACCATATTCTGTTGTTGGTTCCCAAACGATCATACCCAGGTAATTTAAACCCAGACAAATTATATCTGCCTATCTGATTATAGAATCCCCTATTTATTACTGTCTTGCCTTACCTACATTACCATCCACCTGACTACCAGTTTGGTAGTTTTCTTGGCTAGCAGGTAAAGCATTGACTAGTACAACTGATATTACTGAGTCTGACATCTTTGCTTCATCATCCAACTTGGCAATTTGGCTTGGACATAGAGTAATAGAAGTGGCTTTCTTTTTCTGGAAACCTTTTCTACTTTTCCTGACTACATTAAGGCCCGGTTTACATGTGCGTTCAGGCCATTCTGTTCCCCTCTCTACATGAAATATACAGAGAGAAAAGTCCTGCAAACAGCATTTTTCTATCCGCATTTTTCCTGAGGAACCCGAACGGAAACCACAAGGACCCCATTATAGTCTATGGGTTCTGCTGGTTTCCTAAGGTAACCGCTTTTTTTTTTATGAAGATAGGTTTACTTTCAGGGGGTCCCCAAGCAGACTCCCTGAACAGAAACCCGAATGCAGATGTGAACTGGGCCTAACTCAGCTATTTAACTGATGCTTCCGGCTTTTACTTACTTTTTTTTTTTTTTTTTTTTTTTTTTAAACTGTAATTTTTATAAAATGTTTCAACAAAAATAATATAACAAAACAGTAACCACAACATGTGGTATAATAAGCATGGAAATAAATAATAATAATAATAATAATAATAAAATCCAAAATCAATTAACTAAGGACAAGCAAAAGACATAGGGCTAGACAAAAGAAAGAGTGGAAGGGAAGGGAAGAGACAGAAAAACGTTAATGGACAATTCAGACAAAGTCAAAAACAGTACAGTGCAGTAGATTTCCCAGTGTGACCAAATGCAGCCTTGAGTTAAAAGACTCAAGGCTGCATGTTTCTTTCATGTGAGCGATTAATTCAGACCTCGTGGGGGGGAGCACTGCTCTCCAGTGGCGGACAATAAGAAATTTCACTGCAGTACAGAGATAAAGAAACGAACGAGAAATCTTCTTGCTCAAGTGTCTGGGAGGCAAGTTAAGCAAGTAAGTCATAGGATCCAGCGGGACCCCTGCACGAACAGGCCTTTTGTAAGCAGTCGCCCCTCTGACCAAAAAGGACAAATAAGAGGGCAATCCCAGAAGGCATGATGGCACCATGCAGGGGCGTAACTACCATAGAGGCAGCTGAGGCGTCTGCCACAGGGCCCGGGCCATTAGGGGGCCCGGTGACAGCTGCTCTACCGCTGCGTTTTTTTTTTTTAAATAGGCCATTACAGGCCCTATTCACTTGCCGATACTATACTGTGTACAGGGGCCACTATGGGACATAATACTGTGTAGGGGCCACTAAGGGGTATAATAGAGTGCGGAGGAGGGGGTTGGTCGAGGTCTTCGACATCGGTGTTGGTTGGGGGGGGGGCCCATGTCAAAAGTTCGCCAAGGGGCCCCGCCATTCCTAGTTACGCCACTGGCACCATGCCCAGTAAGGACTGAAAACGCCAACACAAGGAGGGAACAGCGTGATTAAGCATATGGAGCAATGCTGGATACCACTGCATGAGTATTTTGTACTGAGTCTCTTGAAATGTAATGTAAGACAATGACTTAGCAGCCCTAGACCACACAACCTGCCATTGCTCATGTGAGATCTGGCTCCCCAAGGCCTCCTACCACTTACACATATACTTATGGACAGGAGGGGAGCCATCCCTCCGGAGAGGACAGAAGCCTATAATTATTCGAAATAAGGCCCCTAGTAAAGGTGCTATTTTGAGGGGCAGTGTGCAGTACCAGTATATTGGAGCCATAGATGAGGTATTCCACTAGGGAAATCATTGGACAAGTATTGCCTGGCATATTGTTAGTCTGGACATACCAGATGTGTTATCCTACCCCATGTATTAATCAGAATCGACCCTTATATAAACATTTTAATTGTTTGACCCCCATATATGCCTTACAATTCTGCAACCAATGAGTTGCTGTTAGAGATGAGCGAGTAGTATTAGATCGAGTAGGTATTCGATCGAATACTACGGTATTCGAAATACTCGTACTTGATCGAATACTACTCGCTATTCGAATGGAAAAATTCGATGCAGAACCAGCGTTGATTGGCCGAATGCTATACAGTCGGCCAATCAACGCTGGTTCTTCTCCTACCTTTAGAAGTCTTCTCTGCACAGCGTCCCCGCGGCGTCTTCCGGCTCTGAATTCACTCTGCCAGGCATCGGGCCTGGGCAGAGCCGACTGCGCATGCCCGCGCTACAAGAAAATGGCCGCTTTGACTGTAAGCGGCCATTTTCTTGTAGTGCAGGCACGCGCAGTCGGCTCTGCCCAGGCCCGATGCCTGGCAGAGTGAATTCAGAGCCAGAAGACGCCACGGGGACGCTGCACGGAGAAGACTTCTCGGAGAATCCAGCCCGACCCTCACTCGTGGACTTGGTAAGTTCAATTTGATCGAATGTTGCCTACCCCTGAAACGAGCATTTTTCCCCCATAGAGTATAATAGGATTCGATATTCGATTCGAGTAGTCGAATATTGAGGGGCTACTCGAAACAAATATCGAGTATTTAACTACTCGCTCATCTCTAGTTGCTGTATTTGATCTAGGCCATTATGCAATATATGGGGATGGATTTAGGTATTTCTGCAGACTGTTGGGAAGAATGCCTGGTTGTTGCAATGGGCAAAAGGTTGTTGGCAGAGGACAGGAGTTTTGGAGCAGTACTATTCACAGTAGCCAAATTCTCTAGTTCTCCTCCTTGACTGGTGCAGTGTTCAGTGGGCCTGCACGATATTAGAAATCTTAATATCTGTCCTCCTACTTCTGCACTATCATTCCCTTTAGTGCAGAAGTGCTTGCAGCTGTTTCTTTAAGATTGCCAAGCCGCCTCCATCTTCTTCAGGAACGGCCTCTCTGCACGTCTTCTTCCGGAGCTGGGTTTGAACTTCTAGGCCTTGAGCAGAGCCGACTGCGCATGCTCACAGGCCGCAAGAAAATGGCCGCTTACTTACTGTGTAAGCGGCCATTTTTCTTGTGGCTGCGGGAATGTGCAGTCTGCTCGAATCCGTAAAAAAATAGACACATTAACATCAGTTAGTGTCCCTTAAAGTCTGTTATGATAGGCGTCTTTTTTTTGTTGTTGTTGTTGGTTTTTTTTTGTTTAATTGACACTATCAGAACGGACATTGAATGGTAGTGTCAACGCCCCCTAATAAATGTTTGATAACAAATGATTTGAAAGGTATTAAATAAAAAGAAACAGGCATTTATATTGGGAGATTATGGTAGGATCAGAGAAGTAAAGAAGCAGTTAAGAGTCAAGTTGTGGGAGAGTAAGGAGGTACATATAAGAAAGCTGGAAAGAAGCTTGCAGTACAATAATATGACAGAGGAGTGAGCTGGGATGGAGAAATTTACTGGTTTTAATTTGAAAAGTGAAATGGTGGGTGGAAAAGTTGCAAAGGCAAGCAAATGTACTAAGTATTTTAATTATCTCAATTATTTGAATGAGGGGGTTGCTGTGTGTGTGTGGCGGGATGTTTTTTTGTTTTTTTTTACATAAGGTTAAGAGGCAATATGGGATATTGAAAGTCTGACAGGCAATAGAATAGTTCCCTAAAATTTCAAGGTTTATGTAGCTGAGTTATGTAACCTTTCTTTATGTTATATGAGCCTAATGCCAGCGGTCTTACAGAGGCTATTCACTGTTCTTTTTTCTGCATGTCTGATTTTGTGTCCAGTTAAAAAAAAAAAACGGTTTTGCCGCGGACAGCACAAAACGCTCACCTGCGCACACGGCTGGACACTTTTCAAACCCATTCATTTGAATGGGTTTGAAAAATGCCTGCAGGTTTCTGGCATAACGGGGACCGGGTGCAGATGTGAACAAGCCCTTAGTGAACAGACCAAACAACTTAAAAGACTTTTGTCCTGTAACCTTAATGTCATGTGATAAAGCTGAATATTTTTTAACCTAGTCCAGTGTGCATATATAAGAAGACTTGGAGAAGATGATGCTGTATTTACTACACAGTGTATACATTTAGGCTAAACGAAGCTCAGAAAAAAAAAACGTTGTGGAAAAAATGTGCCAGAAAAGTATCCCATTTTTGTCCACAGCATTTTTCTTTTGCAGTTTTCCTCTGGGGACTTTCTGCCCCTCTTATACATATACAAAAAACAGCAGCTTTCCCGCAAGTATAATTGACATGCTTCAATTATCAAAAATTAGCTAGAATCCCATCCACTTTGCAGGTACTGTACGACTTTCTGATGAGCTGACTTGTTGATTCTGATATTTTGCCTGGACGTCCACCTTTAGGCTTTTGAATGGATGCATGGACTTCATTTTGTATTCTTCCAACTATCATGGTGTAAGGGAATTGCTAGAAGAGCAATTACACAGTAGCTGCTGGTGAAATCTGGGGGAGGGGCATGAAAAGACAGTGAGCCCTAAGCTGAACCTCCCACTCCCCCCCTTCCCGTCCCTTCCTGCTTGCCTATCCTTTCGTAGGTGACAACTGGTCTACAAGCCCTTCCTAGGTACACTGTCTACCAATAAGAATTTGGACACCTTTGGTAGAATAGAAAAAGAATATTTATTCATATTCAATAGTTTGTAGAACCCAGCAGATGCTTTCTTACGGATGGTATTGATCGACACAATACTCCCGGATGCCTGTTGAAACTCCTGGTGTATGTGAGCCATTGGTTGGGTGCAGTTTTGGGAGTCTGCCGACTTGAGGCACATTCCGACAATCACTGTTCACCTTCTACTTCGTAATCACATAGGCCACTGTCGGTTTTGGGTAATTCAGTTCACTTGCTATGTCCCTTAAGGATTGACCATTTCTGTGGTACCCCACAATTACCCCTTTCTCAAAATCGGACAACTCTGCACTTCATGGAATCTTGCATGCAACTAATGTCAATGCACGAATGCCAATTTCTGTTTCCCATTTAACGGCGGAAGGCGTGACGTACATCACAACCGCAGATATTTTCATTTGCATGGGTGTCCAAATACTTATTGGTAGACAGTGTATATGTGTTGACATAGAACACAGTCAAGGCAAACAACAAAGGGAGGTCAGCTAGCCAAGGGTTCTGTAACAGTTGAGCAACGCAGTACAAAATCGTAATTCAAGAGAATATTCAAAGGTAAAGCAAGAGGCCAGGAATAAGAATACAGCTACGCACAAGGCAATAGCAAGCACCAATGTGAATGTGAACCATGAATATATAGGGAGGAAGAATCCGCCCCAAACCTAATAGGAAGATAGGCTTTCAATCACACAGGCAAGGCTAACATTAACTATTAGAGGAGCAGAGGAAAACCAAGGGGGGGGGGAATATAACAGTGTTCACACAGAGCAACAAAAGACTCTAAGCAAAGAATCAAGCAGAACACGCCTCCTGCGCCGCAGCGTGCAAGCACAGGGTAGCGCAGAGACCTGAAAAGGCAGACATGTTACACATGACACATGATGCAGTGTAACATTTTTTTGTGGCCAAGAGGCTGCCATCGATGAGCTGGATGATGTGGTTTTTCTTTTCTTAGGAAATCTTCTTCATGGCTGATCCTCAATTGAAACCAGTGAGCTTTCCCCTGGGAATCTACCTAGTAACACACTAAGATATTAGGAAATGTGAAAACAGGTTGTCATTTGTAGCATACAAGAAGAAAAAGATTTTTCCAGGAAATGTATGCCACAGGCAGAGAAGGAACAGCAGCAGAAGCAGGGACTGTAGAGGAGGAACCGCTATTGCAGAGTGTCATGTTAGCTGAGAAGACAGCACTGGAGATGCCTAAAGGGTGGGATGCACCTCACGTAGATACAGATGCCTTCCATTCCTTATAGTAAGACTAAAGCCCCATCTAGAGAGCTGCAGCCTAAAAAATTCTGTGGTGGTGGAAATGCATTATGATTTTTGCCTGCAGTGTTCTTCACAGAAAATTTCTGCTTCATAGATAGACTTTCTGCTTACATAATGCCTATAGAGAAACCGCCAGCGTTTCCGTAGGTATGATTGGCATGCTGCGATTTGCAAAAATGCAAGCATTTTTTAAATTGTAGCACTGAATACTTTCTGCAATTTGTGGATGAGATTAGCCAGAATTATTGAAAACACTATGGTTTCTGTTACATGGAGCCCTGGCCTAAAAGAGCACTGCCTGAATTTGCTTCCTAGTAGGTTGTGCTGGTGTACAGAGAACAGACAGGACTGGAGGACCTGAAGTACCAATGGCTATCTCACTGGTAGCAACATTGACCTTATTGAATTATGGTTACCAACCAGCTGGTGAAGAAATAATGAGAAGAAGGACCAGATATGGACTCCCTCAGAGACCCAAATCTCAGGAATCGTGCTTCCACCACAGTAAGATTGAAGTTGGCTTTATTTAGCAAAAACACTACGAGAATCAAAATAGTTTTCAGACATATAGGATGCATCTCAAAAAACAAAAAAGTATAAACCTCAGAACATATTTTTCGAAGGGGTTGTATAACAATCAATTAAATGTAATGTCACTGGAAATAAATAAATAAATAAATACATAAATCGATAATTAAAATCTGCATTCAAGTTCCCATGTTACTGTGTCAGCAGAGTGCTACAAGGAGGGACTATAGGTATATTGAGTGAATATCTACATTGTGGAAGTCACTCAAAAAAGTCTAAATGCCGATAGTAAATACATTGTACAGTTCACCTGGATAGATGTTCAGAATATATCTAATGTGTGAACATGGATAATATGACAGGGTGAAATTAATAATTTGATGTTATATGTTTTGGCTATCCAGTGATGTCCTCCAAAGCCTCATTCAGTCCCGCTGGTGTTAAGGTATTTAACCGGTATATCCAGTACATTTCGCGTTGGCGTAGGAGAGAAAATCTGTTGGGTAATTCGGAGGGAATATGATGTACGCCGACGCGAAATGTACTGGATATACCGGTTAAATACCTTGTCATATTGTCCATGTTCACCCATGAGATATATTCTGAACATCTATCCAGGTGAACTTTTTTGTTTCTTGAGATGCATCCTGTATGTCTGGAAACTATTTGATTCTCTATTGTTGTTTTCTATTGTAATGCAGCTAATCACACTTGAAAAAGGGCTGGTGTATGTTAGGAGTATTTTGTGTCGTGGGTATTGGTGCACACCTTCTGACTTGCTCGCACGCACTGTTTGTAGGCAGCTTGATTTCCTGGTTCATTAGTCTGTCCTCCCATTTGCACCTGGGAGGAGTGGTCTCTACTCTGTATTTAAACCCATGCCTCCCATGGTTCTGTGCTGAGTGTCGCTTTTACAGAGCTAGGCCTTAGCAGGAGGAGTAGGTGGTTATCTTGGATAGAGGAAGTTCCGTGGTTGGTTTTTGGGAGGTTTTGGGTGAACAAGTTGGTTTGTGTGTTTTCCCTTCTGTGTTCACCAATCCTCCCTCCGTGTATAATTGACTGTGTGAGTGAATTGCCTTATCCTTTGATTTCTACTCAGTTTCCCTGTGTTTGTTTCCTAGTGTACGGTTCCTTCCCATATTGGTTTGGGGAATTCCTTTCCTACATGTTTCCTGTGTGCTGCTTGTGTTGTTAGTCAGCGCACACCCTTGTCAGTCCCTGTCAGTAGCAGCTTCACTTGTTCGTTAGGGGTGACCCCCTTTAGTCTCCAGTCCCTAGAGATCTTATAGGGCATTCCTTCTCCCACTTCCCTCTAGGCCTACGGTGTCAGTGAGAGAGGAGCTGTCGGGGTCAGGTTTAGCCTGAGAACAGCCGACCTACACCCGTGAGGCAGGGACCGGGTTAGCTAGTGGGAGTAGTGCAGGGCGAGATTCCCTACTGCAATCCCTTAGCCCCGTTGCAGCTACCTGGACTGACATAACAGTACACTCAGCCGGTAAAAAAAAAAAAAAAAAAAAGGAAAGGTTCGTTTGCATTATGACGGACCTGAAACAGTTGTACCAGGCGGTGCAGCAGATCTCCACTGAGATGGAGGGGATCAAGCTACGAATGGATGCCATCCAAGCTTCTGACGTATCTCAAGTACAGCAGTTGGCTCAACACACAGCCTCTCAGGTGGAGGGCATACAGAGGCAGGTGAGTAGCGCCCCTGTGGGTCGGCCTCTGGAGCCAAAAGTCAGCTTACCTGAACCCTTCCGAGGTAAGAGGTCAGATTTTTTCCGATTTCAAAAGGACTGTCTTTTGTATTTCCGGCTACGGCCGTTTTCCTCCGGTTCTGAGGTACAGAGAGTTGGGATTATTATTACTTTATTGAGAGATGATCCCCTCATCTGGGCACATTCGTTACCAGCCGACTCAGCTTGCTTACTAACTGTAGAGGCGTTTTTCTCCACAATGGGGTTACTGTATGACGACCCAGACAGGGTACGCACGGCTGAGTATAACCTACGACGTGTGGTGCAAGGGGATCACGCTATAGAGAAATATTGCACAGAGTTTCGTAGGTGGGCAGCAGAAGTACACTGGAATGACCCCGCTCTACTTAGTCAGTTTGAGACAGGGCTCTCGGACCAGGTTAAAGATCATCTAGTTTCTCACCCTGTTCCTGGAGATCTAGATGAGGCCATGCAGCTGGCAATTAGAGTTGGACGGCGCCTCCGGGAGCGTGGAGACAAGAGTCCTGGGGGGGTTAGCCCTCCTCAATTCTCTGTTTTTGGAGAGGACCCGGGGGACCAACCCATGCAGATTGGGGCCACTGTGCGAAGTGCTAGACCCAAGAGTGAAGGGTCCCGCACAGTACGCTGTTTTGTGTGTGGAGGAATGGGACATTTAGCAAGGGTATGCCCCTCCAGAGAATGGTTCGCCAAGGAGGGTAATAACCCCAGGTCTATTGAGAGTAAGGGGAGAAAACCTACTAAGGAGGGAGGTGTGCATATTTCCTGTACTCAGACTGCCGGGTTGACCCTTGATGGATGGGTAAATGGGCAGAAGTGCCGGATTTTGGTTGATTGTGGTTCGGCAGTCAACCTTATTGACTCAGAGTTTTGCGAGCAACTAAGGGTGAGTCCTTTGGTCTTGAAGTCTCAGATACCGGTGTGGGCTATTGATAAGACCCCTCTACAGCAATCTGTCATCTCCAAACAGGTGGAGGGTCTGGAGTTTATTGTGGGTGGCCACAGGGAAGAGATTGACTTGTTCTTGTTGTCTAAATTACCAGCACAAGTAGTGTTGGGGTGGCCCTGGCTGAAGCAGCATAACCCTATTATCAACTGGGAGACCGAGACAGTAGTTTCTTGGGGGCAGGGGTGTAATGGTCGATGTCTGCCCATATCCGTGATGTCTTTGTCTATAGATAATTTGCCTCAAGAAATATGTGAGTTCAGGGAGGTCTTTGAGGAAAGGGCAGCCAAGACATTACCACCACATCGCACCTATGATTGCTCGATTAAATTTATACCTAATGCAGTGTTACCCAAGACAAGGTTGTACAATCTCACTATTCCGGAGAGGGAGGCGCTCAAAGAGTATATTGAGGGGAGTCTAGAGGTGGGGCATATTCGCCCATCTAAGTCCCCAGTAGCAGTGGGGTTTTTCTTTGTAAAGAAGAAAGATGGAGGGTTGCGCCCTTGTTTGGATTTTAGGGAGATTAATAAAATCACGGTGCGGAATCCCTATCCCATCCCGTTGATCTCGGATCTTTTCAGCCAGATTACGGGAGCTCGCTGGTTTAGTAAAATAGATTTACGTGGGGCGTATAACTTGCTGAGAATCAAGAAGGGGGATGAGTGGAAAACAGCGTTTAACACACCCCTAGGACACTTTGAGAATCTGGTGATGCCTTTCGGTCTAACCAATGCGCCCGCGTTTTTTCAGAATTTTATTAATGATGTACTAAGTGCCGTCATAGGGAGGGGGGTTGTGGTCTATCTGGACGATATACTCATTTACACCCCGGATTTGGAGACTCATTGGGAGAGAGTGAGAGAGGTTTTAAATCTCCTGAGGGTTAACCAATTAAGTGCTAAGCTGGAGAAATGTGTGTTCGCGGTCAATAAATTATGTTTCCTTGGCTATATCCTATCGGACAAGGGGTTCGAGATGGATCCTGAGAAGGTCAGGGCAGTCTTGGAGTGGCCGCGACCTGAGAACCTAAAGGCGGTCCAACGGTTCTTGGGATTCTCCAACTATTATCGCCAGTTTATTAAGGGATTTTCTGAGGTTGTGAAACCCATCTCGGACTTGACTAAGAAGGGGGCTGACTGTGCTAAGTGGTCGCCAGAGGCGCTAGCCGCGTTTGAAGAATTGAAGAAGCGATTCTCCTCCGCTCCCATTTTGAGACAGCCGGATGAGAGGTTGGCCTTCCGAGTGGAGGTGGATGCCTCCTCGGTGGGGGTGGGTGCAGTACTTTCTCAGGAGTTCGAGGAGGGTACGCATCCCTGTGCCTTCTTTTCTAAGAAATTCTCTGCCTCTGAACGGAATTATGACATCGGAGATAGAGAACTACTGGCAATAAAACTAGCGTTCGAACATTGGCGTCATTTCCTGGAGGGGGCCAGAAGGCCAGTCCAGGTATTTACCGATCACAAGAATTTGGTTTATCTTGGGTCGGCGAAGAGATTAAATGCACGGCAGGCCAGATGGGCTCTATTTTTTGCGCGGTTCCATTTTACCGTGACTTATGTGCCGGGTTCAAAGAATGTTAAGGCTGATGCTTTATCCCGGTATATGTCGACTGAGGAGGAACGAGAGGCGCCGGCCACTATTCTTGGGGATGGAGTGGTGGTAGCAGTATTGGGCACGAAATTGGAGAAAGCCTTGATCGAAGCGCAACACGCTGCACCTTCCAAGGTACCTAGAAACAAGCTGTTTGTCCCAACTACTCTCCGACAAAGTCTACTGAGGGAGTGTCACGAGTCGGTTCTTGCTGGTCACCCGGGGGTTTCAGAGACCATGAGATTGGTGTCTAGGAATTTTTGGTGGCCAGGGTGGAGTAAGGATGTCTTGCAGTTTGTTCAAAATTGTTCGGTCTGTGCAAGAGCCAAGGCGTCGCATACCCGTCCCCACGGTCTTCTACATCCGTTAGAACCTCCTAAGGCACCTTGGACTCATCTGTCTATGGATTTCATCACGGGCCTTCCAGTGTCTAAGGGTTTCACGGTCATTTGGGTAGTCGTTGACCGCTTCACGAAAATGTGCCATTTGATCCCGTTTTCCAGGCTGCCATGTGCCAAGACACTATCAGGGTCATTTATTAAAGAAATTGTAAGGTTGCATGGTCTTCCTGAGGAGATCGTTTCGGACAGGGGTCCGCAATTTGTGGCTAAATTCTGGCGGGCTTTTTGCAGCAGGTTGGGAGTTACACTGTCGTTTTCCTCCGGGTTTCACCCGGAGTCTAACGGGCAAACAGAGAGGAAGAATCAGGATGTGGAACAGTTTTTGAGGTGTTTTGTTCGAGAGAATCAGAATAATTGGGCTGACTTTCTTCCCCTGGCAGAATTTTCCTTAAACAACCATGATTCCAACGCCACAGGTACCACACCTTTTTTTTGCTCCGGTGGTAGACATCCTGTTTTCGGAGTATTTTCTTCCATTTCGTCCCCAGTTCCGGAGGAGGAGCTATTTTCTAAAAAGCTGCAAGGGGTATGGTCCCGTATCCGAGAGAATCTGGTGCGGGCGTCGCACCAGGCTAAGGTCCAGGCGGATAGGAAGAGAGGGGAGTTGCAGTTCTTCCCTGGTGAGATGGTTTGGTTGTCCACCAAGAATATCAGGTTGAAGGTTCCTAGCAAGAAGCTGAGTCCCAGGTTTGTGGGTCCTTTTAAGATCATCAAGATGGTAAATGAAGTGGCGGCGCAGCTGCAACTACCTAAAAGGTGGAAGATAAACCGGGTGTTTCATGTCTCCTTGTTAAAGAAGGCCAAGAAGGGAACGTCTCCAGTTAAAGTTCCACCAGTTTCTGAGTCCGGGGAGTATGAGATATCCCGAGTTCTGGATAGCAAATATGTTCGGGGGAAGCTACGGTATCTGGTGGCATGGAAGGGATACGGTCCTGAAGATAATTCTTGGGTTCTGGAGTCGGATATGTCAGCCCCCAGACTCGTGGAGAAATTCCACAAGGAGTTCCCGAAGAAGGATGCTCCTAGAGAATCCGGAGTCTTCTCCTTGAGGGGAGGATCCTGTTAGGAGTATTTTGTGTCGTGGGTATTGGTGCACACCTTCTGACTTGCTCGCACGCACTGTTGGTAGGCAGCTTGATTTCCTGGTTCATTAGTCTGTCCTCCCATTTGCACCTGGGAGGAGTGGTCTCTACTCTGTATTTAAACCCATGCCTCCCATGGTTCTGTGCTGAGTGTCGCTTTTACAGAGCTAGGCCTTAGCAGGAGGAGTAGGTGGTTATCTTGGATAGAGGAAGTTCCGTGGTTGGTTTTTGGGAGGTTTTGGGTGAACAAGTTGGTTTGTGTGTTTTCCCTTCTGTGTTCACCAATCCTCCCTCCGTGTATAATTGACTGTGTGAGTGAATTGCCTTATCCTTTGATTTCTACTCAGTTTCCCTGTGTTTGTTTCCTAGTGTACGGTTCCTTCCCATATTGGTTTGGGGAATTCCTTTCCTACATGTTTCCTGTGTGCTGCTTGTGTTGTTAGTCAGCGCACACCCTTGTCAGTCCCTGTCAGTAGCAGCTTCACTTGTTCGTTAGGGGTGACCCCCTTTAGTCTCCAGTCCCTAGAGATCTTATAGGGCATTCCTTCTCCCACTTCCCTCTAGGCCTACGGTGTCAGTGAGAGAGGAGCTGTCGGGGTCAGGTTTAGCCTGAGAACAGCCGACCTACACCCGTGAGGCAGGGACCGGGTTAGCTAGTGGGAGTAGTGCAGGGCGAGATTCCCTACTGCAATCCCTTAGCCCCGTTGCAGCTACCTGGACTGACATAACAGTGTAAGCCCGAAATGCGTAGTGTTTTTGCTAAATGGATCCAACTTCAATCTTACTGTGGTGGAAGCGCGATTCCTGAGATTTGGGTCTCTGAGGGAGTCTATATCTGGTCCTTCGTCTCATTGGTTGTTTACACCTTGTGGTGTTGGGAATCCAGCAGCTCGTACCCATACAGAGAGGAACCCTCTGGTAATTGGTTCCGACGCCATTTAATAGTGGTGTATTCCCAACAGCATCAGGTGAGAACCTGTCTTGTTACTAATCTGATTACTGGATCTCATACTATACTATACTATGGGCCGCTCGGTGTTGTCTTTTTCTTTTTTTGAGTCAATTTCAGCTGGTGAAGAGGAACAGAAGCTGGGTCTCCTATTCTCTACCTCCAATTCTCATTTAGGATTGAGAGGGACACCATGGTGGCTCAGTGGTTAGCACTGCAGCTTTGCAGCGCTGGAGTCCTGGGTTCGAATCTTGCCAAGGAAAACATCTGCAAGGAGTTTGTATGTTCTCCCTGTGTTTGCGTGGGTTTCCTCTGGGTAATCCTCCGGTTTCCTCCCACACACCAAAAGACATACTGATAGGGAATGTAGATTGTGAGCCCTATATGGAACAGTGACTGTCAATGTCTGTAAAGCGCTGCAGAATATGATGGTGCTATATAAGTAAGCATAATAAATAATTCCTTTTCTGTGGGCATCAAAGGGCACAGCCAAAAGAGCCAGAGGTGCAGTAGTAAAATTGACCATAGACCTGGAATTCAGTAGGACCTTAATGGTGACACAATGGTTATGTGTAATCGCTCTTCTGTTTATGTTGTTCTCTTCAGTTAAAGGGGTTGGCCACTTTCAGACCAATATTGACAAACAAATGTACAATAAAAAGATATACAATTTTCCAATATACTTTCTGTATTTATTCTTTACAGTTTTCTAGATTTCGGCTTGCTGTCATTCATTCTGTTACTTCTAGAGGATAAAACTCTGACCATGGTCATGTGATTTACGGTCCATATTCATGTGATGAGAACATAGGTGCCGCTCGTTATAATCACAGTACAGTGATAAGACATCTGCCTGGTAATCAGCTGTGCACCTGTATAGTCATCACATGACCATGGACCGTAAATCACATGACCATGGTCAGAGTTTTATCCTCTAGAAGTAACAGAATGAAAGACAGCAAGCCAAAATCTAGAAAACCGTGAGGAATTGATACAGAAAGTATAATGGAAAATTGTATATCTTTTTATTGTACATTTGTTTGTCAATATTGGTCTGAAAGTGGCCAACCCCTTTAATGTTTGTTATAATATTTTTAGTCTTGTCCCTACTTGTAGCAGTTCTTTTGATACTGTTTTGGTTGGTATTGCTGAGGGTTTACACAAGGCCTATACAGTTCCAACTGGGTGCATCTCTGATATAAATATTGACATTTTTAAATTAGGTATACAGAATGCTATGGAAAATGGTGCTTTGGGGGACCATGTCACATAGAATCCTGGCTTTTAGTCTTCGACACCCAGCAAATACTGCACTTGAGTTATTGCAGTGGCTACATAATGAATTAATGTTTTATTTTATTACATTTATTTATTATTTAATTATTTCATGGATGTTACCATACTTTCCTTTAATAAACTCCACAACCTCATTTAAGCCATTGTATTTTGTCTGTGTTTTATTAGAGATGAGCGAACACTAAAATGTTCGAGGTTCGAAATTCGAATCGAACAGCCGCTCACTGTTCGTGTGTTCGAACGGGTTTCGAACCCCATTATAGTCTATGGGGAACATATACTCGTTAAGGGGGAAACCCAAATCCGTGTCTGGAGGGTCACCAAGTCCACTATGACACCCCAGGAAATGATGCCAACACCTCTGGAATGACACTGGGACAGCAGGGGACGCATGTCTGGGGGCATCTAACACACCAAAGACCCTCTATTACCCCAACATCACTGCCTAACAACTACACACTTTACACACTCAATACCACCTCTCTGACAGTAGGAAAACACCTTGAAACATGTGTATTTGGCACTTGCAGTGAGGAGAGCTTGTCACCAGCAGTGAATTTGGCCCTTGTAGTAAGTTGAGGTTGGCACCAACATTTGTTTTGAAAATCAGGGTGGATTGAGCCTCTAACCAGCAGAGTTTGGGCAAATTCATGGTGGAGGGAGCCTCTAAAAACCCCAGTTTGGACCAATTCATGGTGGAGGGAGCCTCTAAAAACCCCAGTTTGGACCAATTCATGGTGGAGGGAGCCTCTAAAAACCCCCGTTTGGACCAATTCATGGTGGAGGGAGCCTCTAAACAGCCCAGTTTGGGCAAATTCATGGTGGAGGGAGCCTCTAACCAGCCCAGTTTGGACCAATTCATGGTGGAGGGAGCCTCTAAAAACCCCAGTTTGGACCAATTCATGGTGGAGGGAGCCTCTAAAAACCCCAGTTTGGACCAATTCATGGTGGAGGGAGCCTCTAAAAACCCCAGTTTGGACCAATTCATGCTGGAGGGAGCCTCTAAACAGCCCAGTTTGGGCAAATTCATGGTGGAGGGAGCCTCTAAAAACCCCAGTTTGGACCAATTCATGGTGGAGGGAGCCTCTAAAAACCCCAATTTGGACCAATTCATGGTGGAGGGAGCCTCTAAACAGCCCAGTTTGGGCAAATTCATGGTGGAGGGAGCCTCTAAAAACCCCAGTTTGGACCAATTCATGGTGGAGGGAGCCTCTAAAAACCCCAGTTTGGACCAATTCATGGTGGAGGGAGCCTCTAAAAAACCCAGTTTGGACCAATTCATGGTGGAGGGAGCCTCTAAACAGCCCAGTTTGGGCAAATTCATGGTGGAGGGAGCCTCTAAAAACCCCAGTTTGGACCAATTCATGGTGGAGGGAGCCTCTAAAAACCCCAGTTTGGACCAATTCATGGTGGAGGGAGCCTCTAAAAACCCCAGTTTGGACCAATTCATGGTGGAGGGAGCCTCTAAAAAACCCAGTTTGGACCAATTCATGGTGGAGGGAGCCTCTAACCAGCCCAGTTTGGACCAATTCATGGTGGAGGGAGCCTCTAAAAACCCCAGTTTGGACCAATTCATGGTGGAGGGAGCCTCTAAACAGCCCAGTTTGGACCAATTCATGGTGGAGGGAGCCTCTAAAAACCCCAATTTGGACCAATTCATGGTGGAGGGAGCCTCTAACCAGCCCAGTTTGGACCAATTCATGGTGGAGGGAGCCTCTAACCAGCCCAGTTTGGGCAAATTCATGGTGGAGGGAGCCTCTAAAAACCCCAATTTGGACCAATTCATGGTGGAGGGAGCCTCTAAACAGCCCAGTTTGGGCAAATTCATGGTGGAGGGAGCCTCTAAAAACCCCAGTTTGGACCAATTCATGGTGGAGGGAGCCTCTAAAAAACCCAGTTTGGACCAATTCATGGTGGAGGGAGCCTCTAACCAGCCCAGTTTGGACCAATTCATGGTGGAGGGAGCCTCTAAAAACCCCAGTTTGGACCAATTCATGGTGGAGGGAGCCTCTAAACAGCCCAGTTTGGACCAATTCATGGTGGAGGGAGCCTCTAAAAACCCCAATTTGGACCAATTCATGGTGGAGGGAGCCTCTAACCAGCCCAGTTTGGACCAATTCATGGTGGAGGGAGCCTCTAACCAGCCCAGTTTGGGCAAATTCATGGTGGAGGGAGCCTCTAAAAACCCCAATTTGGACCAATTCATGGTGGAGGGAGCCTCTAACCAGCCCAGTTTGGACCAATTCATGGTGGAGGGAGCCTCTAAAAACCCCAGTTTGGACCAATTCATGGTGGAGGGAGCCTCTAAAAAACCCAGTTTGGACCAATTCATGGTGGAGGGAGCCTCTAAACAGCCCAGTTTTGGCAAATTCATGGTGGAGGGAGCCTCTAAAAACCCCAGTTTGGACCAATTCATGGTGGAGGGAGCCTCTAAAAACCCCAGTTTGGACCAATTCATGGTGGAGGGAGCCTCTAAAAACCCCAGTTTGGACCAATTCATGGTGGAGGGAGCCTCTAAACAGCCCAGTTTGGGCAAATTCATGGTGGAGGGAGCCTCTAACCAGCCCAGTTTGGACCAATTCATGGTGGAGGGAGCCTCTAAAAACCCCAGTTTGGACCAATTCATGGTGGAGGGAGCCTCTAAAAACCCCAGTTTGGACCAATTCATGGTGGAGGGAGCCTCTAAAAACCCCAGTTTGGACCAATTCATGCTGGAGGGAGCCTCTAAACAGCCCAGTTTGGGCAAATTCATGGTGGAGGGAGCCTCTAAAAACCCCAGTTTGGACCAATTCATGGTGGAGGGAGCCTCTAAAACCCCCAATTTGGACCA
This sequence comes from Leptodactylus fuscus, assembly GCF_031893055.1. Taxonomy (NCBI): domain Eukaryota; kingdom Metazoa; phylum Chordata; class Amphibia; order Anura; family Leptodactylidae; genus Leptodactylus; species Leptodactylus fuscus. Next base: position 37,096,525 of record NC_134271.1, read on the forward strand.
ATTCATGGTGGAGGGAGCCTCTAAACAGCCCAGTTTTGGCAAATTCATGGTGGAGGGAGCCTCTAAAAACCCCAGTTTGGACCAATTCATGGTGGAGGGAGCCTCTAAAAACCCCAGTTTGGACCAATTCATGGTGGAGGGAGCCTCTAAAAACCCCAGTTTGGACCAATTCATGGTGGAGGGAGCCTCTAAACAGCCCAGTTTGGGCAAATTCATGGTGGAGGGAGCCTCTAAAACCCCCAGTTTGGACCAATTCATGGTGGAGGGAGCCTCTAAAAACCCCAGTTTGGACCAATTCATGGTGGAGGGAGTCTCTAAAAACCCCAGTTTGGACCAATTCATGGTGGAGGGAGCCTCTAAAAAACCCAGTTTGGACCAATTCATGGTGGAGGGAGCCTCTAACCAGCCCAGTTTGGACCAATTCATGGTGGAGGGAGCCTCTAAAAACCCCAGTTTGGACCAATTCATGGTGGAGGGAGCCTCTAAACAGCCCAGTTTGGACCAATTCATGGTGGAGGGAGCCTCTAAAAACCCCAATTTGGACCAATTCATGGTGGAGGGAGCCTCTAACCAGCCCAGTTTGGACCAATTCATGGTGGAGGGAGCCTCTAACCAGCCCAGTTTGGGCAAATTCATGGTGGAGGGAGCCTCTAAAAACCCCAATTTGGACCAATTCATGGTGGAGGGAGCCTCTAACCAGCCCAGTTTGGACCAATTCATGGTGGAGGGAGCCTCTAAAAACCCCAGTTTGGACCAATTCATGGTGGAGGGAGCCTCTAAAAAACCCAGTTTGGACCAATTCATGGTGGAGGGAGCCTCTAAACAGCCCAGTTTTGGCAAATTCATGGTGGAGGGAGCCTCTAAAAACCCCAGTTTGGACCAATTCATGGTGGAGGGAGCCTCTAAAAACCCCAGTTTGGACCAATTCATGGTGGAGGGAGCCTCTAAAAACCCCAGTTTGGACCAATTCATGGTGGAGGGAGCCTCTAAACAGCCCAGTTTGGGCAAATTCATGGTGGAGGGAGCCTCTAACCAGCCCAGTTTGGACCAATTCATGGTGGAGGGAGCCTCTAAAAACCCCAGTTTGGACCAATTCATGGTGGAGGGAGCCTCTAAAAACCCCAGTTTGGACCAATTCATGGTGGAGGGAGCCTCTAAAAACCCCAGTTTGGACCAATTCATGCTGGAGGGAGCCTCTAAACAGCCCAGTTTGGGCAAATTCATGGTGGAGGGAGCCTCTAAAAACCCCATTTTGGACCAATTCATGGTGGAGGGAGCCTCTAAAAACCCCAATTTGGACCAATTCATGGTGGAGGGAGCCTCTAAACAGCCCAGTTTTGGCAAATTCATGGTGGAGGGAGCCTCTAAAAACCCCAGTTTGGACCAATTCATGGTGGAGGGAGCCTCTAAAAACCCCAGTTTGGACCAATTCATGGTGGAGGGAGCCTCTAAAAACCCCAGTTTGGACCAATTCATGGTGGAGGGAGCCTCTAAACAGCCCAGTTTGGGCAAATTCATGGTGGAGGGAGCCTCTAAAAACCCCAGTTTGGACCAATTCATGGTGGAGGGAGCCTCTAAAAACCCCAGTTTGGACCAATTCATGGTGGAGGGAGTCTCTAAAAACCCCCGTTTGGACCAATTCATGGTGGAGGGAGCCTCTAAAAAACCCAGTTTGGACCAATTCATGGTGGAGGGAGCCTCTAACCAGCCCAGTTTGGACCAATACATGGTGGAGGGAGCCTCTAAAAACCCCAGTTTGGACCAATTCATGGTGGAGGGAGCCTCTAAACAGCCCAGTTTGGACCAATTCATGGTGGAGGGAGCCTCTAAAAACCCCAATTTGGACCAATTAATGGTGGAGGGAGCCGCTAACCAGCCCAGTTTGGACCAATTCATGGTGGAGGGAGCCTCTAACCAGCCCAGTTTGGGCAAATTCATGGTGGAGGGAGCCTCTAAAAACCCCAATTTGGACCAATTCATGGTGGAGGGAGCCTCTAAACAGCCCAGTTTTGGCAAATTCATGGTGGAGGGAGCCTCTAAAAACCCCAGTTTGGACCAATTCATGGTGGAGGGAGCCTCTAACCAGCCCAGTTTGGGCAAATTCATGGTGGAGGGAGCCTCTAACCAGCAGAGTTGTGGGAAAGCAGGGTGGAGGGAGCCTCTAACCAGCAGAGTTGGTGGAAATCAGGGTGGAGGGAGCCTCTAACCAGCAGAGTTGGGGGAAATCATGTTGGAGGGAGCCTAGTATTAGCAGAATTGTGCAACGCTTATGGTGGATGAGTATGAGGATGCGGAGGAATTGGAGAGGTTGAGTACAGACATGGAGTTTCATGTTGGGGTGCTTTACACAGGTGGGCACAAAAATTAAGGCTCTATCCAGTGGTGGTTCATTTTTATCAAAGTGAGCCGGTCGGCACTCTCAGCTGACAGACGGGTGCGCTTGTCAGTGATGATGCCACCGGCTGCACTGAACACCCTCTCAGATAGGACGCTGGCGGCAGGACAGGACAGCACCTCCAAGGCATATAGGGCAAGTTCAAGCCACAGGTCCAACTTCGACACCCAATACGTGTAGGGCGCAGAGGGGTCGGAGAGGACAGGGCTGTGGTCGGAAAGGTATTCCCGCAACATGCGCCTATACTTCTCACGCCTGGTGACACTAGGACCCTCTGTGGCGGCACTTTGGCGAGGGGGTGCCATCAAGGTGTCCCAGACCTTAGACAGTGTGCCCCTCGTTTGTGTGGACCGGTGAGAACTTGGTCGCCTACTGGAGGAACTGTCCTCCCTGCCGCCAACGTCACATGCTGGAAACATCTCCATCATATTCTGCACCAATTGCCTGTGGCAAGCATTGATGCGATTGGCCCTCCCCTCTACCGGAATAAAAGACGAGATGTTGTTTTTATACCGGGGGTCAAGGATAGCAAAGATCCAGTACTGGTTGTCCTCCATGATTTTGACAATACGCTTGTCGGTTGTAAAGCACCCCAACATGAACTCAGCCATGTCTGCCACAGTGTTAGTTGGCATGACTCCTCTGGCCCCACCGGAAAGTTCAATCTCCATTTCCTCCTCATCCTCCATGTCTACCCATCCGCGCTGCAACAATGGGACGATTCGAAGTTGCCCGGAAGCCTCCTGTATCACCATCACATCATCGGACAACTCTTCTTCCTCCTCCTCCTCCTCCTCCATTAAACGCGATGAAGCGGACAGATGTGTGGACCTACTCTCCAGCTGTGACGGATCGGATGCTATCCCTGACTCCTCTGTGTGATCTGAGTTATCCCTGATGTCAATCAGGGATTCTCTCAGAACACACAAGAGCGGGATTGTAAGGCTCACCATCGCATCCTCAGAGCTCACCCTCCTTGTGGACTCCTCAAACACCCGTAGGATGTCACAAAGGTCTCTCATCCATGGCCACTCATGGATGAGAAACTGAGGCAGCTGACTTTGTGGCACCCTAGGGTTTTGTAGCTGGTATTCCATCAAAGGTCTCTGCTGCTCAACCACTCTATTCAACATCTGAAATGTTGAGTTCCAGCGTGTGGGGATGTCGCACAAAAGCCGGTGTTGTGGCACATGCAGGCGTTGCTGGAGAGATTTTAAGCTAGCAGCGGCTACTGTCGACTTGCGAAAGTGGGCGCACATGCGCCGCACTTTCACCAGTAGCTCTGGAACATTGGGGTAGCTCTTTAGGAAACGTTGCACCACTAGGTTGAAGACGTGGGCCAGGCATGGAACATGTTGGAGTCCGGCAAGCTCCAGAGCTGCTACCAGGTTCCGGCCGTTATCACAAACGACCATGCCTGGGCCCATGTGCAGCGGCTCAAACCATATTGCCGTCTCATCGAGGAGGGCATCCCTCACCTCGGAGGCAGTGTGCTGTCTGTCCCCCAAGCTGATCAGCTTCAGCACAGCCTGCTGACGTCTACCAACGCCAGTGCTACAACGTTTCCAACTCGTAGCTGGGGTCAATCTAACAGCGGAGGAGGAGGCGGTGGCGGAGGAGGAGGCGGTGGCGGAGGAGGAGGCGGTAGAGGAGGAGGAGGAGGGGGGTGTTCTTCTCGTGTCCCTGCCAGGAATGTTAGGCGGGGAGACGAGGTACACCGGGCCAGTTTGGGAAGCAGTCCCAGCCTCAACTACATTCACCCAGTGTGCCGTCAGTGAAATGTAGCGTCCCTGTCCGCATGCACTTGTCCACGCGTCGGTGGTCAAGTGGACCTTTGTGCAAAGCGCGGAACTAAGGGCCCGCCTGATGTTGAGTGACACGTGCTGGTGCAAGGCGGGGACGGCACACCGGGAGAAGTAGTGACGGCTAGGGACGGCATAGCGAGGTGCCGCAGTTGCCATCAGGTCCAGGAAGGCGGGAGTTTCAACAAGCCGGAACGCCAACATCTCCTGGGCCAGCAGTTTAGCGATGTTGGCGTTCAAGGCTTGCGCGTGTGGGTGGTTAGCAGTGTATTTCTGCCGCCGCTCCAATGTCTGAGAGATGGTGGGTTGTTGTAAAGAAGCGCCTGATGGTGCCTTTGATGGTGCAGGAGAAGGAGATAAGACAGGAACAGGGGAGGATGAGGGAGAAGTCAACAAAGTGGCGGAGGCAGATGAAGTGGTGTCCTGGCTCGTCCTCTGGAGTGCATCGCCAGCACAGTCAGCAGTGGCAGTGGCAGAGGCAGAGGCAGTGGCAGAGGCAGTGGCAGTGGCGTGAACGGCAGGCGGCCTTTGTCCTGCCGTTGCTGCCTGCCACTGATTCCAGTGCTTGGATTCCAAATGACGGCGCATTGAAGTGGTGGACAGGTTGCTCTTCTCAGAGCCCCTAATCAATTTCGAGAGGCAAATTGTGCAGACAACACTATATCTGTCCTCGGCGCATTCCTTGAAAAAACTCCACACCTTCGAGAAACGTGCCCTCGAGGTGGGAGTTTTTCGGGGCTGGGTACGAACTGGAACATCTTGGGAGATTCCGGGTGTGGCCTGGCTTCGCCTAAGCTGCTGACCTCTGCCTCTGCCTCTAGCTACCCTTTTTGGTGCTGCACTTGCCTCAACATCCACACTACTTTCCCCGCTTGACATCCCCCCTGTCCAGGTCGGGTCAGTGTCCTCATCATCCACCACTTCCTCTTCCAACTCCTGTCTCATCTCCTCCTCCCGCACAATGCGCCGGTCAACTGGATGCCCTGACGGCAACTGCGTCACATCATCGTCGATGAGGGTGGGTTGCTGGTCATCCACCACCAAATCGAACGGAGATGGAGGAGACTCTAGTGTTTGAGCATCTGGACACAGATGCTCCTCTGTTAGGTTCGTGGAATCGTGACGTGGAGAGGCAGGTTGAGGGACAATGAAAGGAGCGGAGAACAGCTCTGGGGAGCAGGGACAGTTGGGGTTATTGTTCTGTGAAGCTTGGGAATTTTGGGAGGAAGGAGGACAAGACTGTTGGGTAATAGGAGGAGAGGAGGCAGAGTCTGACTGGCTGCTGGACAATGTGCTGTAAGCGTTCTCTGACAGCCATTGCAAGACCTGTTCCTGGTTCTCGGGCCTACTAAGGTTTGTACCCTGCAGTTTAGTTAATGTGGCAAGCAACCCTGGCACTGTGGAGTGGCGCAATGCTTGCTGCCCCACAGGAGTAGGCACGGGACGCCCTGTGGCTTCACTGCTACCTTGCTCCCCAGAACCATTCCCCCGACCTCGCCCACGGCCTCGTCCACGTCCCTTTCCGGGAGCCTTGCGCATTTTGAATTCCCAGTTAGAAATTGACACTATATACCAGTAGCAAAAATTGTGGGTGCACGTAACCCCAATATATTCTTTGAATTCCCAGTCAGACAATGGCACTATATACCAGTAGCAAGAAATGAGGGTATTTATAACCCCAATATATTCTTTGAATTACCAGTCAGAAACTGGCACTATATGGCAGTAGCAAGAAATGAGGGTATTTATAACCCCAATATATTCTTTGAATTCCCAGTCAGACAATGGCACTGTATACCAGTAGTAAAAATTGTGGGTGCACGTAACCCCAATATATTCTTTGAATTACCAGTCAGAAACTGGCACTATATGGCAGTAGCAAGAAATGAGGGTATTTGTAACCCCAATATATTCTTTGAATTCCCAGTCAGAAACTGGCACTGTATACCAGTAGTAAAAATTGTGGGTGCACGTAACCCCAATATATTCTTTGAATTCCCAGTCAGACAATGGCACTATATACCAGTAGCAAGAAATGAGGGTATTTATAACCCCAATATATTCTTTGAATTCCCAGTCAGACAATGGCACTGTATACCAGTAGTAAAAATTGTGGGTGCACGTAACCCCAATATATTCTTTGAATTACCAGTCAGAAACTGGCACTATATGGCAGTAGCAAGAAATGAGGGTATTTGTAACCCCAATATATTCTTTGAATTCCCAGTCAGAAACTGGCACTGTATACCAGTAGTAAAAATTGTGGGTGCACGTAACCCCAATATATTCTTTGAATTCCCAGTCAGACAATGGCACTATATACCAGTAGCAACAAATGAGGGTATTTATAACCCCAATATATTCTTTGAATTCCCAGTCAGAAACTGGCACTATATGGCAGTAGCAAGAAATGAGGGTATTTATAACCCCAATATATTCTTTGAATTCCCAGTCAGACAATGGCACTGTATACCAGTAGTAAAAATTGTGGGTGCACGTAACCCCAATATATTCTTTGAATTACCAGTCAGAAACTGGCACTATATGGCAGTAGCAAGAAATGAGGGTATTTGTAACCCCAATATATTCTTTGAATTCCCAGTCAGAAACTGGCACTGTATACCAGTAGTAAAAATTGTGGGTGCACGTAACCCCAATATATTCTTTGAATTACCAGTCAGAAACTGGCACTATATGGCAGTAGCAAGAAATGAGGGTATTTGTAACCCCAATATATTCTTTGAATTCCCAGTCAGAAACTGGCACTGTATACCAGTAGTAAAAATTGTGGGTGCACGTAACCCCAATATATTCTTTGAATTCCCAGTCAGACAATGGCACTATATACCAGTAGCAAGAAATGAGGGTATTTATAACCCCAATATATTCTTTGAATTACCAGTCAGAAACTGGCACTATATGGCAGTAGCAAGAAATGAGGGTATTTATAACCCCAATATATTCTTTGAATTCCCAGTCAGAAACTGGCACTGTATACCAGTAGTAAAAATTGTGGGTGCACGTAACCCCAATATATTCTTTGAATTCCCAGTCAGACAATGGCACTATATGGCAGTAGCAAAAATAGTGGGTGTATATAGCCCCAATTCTATTGCTAGGGGACTTGCAGGGTATTTCTGGGGTGAAGGTGGGGGGGCACACCGTTGGAACGGGTATCGGGGGTATATATCGGGTATACGGGAATACACTGACAGTGTATTCCATTCAGGATCCTGGGAAAGCTGGGTTGCGGCGATTGAGCCCGTCAGTGCCACGTTACACTGACAAGCTTCTCCCTGGAATTTAGCTCTTACAAGAGCTGTTGTGGTTGTCTTCTCCTTCCTATCCTAGCCTGTCCCTGCCTACCCAGAATCTAAGCCCTAGCTAGCTGGACGGAAACCTCCGTCCTCGGTGAATTGCAAGCTCAGAATGACGCGAACCTGGGCGGCGCTGTTCTTTTAAATTAGAGGTCACATGTTTTCGGCAGCCAATGGGTTTTGCCTACTTTTCTCAACGTCACCGGTGTCGTAGTTCCTGTCCCACCTACCCTGCGCTGTTATTGGAGCAAAAAAGGCGCCAGGGAAGGTGGGAGGGGAATCGAGTAATGGCGCACTTTACCACGCGGTGGTCGATTCGATTCGAACATGCCGAACAGCCTAATATCCGATCGAACATGAGTTCGATAGAACACTGTTCGCTCATCTCTATGTTTTATTTCATCTGACTCTATTGGTTTAATTGGGATAACCTGGAATGGGGTTTGTGCTACCTTGCTTTAGGGCCCTTTCGCACGATCAAGTCCCGCCCATGGAAAACAGTCCGTGTACAGTATGTATTTCCTGAACATGGCCATGTGCATTACTGTAGCGATTAGGCTCTTTGGGAGCTCACTGCATTATATCTTACTGTGATGCTGAGGCTCCCATGACTTATTTCAGTGTGAAACTGCCTTAGTGATTGTTCCTACTCCATATGCCCCTTCCGATTGTGTATGAGCACATACTGGCACATTGTCATTTTGCCTGTTGAAAAAAATATTGTTTTTTGTTCTAGGTATTATTAAGTAACTATATAGGTATATGTTATTGAGTGTGTGGGGTGGGAGCAGGCTATATGTCTAGGTATTGTGTCCCTGATCATTTACAGCTCCAGCAATGCACCTGGAAGTAATAGAAAAATAGAAAGTTGGTGCAATATTTCAGTATTTCATGGCACTATTAATTCTGCCCAGGAACACATTATGCCTACAACCCTCCCTGCCTAATGGTGTAGAGCAGTGATGGCGAACCTTTTAGAGACCAAGTACCCAAACTGCAACCCAAAACTCACTAATTTATCACTAAGTGCCAACGTGGCAATTTAACTTAAAGGGATTCTACCACTAAAACACTTTTTTTTCTAGTGACCACGTCGGAATAGCCTTTAAAAAGGCTATTCGTCTCTTACCTGTAGAAGTGCTCTCCGCCGCGCCGTTCGTTCAAAATACCGGTTTGTACCGGTATGCTAATGAGTTCTCTCGCAGCGATGGGGGCGTCCCCATCGCAGGAGCAGCGATGGGGGCGTCCCCATTGCAGCTCGAAAACTCACCGCAGCGCCACCTCTCCGGTCTTCGGTGTCCTCCCCTTGCCTCTTCAGCGTCTGTCGGACGCCTGCGCAGTATGCTCTCTGTTCGGCGAAGATTGCCGAACGTACTGCGCATGCGCGAAAGTTCGGTGCCCGCACTATAGCTGGGATCGCAATTTCGCGCATGCGCAGTACGTTCGGCAATCTTCGTCGAACAGAGCGTACTGCGCAGGCGTCCGACAGTACGCTGAAGAAGCAAGGGGAGGACACCGAAGACTGGAGAGGCGGCGCTGCGGTGAGTTTTCGAGCTGCAATGGGGACGCCCCCATCGCTGCTCCTGCGATGGGGACGCCCCCATCGCTGCGAGAGAACTTATTAGCATACCGGTACAAACTGGTATTTTGAACGAACAGCGCGGCGGAGAGCACTTCTACAGGTAAGAGACGAATAGCCTTTTTAAAGGCTATTCCGATGTGGTCACTAGAAAAAAAAGTGTTTTAGTGGTAGAATCCCTTTAATAATGTGAGGGATCCACAATTGCAGACAATTACAGACCTGCAAAATATGGTCATACGAATGGGGCTTTCTGCTTTACTGTGACCCACACACAGTCCAATCTGCTTTACAGTGACCCACACACAGTCCAATCTGCTTTACAGTGACCCCCACAAAGTACAATCAGCTCGACAGTGGCCCCCACACAGTATAATCTGCTTCACAGTGACCCCCCACACAGTACAATCTGCTTCACAGTGGCACCCGCACAGTGGCCCCAACACAGTACAACTTGCTCCACAGTGGCCCTCATAAAGTATAATCTGTACCATAGATGGGTGCCCATAGAGAGGGCTCTGAGTGCCACCTCTGGCACCCTTGCCATAGGTTCGCCATCACGGGTGTAGAGTGTTTAAGCGGTTATTAGTCATTTATGTTGTGGAATAGAGTGGTTGTTTAGGGGCTAGTACCTTATTTTTCAAGTGATCTAGTGTGAATATTGTGTACATATTTTTCCATAATGTGACATGCCACCACTGATCAAGTTTTGTGGGCAATAATTACCCTAACACTGCACTCCAGCAGTTCAAGGACTAAAAGAAGATTTCCTGTGGTAACATGTGGCAGGATGCAAATGGCTGACCCCTAACCCCCTCCTCCCCACACACACACACACACTCCCCCAAAAAACCAAAACTATATTTACCTCTACCATTTTCCCACTGCTGCATTTCCAGTGGTGCCCTGTTCCCCATCCTGATTGCAGTGGCTGATTTTCTTTTTTTAAAATAAGTTCTTATTGGGCAAAAGCAGTTAGGCCCAGTTCACATCTGTGTTCAGGTATCCCTTTGGGTAGTCTGCTTGGGGACTGCACACTGTATATACAGCTTACTGAGCTGATCTGGGGTCCTGTAGGACCCAGCAGCTCTGGTAAGACGCTGCTCCCAGTGGATCACGTGACTGCCGGGTCAGAGGGAAGCTGAATTATGGCGGCGCCCATAGCTGTGTATACAGTGCTCATTGAGCGCTGTATACACAGCGATCGAGAAGGCAGGGAAGAGAATAAATCTTCCCTGTCTTCTCTCTGGGAGCTCCAGCTGAAGTTACAGCTGGCTCCCAGCTTCAGTAGCTGCACGATCTCTGTGCAGCTACTGTGTTCTGACTGGACATACTGGTACGTCCTGTCAGAACTAGGCAACCACTTCCCGGACGTATAGGCAGTCCGGAAGTGGATAATATTTACCACCACAGAGGGCTGTGAGCTCTTGCCTCATTTGAGTAGAGCCCATCTGATTCAAGACAGTGTTCTTCTGCACTTTTCTTTTTATAGAAGAAATGTAGCAATAACCTCAAGATTGTAGAAATCAGAGGAGCAGTAATTGTGCTGATGATGGAGTCAATAAGTAAGGTATGGGCGCATCAGGAAATTTGGCAGGGTAGAACCACCAGCAGGTTTACTGGGGATATCAGGATAGGCACTATGGTATGATCAAGCTCAGAAAACCTTAGTTGTTTCAGAGAATGTCCACTAGATGGCAGCAAGGTTTTATGGAAAATGTCAGATAAGGGTATTAATGATGTCCAAAGTTTTTCAACCTAATACAAAGAAGATCTAGAATGTAGAGTAAATTAGCAAACTACATTATTTCGGCACAAAGTTAAAGGGGTTGGCCACTTTCAGACCAATATTAGCAAACAAATGTACAATAAAAAGATATACAATTTTCCATTATACTTTCTGTATCTATTCCTTTCATTTTTCTAGATCTGGGCTTGCTGTCATTCTTTTTGTTACTTTTAGTGGATAAAAGTCTGTCCATGGTCATGTGATGACAAAACACAGGTGCAAAGCTGATTACCAGGCAGCTGTCTGATTGTACTGTGACTGTAACAAGCAGCACCTGTGTACTCATCACATGATTTTACATCAATTTTCATGGACCGTAAATCACATGACCATGGTCAGAGTTTTATCCTCTAGAGGTAACAATGAATGACAGCAAGCCGAGATCTAGAAAATCGTGAGGAATTGATACAGAAAGTATATTGGAAAATTGTACAACTTTTTGTTATAACACTTGTTTGTCAATGCTGCTCTGAAAGTGGCCAACCCCTTTAACCCCTTCCCGACATGCGCCGTAATAGTATGGCGCGTGTCGGGTCTGTAACTATGGCGACCGCCCGGGAGCCGGGCGGCCGTCATAGCCGCCGGGTGTCTACTGCTTTAAGCAGTAGACAACCGGCTCTAATGCCTCCGATCGGTCCCCGGACCGATCGGAGGCATTAACCCCTCCGGCGCTGCTGTCAAAGGCGCCGGAGGCGCCATCTTCCCAGCGGCGCACGGGCGCCGCCATTTTGGCAAGGATCGCCGGCTCCTGGAGCATGCTCCAGGGCCGACCCCCCGTTGCCATGACAGCCGGAAGCCTTGTTAAGGGCTCCCAGCCAGTCTGCAAATTCTCTCTTTTGCAGGCTGGTGTATACAGCCTGCAAAAGAGATGATGATTTTTTGCAATGCATTGCAATGCATTAGCATTGTAATGCATTGCATTAGTGATCAGACCCCCTGGGGTTCAACACCCCTAGGGGGTCTAATAAATGCAAAAAAAAAATTAAAAAAAAGTAAAAAAAAATATAAAAAAATATAAAAAGTATTAAAAGTTCAAATCACCCCCCTTTCCCTAGAACACATATAAAAGTAGTTAAAGACTGTGAAACATATAAATGTTAGGTATCCCCGCGTCCGAAATCGCCCGCTCTACAAATCTATAAAAATATTTTTCCTGTTCGGTAAACGCCGTAGCAGGAAAAATAGTCAAAAGTGCCAAACCGCCGTTTTTTCACTGTTTTAATTCTGATAAAAATTTGAATAAAAAGTGATCAAAGCAATAACATTTCCCGAAAATGGTAGAACTAAAAAGTACACCCGGCCCCGCAAAAAAAGACGCCCTATGCATCCCCGTACACCTATGTATAAAAAAGTTACGGCCGTCGGAATATGGCGACTTTTAGAAAAAAAAATTTTTAACACCGTTTTGGAATTTTTTTTAGGGGTCAAAATGTAAATAAAACCATATAAATTTGGTATCCCTGGAACCGTACTGAAACACAGAATACAGGGGACATGTCATTTTGTCTGCACAGTGAACGCTGTAAAACCAAAGCCCGTAAGAAATTCGCAGAAATGCATTTTTTCTTCAAATCCACCCCATTCTGAATTTTTTTCCTGCTTCCCAGTACATTATATAGAATAATTAATGGTGGCATCATGAAGAAAAAATTGTCCCGCAAAAATTAAGACCTCATATGACTCTGGGAGCGGAGAAATAAAAAAGTTATGGGGTTTAGAAGGAGGGGAGTCAAAAACGAAAAACGAAAATCAAAAAATGCCATCGGCGGGAAGGGGTTAAAGGGGTTGTCCCATCACAAAGATCCTATCTATACTGCTTGTTAATGTGAATGTAAGACTTCTCCTAAATACATTGCTTCAGCAAAACTGCTTTTTTTGTCCACTATATCACTTTATTCATTTTTTTTTTTTTTACACATCCCTTGACTTATCTGGTCATAAGTCAAGTGATGTTTCTGCTGCTCTGAGGGAGGAGGGGCTAAGAGCACGGGAGCGAGCCTGGATTGGGGGGGGGGGGGTAGTTTACCCTTTGGAAGGAACGGGCCGCCAATACAGACCCGGCATCTGCTGTAATAGGCGAATGGGGGTAGGGGGCAGAGGAGCGGAATAACAGCATCGCTTCTGCCGCTGCTGGCTTCATGCAGGGCAGGAGCATAGTGATGTTGCAGGCATCTGTGCCGGCGTCTACACTCCCTGGCATTCGCCTCTCTATTACAGCGGATGCCGGGTCTGTATTCACATATACAAAGCCAAGTGGCGAGATGCCGCTGGCCCTGCTTGCACGCTCATAGACCAGTCTAGCCTTCACAATGCGAATACAAACCCGGCATCCGCTGTAATAGAGAGAGGCGGATGCCGGGGTCTGTATTCGCATTGTGAAGGCTAGACTGGTCTATCAGCGTGCACGCAGGGCCAGCGGCATCTCGCCGCCTGCTTTGCATATGTAACCCCGCCCACCAATGACGCAACAAAGCCGAAAGAAAGAAGAATTTACAGCAACAAAGACTGGTGAGTATGCGACGTGGGAATACCCCTTTAAGTCAGTGAGTCACCAGGCAATATTATTATGAGAGACTGCCTCACAAAATGTTCCAATTGGTGGTCCATTGAAAGTGGTCATCCACATAGTTACATAGTAGATGAGGTTTGATGAAGACATCAGTCCATCAAATCCAACCTATAACCCTACAATCCCCTACAGTGTTGATCCAGAGGAAGGCAAAAAAAACAAACATATGAGGCTTATGCCAATTGCCCCATTTCAGGGGAAAAAATTATTTCCTGACTCCAATCTGGCAGTCAGTATAAAAACACTGGATCAAAATGTCCTTAAAATCTAGTGTACATAACCTGTTGGTGTTCTCTTTGAGAAAGGCATCCAGGCCCTCTTTGATCTTGCTCAATGTATTCACCATCACCACTTACGGGGACAGAGAGTTCCATTGCGTTGCTGTTCTTACTGTGAAGAATCCCCATCAGTGTTGCTGGTGAAACTTTCTCTCCTCCAGACATAGTGGATGTCTCCTCTAGAGGATGTCTTGATGTTGAGGCAAGACTATAAGTGGGGGAAACAAGATATGCCACAGCAGCTACTCATCTGTCCTAGAGTCAAAAGATGTGAATAGTACACTGTAGTATTTTTAGATCTGCATGGACCGGATGTTGCTCCGTTCGGAGGGTAGATCAATGGGGAGCAGTAGGTGAGAGTCCAGTGCCAATGTAAGGGATGATAATGGCGGCAGGTCACCCCCTGGTGCTTATCCTCACAGCTTCAATGCTGAAGTGCAGAGAAGGTTCCAGGAGCGAATTGTTGGCTCCTTCTGCACTAGGGCAAGAAAGAGGGCACTAATAGCAAGTATGTACCATCAGGAGGATGGATGGTTGCAGTATCTGACACATTTTTTTTTTTTTTCTTTTTTGGTAGAGTTGGAAGGGACCTCAAGGGCCATCGGGTCCAACCCCCTGCGAGTGCAGGTTTTCCTAAATCATCCCAGCTATATGTTTATCCAGATTCCGCTTGAAGATTTCCATTGATGGAGCGCCCACCACCTCCCGTGGCAGCCTATTCCACTCTCTCACTACCCTCACTGTCAGAAAGTTTTTCCTAATGTCTAATCTGTATCTCTTTCCCTTTAGTTTCATCCCATTGCTTCTTGTACTTCCTTGTGCTAATGAGAATAGGGTAGATCCCTCTGCACTGTGACTACCTTTCAGATATTTGTAGACTGCTATTAAATCTCCCCTCAGCCTTCTCTTCTGCAAACTAAACAATCCCAATTCTTTTAGCCGCTCCTCATAGGACATGGTTTGCAGACCTTCCACGATTTTGGTTGCTCTTCTCTGGCCTTGCTCCAATATATCGATGTCTTTCTTGAATTGAGGCGCCCAGAACTGTACACAGTATTCCAGGTGTGGTCTGACCAGGGAAGAGTACAGCGGAATAATGACCTCTCTTGATCTAGATTCAATGCTTGTCTTAATACATCCCAGAATTTTATTAGCCTTTTTTGCAGCAGCACCGCACTGTTGGCTCGTGTTGAATTATTATGTTTTTTACATTTCTGTTACCCAGATGTAGAACTTTGCATTTGTCCCTGTTAAATACCATTTTGTTCGCCTCAGCCCATTGTTCCAGTGTGTCCAAGTCCTTTTGAATACACTCTCTCTCCTCTCTAGTGTTGGCTATTCCTCCTATCTTCGTATCATCTGCAAATTTTATGAGTTCCCCAATAATTCCATCGTCCAGATCATTTATAAAGATATTAAAAAGTACTGGGCCCAGAACAGAGCCCTGCGGCACCCCGCTTTTGACTTTCTTCCAGTTCGATGTGTAGCCATTTAGTATTACTCGTTGTGCCCGATCATTAAGCCAGTTGTGAATCCACCTAACTGATTTTTTGTCAAAGCCATACTTAATCATTTTTTCAATAAGAAGGTTATGTGATACTTTATCAAGTATCTGAAGTCAAGATATACTATGTCCACGGCATTCCCTTGGTCCAACCATTCAGTGATTTTGTTGTAGAAGGAAATCAGGTTAGTCTGACAAGATTTATTGGTCATAAAGCCGTGCTGGCTCTGGTTAATTAATGCCTTCCCATCCAGGTACCGAAGTAAATGTTCCTTGACAATTTGCTCAAAGATTTTTCCTGCTATCGAGGTCAGACTTACCGGCCTGTAATTTCCTGGATCGTCCCTTTTCCCCTTTTTGTAGATGGGGACAACATTTGCCCTTTTCCAATCTAAGGGTGCATGCACACTACGTAACGCCGGGCGTGTATGAGAGCCGTACACGCCGGCGTTACAGCAGGGCTGCCGAACACTTCCCATTCACTTCAATGGGAGCGCTCGTAAACGCCGCTGTTACGAGCGCTCCCATTGAAGTGAATGGGAAGTGTTCGGCAGTCTGCCGTAACGCCGGCGTGTACGGCTCTCATACACGCCCGGCGTTACTCAGTGTGCATGCACCCTAAAGGAACCACTCCTGTTTCCCATGACTTACCGAAGATTATAGCAAGGGGTTCAAGACCACAAGGTCTCAAGAGCATACATAAAATGCGGCCATACAAGATGCCCCTGAAGTTTTAATTCCCTGTGTAACTCTTTTAAATAATAATAGAAACTTATATATGAATCATGGACGTACAACGTACTACGAGAGGACTTTAGCCATAAAATTGCTATAAGCTAAGCATTTACAGACATTTAAAAGAAGAGGCAGCTTTAGGGCCCGTTCCCACAATGTAACACGGCACTCATTCTGACATGTAAACACGTGTCAGAGTGAGCACTTCAAAACAGAATCCCATTGACTTCAATGGGTGCCGTCTTACGCGTGCTACACATTGAAATCAATGGGTTAAAAAGCCTCCCATTGATTTCAATGTGTAGCGCGCGTAAGACGGCACCCATTGAAGTAAATGGGATTCTGAGTAGAAATCTCATCTACTGTGCTGTTACTATAGATAACAGTTAGTCGAGGACCTCCTTAATGTCGTCACACACAATAATATGTCCTCCTTATGCCTCTCACCAGTATAATGGCCCCAGTTCTGTCTCCGCAATATAATGTTCCACTTTTGTCCCACATAGAAAGATTTCCCCTTTTGCCCCCATCTACAGGATAAGGGCCCCATTTTGCCCCCATACACAGTATAAATCCGGCTTTTGCCCACCCACACCACATAATGGCCCCCTTTTGCCTTAATACACAGCTTAATTGCTCCCTTTTCATACTCATACACACAGAGTAATTGTTCCAGGCTCCAGGTAGGGCCCAGGCAGGGAGAGAGCAATGTTACAGGTTTCCTCATTTATAACGCAAAGCTCCACTGCCACTAAATATGTCCATAAATGTAGAAACTTTCTATACTCTGAAACCCAGACATAATATCCTTTTTGTGGCCGGGTTATCTTTTCGTGCACATGCTGTCCCTGCCTTGATAACCCGGCCAAAGTAAGGAAATCATGTCTAGGTTTCTGACAAGTACCAGATAATAGAAAGGTTCTGTATTCATGGTTGTATAAAATGGCACCCAATCAACACAAAAGACTTTCTATACTAAGATGATTAAAGACAATCTTTATAACTCTGCAAAAGTCTTATTTATTTAGAATTGTAAAACTATCTAACATTTGATTGTCTATAGATTTACATATGGTTATGTTTGTGGGGAAGCCTCTTTAGTCTAGGGATGCACGTTGCAGAAATGGAACTTTTTTTGCTCTGGCTTTGTCTTATTAAAAGCTGCAAAATCTGCAACAATATAACATATGTTTCTTTAACCGGGTCCCTCTGCCTTAAAGGGATAAAAATAAATTTTTACCCTGAATTAAACACCTCCCCATTTACTTTTAATTCACTTTTATTAACAAAAGTGAATATTTACCCTGATCATGTGACCACCCCAGACAGATCCTCCCGTCTCCTTGCTTCCCATCTCCTCCCCTCACTACACTGCTTCTGTCTCAGGCCTTGCCCTCCCATCTCCTCACTGTCTTAATATGTGCTCCAAAACTGGAACAGCGTTCCTTTACCTTCTGTGCTTGGCTGTGCCAATACAGCAGTATATACCCATCTATGACATTAAGTATGTTATCCTGTGTGCAAAAATGTCATACATGTGGACATAAACTGCAGTTTGAGCACACAGCAGGGTGCAGATGTGTTTGGAGCACAAATTTATGTGTTTTTATTATATATGTTTTCAATATGAAAACTGCACCCCTCAAAGAATTTATCAAACGATGTATTGAGCATTTGTTTCACAGATGTGAATGAACAATGGATGGTGAAAAGTGAATATGTAAGCTTCACAGAGTACATGAGGAACATCGAATTTCCTACTACTTTCTCAGTAGCTCCTATGATTTGGGGGGGGGGGGTCACTTCTGATGTCTTTTGTCTTGCAAGATCTAAGTCTGGGGTGTGCGCTATATTTTAGTTACATCAGGGTTACCCTGCGAGAGTTAAAAGTGAAAATAGAATCAAATTGGAGAATATCCCTCGTGATATGTGATTGACTGAGCCTAGAAATCAGTAGAAATCAAAATAGGCTCCCCTTTATCTCCGCACACAAGAATTTGAGTAGTCAGATTCGGGATATTATTCGTAAACACTGGGGTGTCCTTAGAATGAGTTCTTTATCTGTCCCAAAATTTCAGTCTCCTCCTCTTCTATCCTATAGGAGAGCAAGGAGTATTGGGGATCAATTTTGGTAAACAAACCACATTAACTGGATGCACAAGGAAGGGTTGTTATCCATGCCGTTCCTGTGTTAATTATACCCTCTTGGATAAAGCAGATTGGTTTATGCACAATGGTACACAATTTAAAATTAAGACTTTCCTTACTTGTGACAGAAAATTTGTCATATATATGCTTACATGTCCTTGTGTACTCATTTATATTGGGGAGACTACACTTGATCTCAAGACTAGACTCAACCAGCACTGTTACACAATTAGGAAACACAAGAAAGATTTTAGCGACTTTAAAGGGATCCTATCACTCAGACACAATTTTTTCTAGCTACCATGTCGGAATAGCCTTAAGAAAGGCTATTCCTCTCCTACCTTTCGTCGTCTTCTCCGTGCCACTGTTGGCCTACAATCTCGATTTCTCTTGGTATGCAAATTAGCTCTCTCGCAGCACTGGGGGCGGGCCCCAGCACTCAAAAAGCACTGGGGGCGTCCCCAATGCTGCGAGATAACTCTGTCCAGCGCTGCCTCAATCTTTGTCAGCAGCGTCCTCTTCAGCCTCTTTTTATGGCGGTGGCTTGTAACACAGTATTGTAAGCGGCCATTTTCTCGTGACCTGTGGGCATGCGCAGTCTGCTCTGCCCAAGGCCCGAGGCCTAGAAGTTACAAGCCACCGCCGAAAGAAGAGGCTGAAGAGGACGCTGATGCTGAAGATGGAGGTGGCGCAGGAGAGAGTTCTAATTTGCATACCAAGAAAAAACGGGATTGTAGGTGAACGGCGGCGCAGAGAAGATGACGAAAGATAGAAGAATAGCCTTTCTTAAGGCTATTCCGACGTGGTACCTAGAAAAAATAGTGTCTGAGTGATAGGATCCCTTTAAACATATCGATCAACAATTGCAACTTAAGATCATTGACCGTATTCCTCCACTTAGACGTGGAGGGAACAGAGAATGGTTAATGAAATGACGAGAATTAGGGTCAGTGCACACAGAGTTTTTTTTACGCTGATTTTGAAGCTGAATCCGCCTCAAAATCAGCCTCCAAAAAAGCCTCCCAATAGAGTACTTTTTTGGGAGACTGATTTTGAGGCAGATTCAGCATCAAAATCATCGCAAACAACTGTTTGTGCACCTTTGGGTCCATTCACACAGAGTTTTTTGGCACTGATTTTGATGCTGAATCCGCGCCAGAATCCACGTGGAAAAAAAGCCTCCCATCGACTTCAATGGGTTCCCTTTTCTGCTTCCAAAATACAGCTGTATTGCAGTCTATATGACTTGCATTCAGAAGATTGCAGGTTCAGGTCCCCTAGGACCTTAATAGGAGCTTAATAAAATAGTTAAAAAAAAAAAAAAATAGTGGGTGTACTTGGCTTCCAAGACTGACAATTGGGCTTACAACTTTAATACAAAGATAACAGAAGCTTTGATCAGGCACTGTTTTAGTCCCGATCGAGCAGCTCAGTGTACTTGAGATGGAAGGGAAAATGGGGGAAGATGCAGTGCAACAATGGGTAACTGCCGTAATATAGAACAATCATACATCCACCTGTAACAGCAGAACTGAACCTTGCTGGGAGAGACCAGGGACAGGTAAGTATGTTTTAGGGGGTTTTTTTCACCTTCCCCACCGTAATATTAAAAAAAAAGGTTATCCTGGACAACCCCTTTAAGCTGTATCTGATAAACAAAATAGATAAAGCAATAGATTAGGTTAAATCCTTTAGCTTTAGCTATAAGTCTAAATAATGATCCTGGAAATGCAAATACCCCTTGAGGCCGGGGACCCATCTGGCATAAATGGGATTTGGCTACTGCGGAAACGCCGCAGAGGAAAATGCAGCACTTTACAGTCACTGCAAGGTGGATTGGATTCCAGCTAAACCCAACCACACCTTGTGAAAAAAAATTACCACTGCGTAGAGGTGCTGCAATTTCCAAAACTATCACGGTTTTGGAAATCACAGCATGTCAATTATACCTACAGAAACGCCAGTGATTTCCCTATTTTTTTTTTATTTTTTTTTAATAAAATGTAGATTGTGAGCCCCATATAGGGATCACAATGTACATTTTTAAAAAAAATCTTTTCATTTAAGTATGTCTTTGTAGAATGGGAGGAAATCCACGCAAACACAGGGAGAACATACAAACTCCTTGCAGATGTTGCTCATGGGGGGATTCAAACCCAGGGCTCAAGCGCAGCAGTGCTAACCACTGAGCCACCGTGTTGCCCCTGAAATGCCAGTGATTTCCCTACATGTATAATTGTAACAGAAAACACTGTGGGAAAACCGTGATGCATTGCTGCCGTGGTTTTCCCACAGCACTTATTTGCTGCGGCTCGCTACGTTGGGCCTTAAGGGGTTAAATATTCAACATTTGTCATTTCCAGTAAAGTATGTTAGACGATTACAGTATGAAACACTATACACGTCATGCAAAAATAAATGTTCCTTTTCAACACAGTCCTGATAAAATTAATTTGTAATCTGATGGGTTACTATGGACAGCACTGGCACTTTTTCTTTGAGCAATGTTTATGCATGAGGAACACATCTGTGACATTATTTTCTTCTAGCTATTTCTGCACAGGAAATGTCATAAATGAGTCATCACCAACCAACATAGCAGTTTGGTTTGCTCGATTGTGCTAATACAAAAATGAGAGTGATGCACTTTTTTTTTTTCTTAAACTCTTGAGAAAACCTTATCCAGATCACATTTTCTGTGATGAATTTTCAGTTTTCCATATTAGCCATCTTCTTTGAGAAGACCACCTTCTCTAGAAGACCACTTTTCTAATTTAATTTTGAGTGGTTGTCTCAAAGAGATTTCACTTTTCACTGTACATACTTTACTTGTTGTGGTACCCTAGTCACTTGTTTGACTTGTGGGCAATTCAGAAAGCCATGTGTGGCCCAGGAAATGTGGTCTATTTGCTGGTCCATTTCCTGAACCAAACTCACTGTGTCATATTGATTTATTAGACTTTCAGTTTTAGCCTGACCAATACTTAAAAGCATCATTTGAGTATGGGACAGTATTCCTGTATCGAGCTGGAACACAGTGTTATAGATCACTGTGACTCATGGAGCTTAGTTCAGCCGAATGATGATGGTTGATCCAGAAATTGTTACGTGGACCTTATGAATATGCTTTTAATAGGACACAAAGCAATGTGTTCAGGTTGTTTAGTTTCAGTTGTGGAATCTAAAACTAAGTTTGGCTCATAACAGGGAAAAAAGGGATAAAGGTACATGTATAACACCAATATATTCCACAGCGCTTTTACATACATTGTCAGTCGCTATCCCATATATGGCTCCCAATCTAAATTCTCCATCGATGTGTCTTTGGCATATGGGAGAAAACCCATGCACATGGGAAACTCGCAAACACATGACTTCCAAAACAGTATAAAAAAAACTTTGAATATGTGAAATAAATCCTAAGGCTAGATATTTTGATGTGTATTTGGAAGGATTTGTGCTCCAAAATCCACATTAAAAATCCCCTCCTTTAAGTCCCATTGTTTTCAATTGGAGCCTGACAAACTGCTTCATCTTGGAGTTTCATCATCAAAAGCAGTGGAAACACTCTGATAAGCTCCATATGGTTAAAAAAAAAAAAAGGGGGGGGGGGCAGGACGTGGACAGCAGCGCTTAGGGCCTGGTATGTTGTAGCAGGCCACTGCAACAAATGTAGCTTTCTTAAACTTATCCACTTGTTTAATATCATCAATGATCATCAAGATTAGCTTTGCCCCACAACAGTGTCTCATGACCCATCTGGACCACTGTCACTAATCTGTGACTACTTCTGAGGTACTGACTAGAGATGTGCAAACTTCTCATGATTCATTTTATATCTTGTTTGGGTGGTTCGGGACCAAGATTAGTTTTGGACCGAACAAGTTTGGTACGAACCTCAGTTTAAATTGGCTTAAAACCAAGCGTATAACAGTATGAAGGTTACTAGGAACCTATCTATCCAATTTCTAGCTCTTTACGGCATACACAGCCAAAATTATGTAAAGGTGAAAGTGACATGTATGTCTATGGAAAAACAGATGTAAGCAGTGGATACAAACTTTGAGTTTAACCATACATTGCAATGCCAGTTTTACACAATTTAACATTTAAAACACTTCAAAAATTACCCTTTTTGGGAGAAAGATGCTTGCCCATGGGTTTTTTTTAGACACACATGGTGGTTATAATGCAAAGGCATGGGGGCGTGGCTTGGCCATGGAGGAGTGAGGTTGTGTGCTGCCTCTGCTCCGTCCCTGGCTCCGGGTAAAGACACCTTTTGCTGCTGACCGAAATTGGACTTACCTGCTCTGTGATGGGGAAGAACCGCAGGCCCTCTCACCGGTCCTCTTCAACCCCTCCGGGGACTTCTGGCTCCTCTTCTATCTCCCGCTTCCTCCGGGTGCCGCGCTGTGGGGACTCCTCTGCTCCGGCCGGATCCAAGATGGCGCCCGTTCCTGTAGCCGCTCCATGCGGCCGGCTTCCTGCAGGCTCTGTGCACTCTCCGGCTGCCTCCGACGCTGTTCTATCTTCTGCCCTCAGCGATGAAGTGGACTCTGGGGACATGCGGCCGTGCTCCTCTGCCTCCGGCGGTCCGGATGATCTACATGCCGGGGATGTCTGTCCGCCGACGCACACCTCCGGCGGCCTTTCTCCTCTCTCCTCCGGCCTGAAGGATGATGGACAGGTAGGCCGTGGCTCTGCCTCACCCTCTCTACTGCCTGCTCCTGGGCTGGATAGTGACTGGCCGTCCCTGCCGCCTTCTCCTGCTGCCCCACTGCTGTCCCCCTCCCTGGAGCCTATGACTGCCTCCTCAGGGTCCCTTGCTTGGGGAGAGGGCAGGTCTGACTGGCTCCCCTCTGAGTCCTCCCTCCCTAGGATGGCCCCAACATCCCCCTCATGCCCTGTCCGGGAGCCCCTGCATGTTTTGTGCGTGCCTCCAAGCCCCTTGGCTTCTGAATACACCGGCCATGAGGCCCATGGTCTCTCTTCCCCACCAGTTGCTCCCCCCCTGGGGCCTGACCCCCCTTCTACCGCTCCCTCCCAGCCTCCCCAAAGTCATCAGGCTGCTGTTGCTCTCCCGCCAGTTCCCCCTGCCTCACCTACTGCTGCCGCGGTTAGTGGACCACGTCTCTGTATTGCCTATGACCCTGCGGTAGCTGACGTTTCTTCTGCTTCTGTTTCTGATACCTTGGTTGAACTACGTCGCCTTAGCGCTCACTTGGCGGCGGTCCCTACTAAGTCTGATATGGAGGAGTATGTGGTTCGTCTTGAGCAGTCTTACAAATCGGAGCTATCTGCTGTCCGTTCCTCTGTACAACAACTGGAGACCAGAGTGGATTCCCTCGAAGCGACCTCTGCCTCCCATGATTCCCAGCTCTCTACCCAGGAGGCGACCATTGCCTCTCACACTCGACAGTTGTGGTTCTTGTCTGACATGCTGGATGACTTGGAGAATCGCAATCGACGTAATAACATAAGGGTGAGAGGACTGCCTGAATCTGTTGAGTCTCAGCATCTGGACACTACCTTGCGCACCATCTTCAATTCGATTTTGGGGGCCCCCTTGGATTCGCCCATTGAGCTTGACCGTGCGCACCGCTCTTTGGGTGCGCGCCCTCCTGATGACAATAGGCCCCGAGATGTTATTTGCAGGGTGCATAGATACCAGTTGAAGGAAGCGATTATGCGCAAAGTTTGGGAAGTGCCGAAGATATTGTTTCAGGACTCTGAGCTCCAACTACTTCCGGATCTGTCACGCCTCACCCTTGCTAAACGGAGAGCGTTGAAGCCTCTTCTGGATGTGCTCACCCAGCATCAAGTGCCGTACACTTGGGGCTTTCCTTTCCGCCTTCAGGTCCGTCATGGCGGCCGTGTTGTTTCCATGTCACATCCGGATGAACTTTTCAATTTTGCCTCTGCCCTGGGCCTCCCATCTGTTCCTGCCCTCTCATGGCCTCCGTTTCCTGGTGATCTTCTGTCGGCCCCTCCTGCCCATCCTCAGAGGCGTTCCGGGAGGCGCCGCAAGACCCGCTCCTCGGTGGTGACGAGTCCGTCTCAGGCTGCTCCTGGCGCTTCTACCTGATTGCTCTGCTGTTTGTGACGGGCTTCTTTAGTTTGGACTGGTCACCCCTTATGTTCCTGGGATTTGCGTGGGGGGGATAGGGATGTGTGATGCTTATTTTTATATGCGGTGTTTCTGTCCTCTCCACCACATGGCTCCCTTGTGGGGCTTGTTTCCTCTGATTATTGTGTTCCTGTTCTTATTGTTCTATTTTTTCGGTCAGCATTTTATTCTTTACTAGTTGATTTACTGTCTTGGTGTTTTCGCCTGGGGGCCTGGGATGGGGTACTGGCTGCTTTATTTGGAAAAGCCCGTTTCCCACCGGGGTCTCCACGCTTTCTGTTTGCGTGGTCTTTGGCAATCTTTTTCTTTGCCGCTTCCCCACCTCTTTGTGTGGAGTTCTTCTCTCCACCCCACTTAGTTGGTTTTGTTTCTTTTGTCCTCCTGTCCTTTGTGTTTCACTCCTGGTTGTTTCTTTCTATTTCCTTTTCTCTCTCTTACTCGTTTTTCTTAATCGTTCTCTGGTTGTCTTCCGGTTGTTTCTTCCCTTTTCCCTTTCTTTCCTCTCCCCTCGGACATGTCCTCCGTTAACTTTTGCACCCTCAATGCTCGGGGCCTTAATGTCCCTCAAAAACGTAATCAGATTCTGTATCAGTTGCATAAACAGCGCTCACATGTCCTTGTTTTGCAGGAAACCCATTTTAAGAAGGACCACGTCCCGGACATCCACAGTCGTTACTTCCCTAAGTGGTTCCACAGCGTCAACCCTGTTGCTAAGTCCAAGGGAGTTTCGATTGCTATCCACCGTTCCTTGCAGCATGAGGTTCTGGACACCTGTATCGACCCTGAGGGTAGGTTTCTCTTCTTGAAATTGCGCACGGGAGGCACGGTTCTTACCGTGGCTGGCTGCTACCTCCCGAATCAGGGTCAATTGGCGTACTGTAGGTCCCTTATCCGCAGATTGGCAGACTTTAGTGAGGGGGTTGTAGTTCTGGGTGGTGATTTCAATTTTGTGCTGGACCCCCATGTCGACTCCTCTCCCCCGCGTCCCCCCCACGCTCCCTCGCAATTGCGCCGCTTGTCGTCGGCCCTTCACAACTCCCAATTGGTAGACGTCTGGAGTATCCTACACCCTCTGGATAGGGATTATACTTATTACTCCCCGGCTCATAACTCTTACAGTCGCATTGACTTCTTCCTGACCAGCCATCATGCCCTGTCCTGGTCCCCGGTAGTCCGTATCGGCTCGGCCCTCTGGTCGGACCATGCCCCTGTTCATTTGTCCTTGGACATTCCTGGTCTGTCGCGTCGTCCATTTAACTGGCGCTTAAACGAGGGCCTATTGAAGGATATCTCCTGTAGGGAGGCTGTCGGGGCGGCTATCCGGAACTTCTGGCTTGATCATTCCCTTGACTCTACTTCCCTCCCTATGCAATGGGAGGCTATGAAGTGTGTAGTGAGGGGGGTCCTTATTCAGCATGGCGCTCGTCTTAAGAGGGAGAGGGCCGTTGGGGTTGCTGCCCTTTTGGGGCGGATCCACGATCTGGAGATGTCCCATAAGCAGACTGGCTCCCGTACAACTTTCACTGAGCTTCTTAATGTTAAGGAGGAACTCCGTGCCCTTCTGGATGGGAAGTATCTGCGCTTCCGGGATCGCATTAGAAAACATTATTATGAGTTTGCTGATAAATGTGGTCGTTCGCTGGCTCGGCGTCTCCATCCGCGTGACTCCCCCGCGTATGTTCCGCGCTTGCGTACGGGATCGGGTGTTTTAGTTCATAATCCTTCTGACATCGCTGCGGAATTCCGCTCGTTTTATTCCAACTTGTATGATATTCGCGGTCATTATGCAGACCTAGATCCATCGGCGCTCCGGCATAAGATCCGTCGTTATGTTACGGAGACTGCTCTCCCCTCCCTTTCTAGTGATGATGCGGAAGCCCTTGAGACACCATTCTCGTCGGAAGAAGTCGCCGCGGCGATTCAGGCGACGACTGCGGGTAAGGCGCCGGGCCCGGACGGGTTCACTGCTCGTTTTTATAAATGCTTCGGTTCTCTGCTCTCCCCGGACCTGGCACGGGTGTTTAATAGTGTGGGTGAGTCGTCGCCGTTTCCTGCGCAATCCTTGTCGGCTCTGATCACTGTGATTCCTAAGCCTGGTAAGGATCCTGTATGTCCGGGGAGTTACCGGCCTATCTCCTTAATCAATATAGACGTGAAATTGTATGCGAAACTGTTGGCGAATCGTCTTTCTCCTTTCATGCCTGCTTTGGTTCATAGTGATCAGGTCGGCTTTATTCCGGGTCGGGAGGCACGTGATAACGTCTGTAAAACTGTTCTCGCCATCTCCGTTGCCCGCTCCACTAGATTCCCTCTTTGCTTGCTTTCAATTGATGCCGAAAAGGCGTTTGATCGCATCCATTGGGGGTTTCTTCGGGAGACCCTTGTGCAGATCGGTATTGGTTCCGGATTTTTGGGCAAGATCTTGGCTCTCTACGGGAATGCGTCGGCGCGTGTCCGTGCGAACGGAGTAATTTCGGATCCCTTTTCGGTCCATAACGGTACCCGCCAGGGTTGCCCCCTCTCACCGTTGCTTTTTGCTTTGGTGATGGAGCACCTGGCGGTGGCGTTGCGCCATTGCCCAGATGTTCACGGTATATCTCTGGGGTCTCGTGTGGTCAAAGCGGCGTTATATGCGGATGATCTCCTGCTTTATGTCTCCGATCCGCGGGTGTCATTCCCGGCCATTCTGCGCGAATTTTCTCGTTTTGGTGCCCTTAGTAACTTTAAGGTTAATTTATCTAAGAGTGAGGCCCTTAATGTCTCACTTCCACCCTCTGAGGCTGAATTTCTGGCGTGGACTTTCCCTTTTAGGTGGCAGCCTTCCTCCTTCAAGTACTTAGGGATCCGTATCTCCCCTGATCCTGCTTCCCTATTCCAACTTAATTATCTCCCACTTTTGGATGCCGTTACTACGGACCTACGCTCTTATGGCGCTCGTCTTCCCTCTTGGTTCAGTCGAATTCATGCCCTTAAAATGGATATCCTCCCCCGGTTTTTGTATTTATTTCAGGCCCTTCCTATCCCTCTACCACGCACTTTTTTGGCCAAGGTACAATCCTTGTTTGGGAGGTTTGTTTGGGGCTCCTCTCAGAGCAGACTTGGGTTCCTTACTCTTGTCCGGCGTAAGTCCAGGGGAGGCGTTGGCCTTCCGGATGTGCGCCTTTATTATCGCGCCTCGGTTTTGCTTCGTTTGTTTGACTGGCAATTCCGTCGCCATGATAAGCAGTGGGTGTCCATCGAATTTGACCTGTTATCATCCTCGCTCTCCTCTTGGCCGTGGATTCCACCGCATTTCCGTCCCAAACCCCCTGGCCTTTACGTTCTCCCTTCACACTTCTTGAAGGTGTGGGATCTGGTCTGCTCTTCTGGGCGCTTGGCCCGTGTTCCGGGCCCCTTGACTCCTCTCTTCGGGAATCCTATGTTCCCCCCTGGGTGCTCGGTGGATCGGTTCCTCTGTTGGGAGAGAGAGAATTGTACTCGTCTTCAGGAGGTGGCGGGCGACTCCCCGCTCCCTCCTTTTGCCCAGTTATGTAGTTCTCACCCTGACTTGCACCTCTCGTGGTTGGAATACGCCCAACTTCAGTCCTTTTTGAAGCGGTTCTCGCTTATTTCTCATCTCTCCCCTCCGGCCTTAGCCTTAGAATCCTTAGTTGGGCGACGGACCTCCCCGCCTCGCGCGCTTTCACTGTTGTATGACGTTCTCCTTTCGGATGTCACTGCAGGACTCCCCTCTTATGTTACTGCCTGGAATTCCGATCTTCCTGTGAGTCTGTCATCTGCGGATTGGGACAGGTCCTTCCTGCTTTCTCACAAGATGGCCCTCCCGTGTAGCGCTCAGGAGAAAAATTTTAAGATTCTGTCCTGGTGGTACAGGTGTCCAGTGCTTCTTCATAGGATTTTTCCTGCGTTTTCGGACTTATGTTGGCGCTGTGGCTCCGCTAGGGGTACTATGCTACACATTTGGTGGGATTGTGACGTTCTGCGGCCTTTCTGGGATGCGGTGTTCTCATTGTATTCCACGGTCAGTGGGCGCTCTGTGACTGTTTCTCCTCAGCTGGCACTTCTGTCGGTCATCCCTGGCAAGCTGTCGGCGATTAAAGAGGACCTCCTGAGACATTTTCTTACGGCCGCCAGGGCTGTTATTCCAAGACACTGGCGCAGCTCCACCCCACCCTCCCTGCTTGAGTTCCTCCAGGAGTTTCTGCTTATACAGAGGATGGAGACCATGGTAGCGGAGGATTCTCCCGCTTATTCCAAGTTTGAACTTCGATGGCGCCCTTGGATTCTGTTCCAGGAGTCCTCTGCTTTTTCTACTGCCTTCGCCTGCGTGTGACATGGCCGTCTGTTGTTTTTCTCCCTCTTTTTCTTTCTTACCTTCCCTTTCCTCCTCTTCCCGTTCTAGTTCTGCTTGTGGTCTCACTGTCCTTGTCCTGTGTTTGTTTGTTCGTTCCCTGTCTCCTCCTTATTCCCTTTTCTTCTCCTCGTTGAGCTATTTTTGGTTTATGTGCTGAGAGGTCTTCTTTGGCCCTCTCGCCTACTGATATATGTGCCTTTTTTTATTGATGCTCGACTTATCTTTGTTTATTTGTGTTGTATTTTTATTGAAAAATCCTTAATAAAACCCGTTTAAGCATAATGCAAAGGCATGGTTTTATAGAAACATCTGCCAGTTTTGATTACTTATAAGTGCTATAGGTTTCTTATTCTTTGGAAGACACTTTTGTCTTGTTGAAAAGTGAAGAATGACTTTTCACAATTAAAAAGTCACCAAAAATGATCCCTTTATAGGATAAGATATGAAATAAAAATGTTTGACAACATTGTGGCACCAACAGTGTGGTATAGTGTAATGTAATGGTGGAAGTTATGGTAGCTGTGGCAACATAAGTAGCAGTACAGGATGGAATAATAACTTTTGATGATCATGCCACAGGATATACCTGGCTGAGCCGTGGCAGTGGTAGTAGCTGCAGCAGCATGAGTGGCAGGCAGTAAAGTATGGATTAATATGGTGGACAAGGCCTCAGGACATGTCTGACTATGGGGTGGCAGTGGTGGTGGGCGTTTAAGAGTTGCGGGTAGCATCAGCAGTACAGTAAATGGAACATGATATGGTGAGACAGTGGAACCTCTATTTGGAGGCATCAGCCATAGTTGTGTGAAAATCATCATGGTTTCATGACTGATTCAGTTTGACAATGAATTTTTTCCATACTGGTGGTGGATAGTTTGGTTCCTATAGTATCACAATGCCACTAGCAGTACTGAACACACTCTTGGCCTTTACACTTGAGACCAGACAAGCTAAAACTCCCAAGACAATCTAGGCCAACTCTTTCCACTGCTCTATCCTTTTGGCCCAGAATTCCATGTGGTCACAGTTATCTGCTGAAACATAGATGCACTCTATCGAAAATTGTTCTTGTTGGTGCATCCAGTGGATGTCAGATACTTGTGGGTCTGGTTGGCACTGTGAAGTAAAATTTTTTGTTTCATGTTCCAGATACTGTATTGTGTGCTCATGCTGTTTTTACTTTTACTTTTAGATTTTACTTCTGTTACTTGTAGCTGTGGCACTTGCAGTGGAGGTGGAGTGGTGGCTGAGAGAGGTGATCTGGTATGCGTACTCTCTCAACACTGTGCCAAGTTAGCTATCCTATACTATTCCAATTTTTCTTTGCTTTGGGTGTAGGGAAGAATTTCCCCATTTTGGGTTTAGGCTGCTTTCACACGGAGTAACGCTCCGCTCATTCTGACACGTAAACTTGTGTCAGAGTGAGCGCTGTAAAACAGAATCCCATTGACTTCAATGGGTGCTGTCTTATGCGTGCTACACATTGAAATAAATGGGAGGCTTCTTAACCCATTGATTTCAATGTGTAGCGCACGTAAGACGGCACCCATTGAAGTCAGTGGGATTCTGTTTTACAGCATTCACTCTGAGACGTGTTTACGTGTAAGAATTAGTGGAGCATTACTCCGCTTGAAAGCAGCCTTACGGAGCCTTCACACGGAGTATACGCTCCGCTCATTCTGAATGTAAAAGTTGTTCAGAACGAGCGCGTAAAAACCAGCTCCCATTGACTTAAATGGGTGCCGGCATACGAGCGCTCCCCATTGAAATCAATGGGAGGCTTTTTTCCCTATTGCTTTCAATGTGATACGCACTTGTCACAATGAAAGCAATAAGGAAAAAAGCCTCCCATTGATTTCTATGGGGAGCGTACGTATGCCGGCACCCATAGAAATCAATGTGATCTGGTTTTAACGCGCTCATTCTGAACAAGCTTTACGTTCACAATGAGCGGAGCGTATACTCAGTGTGAAGGCTCCCTTATACTTCTCAATTCTGCTCAAACCACTCCTTGGTTTGACTCAAAAAACTGCAGCAAAATCTGCAACAAAAAAAGTTGCGTTTCTGCAACGTGGGGCCTTAGCCAATGCGGTTTTATTTAAACCTATATGGTATCTGTATAGAAATAAAAACATAAATAAAAAAAAACAAAAATAGTTCTTAATACAAAAATAATTTTATTAATATTACACATCAAGAAGAAAAGACAAAATGGTTAAAGACAATTAAAAAAAACTATCGTATCAAAAATGCGAGTGGAGGTCGCATGTGGATCACAATAGACAACATATATGAGTCAGTACTGTTGCCGTATTCTGCCCATTAATTAAATAGATGTACATCCATTTCAAGCCCATATGGTGTGGGCGATGAAAATAATCATATAAATATATGGGGTCACCCAGCTAAAGAAAAATCAAATATGATGAAGTATAATGAAAGGTAGATATCAATCACATATAGATGATATCATATGGGAGAAGGAGTGCATATAACTGTTGTACAAAGAGTACCTTATACAGGTAAAACACATCAAAGCCTGACTACATAGTATAACCAAAATGTAAACTGACTCCTTGTGGAGTATGCTTAAAGGGATTCTACCACTAAAACACTTTTTTTTCTAGTTACCACGTCGGAATAGCCTTTAAAAAGGCTATTCGTCTCTTACCTGTGGAAGTGCTCTCCGCCGCGCCATTCGTTCAAAATACCGGTTTGTACCGGTATGCTAATGAGTTCTCTCGCAGCGATGGGGGCGTCCCCATCGCAGGAGCAGCGATGGGGGCGTCCCCATTGCAGCTCGAAAACTCACCGCAGCGCCGCCTCTCTGGTCTTCGGTGTCCTCCCCTTGCCTCTTCAGCGTCTGTCGGACGCCTGCGCAGTATGCTCTCTGTTCGGCGAAGATTGCCGAACGTACTGCGCATGCGCGAAAGTGCGGCGCCCGCACTATGGCTGGGACCGTACTTTCGCTTATGCGTATTACGTTCGGCAATCTTCGCCGAACAGAGAGCATACTGCGCAGGCGTCCGACAGACGCTGAAGAGGCAAGGGGAGGACACCGAAGACCAGAGAGGCGGCGCTGCGGTGAGTTTTCGAGCTGCAATGGGGACGCCCCCATCGCTGCTCCTGCGATGGGGACGGTATTTTGAACGAACGGCGCGGCGGAGAGCACTTCCACAGGTAAGAGACGAATAGCCTTTTTAAAGGCTATTCCGACGTGGTAACTAGAAAAAAAAGTGTTTTAGTGGTAGAATCCCTTTAACCACTGCGACCTCCACCCAGAGTCCCGACGCGCGTTTTGCACCCTTCGGTTTTATATACCACTATAAGGGTGAATTCACACTGAGTAAACACTAGCTTATTCTGAACGTAAAACACGTTCAGAAAAAGCGGCGTCTAAAGCAGCTCCATTCATTTCTATGGGAGCGGGGATACGAGCGCTCCCCATAGAAATGAATGGGCTGCTTCTTTCACTCCGTGCAGTCCCATTGAAGTGAATGGGGAGTGCCGGCGTGTACGCTCCGGCATGAGCAGAGCTTGCCGTATACGCCGGCACTTCCCATTCACTTCAATGGGACTGCACGGAGTGAAAGAAGCAGCCCATTCATTTCTATGGGGAGCGCTCGTATCCCCGCTCCCATAGAAATGAATGGAGCTGCTTTAGACGCCGCTTATTCTGAACGTGTTTTACGTTCAGAATAAGCTAGCGTTTACTCAGTGTGAATGCACCCTAAAGCCAACAGTGCGCGGAAACCTGAAGTATGGAGTGCTGGCGCAGATGTGAACGAGCCCTAAGCTGTGAAGAACACCCCCTAGTACTAGTCTAGGGATGAGTACAGGCAGGGGGGCATTCCTCACAGCTCCGTATTTCCAGCCTGGGGCATATAACAGGAAAGTCAACAGGGTGCTGAATTCAAGAAAAGATCATTTAAACCACAGTCATACAGGTGCATCATACAGTGAAAAAAACCCATAGGACCCATGTGTATTTTCACAGAAGTTCTTTACACTCTACTGTTATGTGCATGGAGACTACCAATACTCTTAAGTGTTTAAGGATAAAAATATACTAAAATAGTTGGTCCTACAATCTTTACCCGTCTCCCAGCTGCTTGTCACTCACATATCATATCATGGTCTATAAATTCCCAGCTGTCGGTCTTTAAATTGCCCCTTTGTATATTTGTACAAGGTCACGGCTTGACCTAGACGTTTTGTTGCTCTACTAATGAATGAAAAATCATTAGCTACAGGTACAGTACAAAGCAATAAACTGAGTTGTATGGAATTTTGTATACTGTGACTCAATAGATAAAGTAAATTAGGACTGGTATTAAAAGACTAGATGTCCTCCCGCTGCCCTTGTTGCCCTTATGGCAATATCCCTCCCTCACTTCTTGCTCCAGGTTCTGCCCCTCTCCTGCTAGCAAAAAAAGGAAGGCTTTTTTTTTTTCAGCACTGAAATTCCACACCAAATTCCTCACCATTTTCCTCCGTGTGAATGGACCCAAGAAAGTTACACAAGCCAATAAATGTCGCTAGATGTTCTCTTCACTAGAGGTTTCTATTAGTTACATTACTACACTTTGCTATAAAGGACTCGCTCTGCCTTCCCTACAGTTCAGGAAAATCATATTGCTAATAAGTGAACAATGTAATGTGTTTTATATATGCTAGATATGCAATACTGACACTTAAAAATAACAGTTATATAAAAACCGTTACAAAACAACGCTAAGGGAGACTTCACACGGAGTATACGCTCCGCTCATTCTGAACGGAAAACTCGTTCGGAATGAGCGCGTAAAAAACAGCTCCCATTGATTTCTATGTGTGCCGGCATACGTGCGCTCCTCGTTGAAATCAATAGGAGCCCCCCCACCCCCCTTATTGCTTTCAATGTGAACCTCCTGAGTCGAATTTGGGTTTCCCCTGAAACAAACTTTTTTTTTTTCCCATAGACTGTAATGGGATTCGATATTCGTTCGAATAGTCGAATATTGAGGGGCTATTCGAAACGAATATCGAATATTTCACTGTTCGCTCATCTCTAATAATGATCCATAGTAGCCTCTTCAAACAGTATAATGTGCCATAGTGGCCCCTCCACACAGTATAATGTCACATAGAGGCCCCTTCAAACAGTGTATTGTCCTATAGGGGCCCTTGAACACAGTATTATTTCCCATAGTAGCTCCTATGTTGTTCCTTGCTAATATTGCAAAAATTCAGGTTCGGCACAGCCTGAAATTTTTGGTGGTGACTTGGGGGTCTTTTCAGACCCTCAGAGTATAATGACTCGATGCCCAGGGGAGGTGACAAACATGAAAAAAAAGAAGTCTTACTCACCTCTCCTGAGTTCCAGTGCGACTCCCTGCTCAGCCTTCAGTCCTCTACAATGATGTCACAGAAATGGATTACACCAGTATAATTATGCTTTGTGACGCCAGGCCGCTTTCCAATAGATGTCTCCTGAGGGGAGTTGGCTTAAAATAAGACACACTTATACTCACCTCTCCTGAACTTCTGACAGTCCTCAGCATTCTTTCTGTGCTCCTCCAGCCTGTGACTTCTGATTGCGCTACCTTGAATTATGTTCTAACAATATTGACACCGCACCTCTGATGAAGCTGGTCATCTAGATCAGCAGAAACGCGTTAGCGGTGGATTGTGGGCCTATTTTTGCCCATTTTTGTGCTTGTGTGTATGTGGTTACGCAAATCAGAAATATCCATACAGTAGTCAGTAAAATTCCCCAGCTAGTTGGCTCCATAGCTTTTTGTGGGTGAATTTTACATGTGTGTGAGTTGTTAATATTACGCTTACTTGCTAGGACTATGTAGATTTTTTCATCACAAATCTGCAACTACCTAAGGTTTAGCCCATGTTTGAGTTAAAAGTATAGGGTCCTAGTAAATATATTTTTTTATTAGGAACGATATACAGCCGTTCTTATGTTATTAAGACCCTTCTTTTTCTCTTTCTTTTTCATACATGCATCATCACCTTATAGTATTAGACCTATTAAGGGATATTACTGCAGTGGAATGTTCTGTTATCATCCATAATACACCTAAAGTTTTATTAAAGGGAACGTCTCATTTATTTTTTGACACTTGATCTTTTAAATTAACGATTAAAAGTTACATTTTAGTGTACTATTCATTCTTGTTTATTCTACATAGATAGTTTGTAACCTCAATTAACACACAGGCTACTTTTTATCCTGGTAAATGACATGGCTTCACGGCTGTTATGAATTTATGTTCACATGCTATATTAAACTGCTCTTGGCAGCAGCTTATCTCAGGTTCTGATAAAGCCAGGTCTGTTATCTCTATGTAAACACTCAGCTAACCCTCCGTCCATTATGTACATGCATTTGCATATTATCTGATCTGCTCCAGGCAGCGTGCTGACACACTGCATAGGAAAACAGCTTTAATCCAAATTGGTAGTTTTTCTACTTTTTTTTTTTCTTTTTTTTTAATGTAGATTGTGAGCCCTCTTATAGGGATCACAAAGTACATTTATTTTCCTATAAGTATGTCTTTATAGAATGGGAGGAAATCCACACAAACACAGGAAGAACATACAAACTCCTTGCAGATGTTGTTCCAGGCAGGATTTGAACCCAGGACTCCAGCGCATGTCCCCTGTCCAGTTTCTCCGGGGTTAAGGACAGAGAAAACACCCCCTTACAGTTTTTATCTGGCTTCATCATTTACATATGTAGAAAGAATTTTTGGAAATATAGTGCAAAACTGCAGTAAATACTGAAAGCATAACATTTATAGCAAATTTATATGAAATTCTGGTTCAAGTTTTGAATAACATAGGAAATCTGTATTAGTGAATACTATACACAGACAAAAGGCAGAACATGTGTACGCAGACACACACACACACACACACCATGTGCACACAGACACAACATGTGTACACATGACAGAACATGTAACCCAAACAAACACATGACAGACTATGTACACACAAACAGAAGACAGAACATGGGTACATACACGCAACATGTACATACATATACACACACACACAGCACATACCTGGAGCTGAGTCAGTGATTGATTACACAGGTATGCAGCAGCTGCACAGCTACACTTCAAGATGAGGAGGAGGAGCTTTCACCCTGTGCAGACACAGATAAACCTCAAAGGTAGGTGAAGTGAGGGGGAGACAAAGTGAGGCAGCCAGCACCCCGCAGTTCATTGGGCTCCTTCAGGAGCTTGGGGCCCCGGCACTTGCCCGAGTTGGCCAGGTGCTGACGCTGACCCCGGCTGTATCCCTTTCAAGTATCAGAGATACCACTGCAGCCCCTGTAACCATCACTATCAAGAAGATACTGTAGGGAGGAGTAGGGGCCCCGGAAAAAATATTTGCATTGGGGCCCTCAAAACTTTATTTACATTACTGCCTGTCCATTTAGCAGCCGAAATAAATGAATGGGTCAGAGACAGCACAAGAGATATCATTCATGCACCATTTAAACATGTTCGTGTGAATGTAGCCTTAGGCCACGCTCACACAGTCAATACCCCTTTAAAGGGTCTCTATCATTGGGAAAAGTCATTTTTAACTAATCACATCCTTGCATAGCCTTTAGAAAGGCTATTCCACACCTACCTTTAGTATGTAAATTGCGTCAGTGGTTTTTGAATAAGCCTGTTTTCATTCATATGCTAATTAGACTCTTGGTGCACCATCGTGCACCCTCTTTGCTATTGTTTCCGATGGGTGTATACAGCACAGGCTGCTGCTGATGACTTCCTGCTTGCACACACAGATAGGAGAGAATAGCAGGGACGAGTGCTGCTGGGAACTTCCTGTGCTGGCTGGAAGCTAATTAGCATATACATAAAAATGGACTTATTCAAAAACCAGCCTCTGCTGTGCATACACATAGAGAATAGCAGAGAGGAGTGCATAGTAAGACTTCCAGTGCATGCAGAAAGCTAAATAGCATACGAATTAAAACAGACTTATTCAAAGACTACTGAGGCAATTTACATACTAGAGGTAGGTGTGAAATAGCCTTTGTAAAGGCTATGCAAGGATGTTATTAGTTAAAAATGACTTTTCCCAATGATAGAGCCCCTTTCGTATGCTATTTAGCTTTCTTTTTTTTTATGTAGATTGTGAGCCCCACATAGAGATCACAATGTACATTTTTTCCCCTATCAGTATGTCTTTGGAATATGGGATGGAAATCCATGCAAACACGGGGAGAACATACAATCTCCTTGCAGATGGTTTTTTGCCCTTGGCGGGATTTGAACACCAGGACTCCAGCGCTGCAAAGCTACAGTGCTAACCACTGAGCCACCGTGTGGCCCTTGTATGCTATTTAGCTTTCTGTGTGCACTGGAAGTCTTACTGTGCACTCCTCTCTGCTATTCTCTATGTGTATGCACAGCAGAGGCTGCTGTGCAGATGACTCATCTCCCTACTAGCATACACAGAGAATAGGAGACACAGACACTTCCGTTGCATGCAGAAAGCTTATTAGTATATGAATAAAAATTGACTTATTCAAAGACTACTGAGGCAATTTACATACAAAAGGTAGGTGTGAAATAGCCTTTGGCTATGCAAAGATGAGCTTATCTAAAATTGACGTTTTCCAATGATACAGCCCCTGTAAGATGGCTGCAGGTCTCAATTTGGAGAATGCAATATGAATGCTGGTGCAGCAGCTACATTGTCCAATATTGCCAGTTTACCCAAGGGGTTAACAGGACAGCTCACTCCCACTTCTCTGGTGCTTGTAGAAGTTAAAGAGGACCTTTCATCAGTTTGGGCACATGCAGTTTTATATACTGATGGAAAGCTGACAGTGCGCTGAATTCAGCGCACTATCGGCTTTCCCGATCTGTGCCCGGTGTAAAGCGCTATCGGTCCCGTTACCGTAGCGCTTTAGTGTCAGAAGGGCGTTTCTGACAGTTAGCCAGGAACGTCCTTCTGCTTCGCGGCGCCTATCACGCTGTAGAGTGGAGCGGGGAGGAATTCCCCCTCCCCTCCGGATAATACTCGTCTATGGACGAGCTGAGCTGTGTGAGCAGAGGGAGGGGGCGTTCCTCCCTGCTCACACAGTACAGCACGATAGGCGCCGCGAGGCAGAAGGACGTTCCTGGCTAACTGTCAGAAACACCCTTCTGACACTAAAGCGCTACGGTCCCGGGACCGATAGCGCTTTACACCGGGCACAGATCGGGAAAGCCGATAGTGCGCTGAATTCAGCGCACTGTCAGCTTTCCAGCAGTATATAAAACTGCATGTGCCCGATCTGATGAAAGGTCCTCTTTAAGCTGAAATGCTTACACACAACATGCAAGTCACAGTCTTCACTGGACACTTTACTGAAGTTATTGCAGGACAGAAAGGGCCACAGCAGTTTACAGAAAAACAATGCACATTTTTTACACAGTGATTGGCTGTGGCAGTACAGCAGTGTTCCTGTTTGCAATGTGGTAGTGCTCAGCACAGACAGGCCATATGTCAAATTCATGCTGCAATCTTGGGCCACTACATGAAATTGTCATCAATCCCTTAGTCGTCACTTGCTACCAATCGACTAACTAGATGTCTGTTATCTGTAAAGATGGGCGAACCCCAGAAGATTTGTTTCATCTTGTGTTTGAAGGAAGTGAACCCCTGGCTTCGTTCAAAATTGTTTATAGAGAACTGGAAGGGAAATTATTATATTTTGGCATACCTCCCAACTTTTGAAGAACCGAAAGAAGGGACAAAATGTGCGGCGCGCATAGCGTGCCGCGGCAAATTTAGCCCCGCCCACTTTTGTGTTGACCCCGCCCACTCGTTAATTTTTCATGTGCCCGCACACAGTATAATCCTCCTACAGTCACCCATAAATTATATGTCCCCCCTCTATCTCTCCCCCAGTTTCATATACACCCTTCATCTGCCCCCAGTTTCATGTCCCTCTTCCAGCTCTGCCCCCAGATTCATGTCCCTCCATCTCTGCCCCCAGATTCATGTCCTCTCCATCTCTGCCCCCAGATTCATGTCCCACATCTCTGCCCCCAGATTCATGTCCCTCCATCTCTGCCCCCAGATTCATGTCCTCTCCATCTCTGCCCCCAGATTCCTGTCCCTCCATCTCTGCCCCCAGATTCGTGTCCCTCCATCTCTGCCCCCAGATTCATGTCCTCTCCATCTCTGCCCCCAGATTCATGTCCTCTCCATCTCTGCCCCCAGATTCATGTCCCTCCATCTCTGCCCCCAGATTTGTGTCCCTCCATATCTGCCCCCAGATTCATGTCCCTCCATCTCTGCCCCCAGATTCATGTCTCCTCCATCTCTGCCCCCAGATTCATGTCCTCTCCATCTCTGCCCCCAGATTCATGTCCTCTCCATCTCTGCCCCCAGATTCATGTCCCTCCATCTCTGCCCCCAGATTCATGTCCCCTCCATCTCTGCCCCAGTTTCATGTCCACTCCATCTCTGCCCCCAGATTCATGTCCCTCCATATCTGCCCCCAGATTCATGTCCCTCCATCTCTGCCCCCAGATTCATGTCTCCTCCATCTCTGCCCCCAGATTCATGTCCCACATCTCTGCCCCCAGATTCATGTCCCCCATCTCTGCCCCCAGATTCCTGTCCCTCCATCTCTGCCCCCAGATTCCTGTCCCTCCATCTCTGCCCCCAGATTCATGTCCCTCAATATCTGCCCCCAGATTCATGTCCCTCCATCTCTGCCCCCAGATTCATGTCTCCTCCATCTCTGCCCCCAGATTCATGTCCTCTCCATCTCTGCCCCCAGATTCATGTCCTCTCCATCTCTGCCCCCAGATTCATGTCCTCTCCATCTCTGCCCCCAGATTCATGTCCCCCCATCTCTGCCCCCAGATTCATGTCCACTCCATCTCTGCCCCCAGATTCATGTCCCTCCATATCTGCCCCCAGATTCATGTCCCTCCATCTCTGCCCCCAGATTCATGTCTCCTCCATCTCTGCCCCCAGATTCATGTCCCACATCTCTGCCCCCAGATTCATGTCCCCCATCTCTGCCCCCAGATTCCTGTCCCTCCATCTCTGCCCCCAGATTCATGTCCCACATCTCTGCCCCCAGATTCATGTCCCCCATCTCTGCCCCCAGATTCATGTCCTCTCCATCTCTGCCCCCAGTGTCATGCCGTCCTCTCCTTCATCTGCCCCCAGATTCACGTTCCACCTCCACATTAAACTTACCTTCTCCTCCGCTCCCTCGCCGCTCTCTGCCCGCCTCTCTCCCTGACACACGCGGCTGAAGCTGCTCGCGTGCTCGCTTCGCCGCTGCGTCTCTCTCTCTCTCTCTCTCGCTGACACATGCGGCTGAAGCGAGGAGCTGACCTGTGTCAGCTCCTCGCTTCGCTGCTGCCGCCGGCTCCTGGCTTGTACATCGCGTCTACAAGCCAGGAGCCGGCGGCAGCAGCTAAGCGAGGAGCTGACACAGGTCAGCTCCTCGCTTCAGCCGCATGTGTCAGCGAGAGAGAGAGACGCAGCGGCGAAGCGAGCACACGAGCAGCTTCAGCCGCGTGTGTCAGGGAGAGAGGCGGGCAGCGGCGAAGCGAGGAGCTGACCTGTGTCAGCTCCTTGCTTCAGCCGCATATGTGTTCAACTCAGATCTGCGTCCTCTGGACGCAGATCTGAGTTGAAATCGGGACATATCTCCCTCCAACCGGGACCGCGGGACATGTCACCCAAATCGGGACTGTCCCGCGGAAATCGGGACGGTTGGGAGGTATGTTTTGGGGTCTCTTCAGTCCCCAGAGTATAGTAACTGGAAACTACTCACTTTCCATTACTTCTTCTAGGCCTCCTCATGGTGTCCAGCACTCTGTGACTTCCTCATCACTGGCGTCTGGCTTGATATGGTTGAGGGACTCATCAGGGCTGCCCTTTATTTCCTTGACTTTTCAACATAGCCTTAGACCCATTGCTTAGGGCTAGTTCACACGTGAGTATAAGGGGAGGTTTTTGACAGCGGATTTCGCGTCCAAAACCTCCCCTTATAATGGTGGTCTATGGAGACCGCCGGGCTTCTGTTCTCCGCTAGCGGCGAGTTGCTGCTAGCGGAGAAAAGAAAGGACATGTCCTTTCTTCAGGCGGAAGCTGCGCAGGCTCAGCCGCGCGGCTTCCGCCCCCGGCAGCTCCCTCCTATGTCGGCTCATTCATTTGAGCCGACAGCAGAGGGTTAAGCCGCGACAGCGATGGTCGTGGCAGGCGGGTTTTGACAAGAGAGAGACGCGGCTCGCAGCGTCTCTCTCTGTGTCAAAACTCGCGCGGGCAGTTCACGTGTGAACTAGCCCTTAGAATTTTAGATAAACCACCAGCTTTCTCTGGAATTAAGACAGACACTTATGTGACGTACGTGCAGGCACATGTTGATGGTCTACTTCTCTGTATGGCAAACCAAAAATTAGCATTTCCTGATATAATGCAATGGGATCTGTTTTAACGCCGCTGATTCGGAATGAGTTACACGTTCAGAATCAGTGAGCATATACTCAGTGTCAATGCACCCTTAGGGACAAAAATTGCTTCTGAATGATAGGATCCCTTTAAATATACAGCGTGATACTTTTTGGAGCTACTGCAACGGCTTTGCAAATCACAGTGTGTCCGCGCTGCGATCTTTTCCGCAAAGTGGGGATGGGATTTGCATGAATCCCATCCACTTTGCCTGCACTGTACAATGCTGCAGGCAAATCGCGGTGTTTTCGGTCCATGGTGCCCCGGCCTTAAGGACATGTTCTGTATTATTATAACAGATGTCAGTGTTTCAGGTTTCTGTTGTTCCAAATAAAATAAAATAAAAAAAAATCAAATCACCTATTTCCCTAGATTACATACAAAAATAAAATAACACATTTGGGGAAATTCATCAATTACTCTACGCCAGTTTTGTGGCATAGAGGGATGGTACTGTGGCGCGCATTTGATGTAAGGACCTTTTCTGAGGCACAAGCCCTATTCTATGCCTCAGTTGCCAAATTATATGAATGTGGGCAGGGGATGGGGAAGGCCTTGGCTAAATGTATTCATTTTATAGCTCACAACAGTTAGCTGGTGTGATTTATAAGAGAAATCTATGCCAGTTGTTAATTGGCATAGATCTCCATTCAGGTGCAAAGGCGTATGATTGATTTATGAGGAGGCCAGAGGCAGTCGTACTCTGCACCAGTTGAGGCCTTTATGTATGTATATGATAATAAATCTGCCCCATTATCCCACATGCTGAACAGTTCAACAGGAAAAAATGAAAATGTTTGAATTTTCTCACCCCCAATTGAACAAACAGTGATCATCCAAACATTCCCTAAGGCTGGGGCCGGAAACGCTGTGATTTGCCCTTGGCGGAGACGCCGCGGGAAAAATCGCGGCGTTGTACAGTACTTGCAAAGTGGATGGGATTCATGCGAATCCCATCCCTACTTTGCAGAAAAAATTGCAGCGTGTCCGCCCGTGGGGACTTAGCCTAACATAGTATCAGTACAAACTTCATCATGTCTTGCA
The DNA here is from genome assembly GCF_031893055.1 of Leptodactylus fuscus. NCBI lineage: Eukaryota > Metazoa > Chordata > Amphibia > Anura > Leptodactylidae > Leptodactylus > Leptodactylus fuscus. The sequence continues at coordinate 37,138,655 of NC_134271.1, forward strand.
TAAGAAAACCTCTCTAAGGCTAAGGCCCCATGGGCCGGAAACGCTGCGCTAAGGCACTGCGGGAACAACCACGGCATGAACACATCGCGGTTCTTCCCGCAGCAATTTGAACAGAAAGTTTGCAGAGTTTTCCTCCTCTGACTATTTGTTACAATTATATCTACGGGAAAGCCGCCGGCGTTTCTGTAGATATAATTCACATGCTGCAATTTTCAAAACCGCGATGGCTTTGGAAATCGCAGCGTATCTGCTCTTCGATTTTTCTCCGCACAGTGGGCATGGGATTCGCATGAATCCCATCCATTTTGCAAGTACTGAAAAACGCTGTTCTTTCCGACCTCACATGGCTTTGTACCTGGAAATATAAAAAGCTATTGGTTTCACAATATGGCAATACACAGAAATATTTTTTTTCAAATTCTATGATTTTTAAAACATAAACAATATCAATTGGGTATTTCTGCGTTTGTGCTGACCTGCAGATTATAGCTATGTTCACACCTACACCAGAATCTGCATTGGAGACTCTGTCACATTGTCCGCTTGAAATCATTGGATGATAAAGTCCAGCACTGTGTACTTTTTTCTCTGTCGACTTCAGTTTAATTCCTTCCTGACATCCACTGTACTAGTAAGATGGATGCCAGGTCTTTAAAGACAGCAGATGCTCTACTGTAGGGTGGCTGCCATAGCTACCAGGCCCATATACGGTACGGTAAGATTGGCACGGTAAGATTGCAGGAGCCGACCTGTTCCTTTGGAAACCTGGAGTCTTAGGGTCCATTCACACTGAGGAATTTGATGCTAATTCTGGCGTGGAATCCGCGTCAGAAGCAGCACTAAAAAAAAAACTCCCATTGACCTAAATGGATTCCGCTTTCCGTGCGGAACCCATTAAAATCAATGGGAGGCTTTTTTTGCCATTGATTTCAATGCATTCTGTGCAGAAAATGGAACCCATTGAAGTCAATGGGTGTTTTTTTTCAGCGCTGATTCTGACACGGAGTCCGTGCCAACTTCCTCTGTGTGAATGGACCCTAATGAAGGCTTCCAGATCTGCCATAGAAATATTACTATTGAGGCTGGACTATATCTATAATAGTAGTGTAGTGAATCTTCCATACACTGACATACAGTTGTATGGCAGTCTATAGGACTTGCAGGTTCAAGCTCCCAAAGGGAGCTAATAATAGTAAAAAATAATAGTAAAAAATAAAAATAAAAATCTATAAAAAACCTACAAGTTATTATTATTGTTTATTTATATAGCACCATTAGTTCCATGGTGCTTTACATTTGGGGGTTTACATACAATACACAAAAAATACAGGTAGATATAATACTAACAATGACCGACTGGCACAGTGGGGTAGAGGGCCCTGCCCCCGAGGGCTTACAATCTGTGAGTTCAAATCACCAACTTTCTCTAGAATACCTATAGAACAAAAAAAATTCTGTGAAACACATACACATTAGGTATCCCTGTGTCGTTAAATGCCCAGTCTACAAACTTACAAGATTTTGTGCGGACATTAGCATCGGACACAAGCTGTCGGACACAGACGCTAGTGTGAACGCCCCCTTATGCATCCCCTACATGCAAATATAAAAAAAAGTTATGGGTGTCAGAATATGGTGGCATATTTTTTTTGCAAAGTTTTTTTGTTAAGGTATAAATAAAAACTATATAAATTTGGTATCCCTGGAAATTTACTGAAACATAGAATACAGGTAACGTAATTTTGGCTGCACAGTGAGCACTGTAAAAACGAAGCCTGTAAGATTGTCGCACAAATGCAGTTTTTCTCCAATTTTAGCTCATTCTGCATATTTTTCCAGGTTCCCAGTACATTGTACAGAATAATAGATGGTACTACCGTGAAGAACTATTTGCCCCCCAAACATTAAGCCCTCATATGGCTCTGAGAATGAAAAAATAAAAAAGTTAAGGGAGTCAAAAATGAAATACCAAAAACGCCACCAGGGAGGAGTTAAAAAAAAAAAGACAGAAATCTGTCAAACCTCATTATAGTCAACTAGCTGGTACCCGCGACTTCGTCTGCGGTGATTGTAGAAGTGGGTAAATACAGGGTGAGGTAAGGTTTTAGTAGTGTGCTAAAGCTATGAGATAAGAAATGTACTGCTGTATCTTGATTTTGTTGTAATTTAGAGAACACATGAGACGTTTGTGTTGAATGTAATTTTTATTACAGCTGTTAGAGGGGTTTGTTAAAAACTGTACATAGTGTCTTTGGGACAGAGGTATTTTAAGTTAATATACTGCGATATACGATATTGTATGATTTGTTATTTTCCGCCAGTACATGTAAGTTTTGGGCACAGGATACTCGTGAGCAAGTCACATAAAGTTGTCCATGTGAGAAGCACGGTGTGGCTAAATGTATTCCTGCTACTTTGAGCGTTTGTCCTTGGGATTTATTAATGGTCATTGTAAAAGCCAATTTAAGGGGAAATTGTAGTCGTTTGAATTGAAATGGGAAATTATTTGGTATAATTGGAATGCGTGGGATTAACACACTGTCACCTTTAGCTGCTCCTGTAAGAATAGTGGCTTCAATGATATTTGTTCCTAGTTGTGTGACACGTAGCCTCGTGCCATTACACAATCGTGGTGCATCCAGATTACGCATGAGTAGGACAGGGACGCCAATCTTGAGTTCTAGTTTATGTGATGGGACGCCGGGTAATTCTAAGGTGTTGAGGAATTCCACAGGGTAACTTGTAGTCTCTTCAGAGGTTAATACTGTGTCTATGGATTTATATATGGTGGATTCACCAAGTAACTGTTGTAATATCTTGCGGTTGATGTTATTGACCAAGTCATTTTTTGGCGCTAGCAGTGCTCTTTCGCATAACCATTCTTCGTTGCTGATATTTGTTTGCAAAGATGGGAAAACGTGTAATGAGTTCTTCTTCAGTGGTGATGGGATTGCAAAATTCGTTAGTAAATTGAATTTGTCCATGTAAGTCTGTTTGTAGTCGGCCGTCTCCGATTTCAATCAATTTAGAGGCAAAGGCACCTGATTGTAAATCATTGTATAGGTGGACTCGCATGTTGCATGTTAGGTGTAGTTTTTCGACTTTTGACCAGAGTGGTGATGCTTTTATACATGCATTCATCTCATCCGCTGGTGTACCTCTTTCGATGACTGGCAGGGTTTGTCTGAAATCACCAGCAAGCAAGACGACCACACCTCCCATGATAGCTTTGTTGGTGCGAATGTCTTGAAGACTGCGGTTTAATGCTTCGACAGCACGCTTGTGTGACATGGTGCACTCGTCCCATACAATTAGCTTACACTGTTGTAAAAGAGTGCCGCGGCTGCTATTTTTGGTGATGTTGCATGTAGGAGCTTCGTCAGCGGCAAGATTGAGTGGCAATTTAAAAGTTGAATGCGCTGTTCGACCACCATTGAGCAAGGTTGCTGCAATACCTGAGGAGGCTACAGCTAGGGCTATGTTGTGGTCTTTACGAAGGGAGGCCAGTAGAAGGTTGAGTACAAATGTCTTACCAGTTCCTCCTGGAGCATCGAGAAAGAAGAGTCCGCCATTGCCACTATTTACGCAGTTGAGGATGGAATTATAGATGTGACGTTGCTCGGGTAGTAAACGCGGCACCATTTCATTGACTAAAGTAGTCAAGGCCTCTGTATCGTAATTAAGTTCTTTCAGCACTTCGGTTGTTAATTCTCCAGTTCGTTGTGGTTTTGGCAAACCAAATTCTGTTATGTTTTTGCCTGATAAGTTAATGATTTTGTCTTCTAGTAATTTGAGAGATTCATTGATGATAATGTCTTCATGCATGCATTGTAGCCTATGTGTGATATCCTCAGATAGCGCCTCTTTGTATTTATTCCATAGCTGAAGTGGGTTTGAGAGTCCGCAAGCGCATAGTAAAATAGCAAAGAGCTCTCTGAGTTTTGAGGCAGAGCGACAGAGGACGGCTTCTTCCATAGTTTTGTCCCAGTGATTGTCATTTTGTAATAGGCCACGTGCTTCACATGCTTCTTTGAAGGTGGTGCACTGTTGGCCATCAATGTATTTGAGTGAGTCAAAGTGGGCGGGACCTCGCACTTCATTGAGTAACAGCCGTAAGCAGTAGCATTCGAAGTTGGTAACGTGTACGGTATACATACGGCCTAGTGTGTCGGCAGATTTAATACCTGGCCAGGCTTGGAGAGCTGTGCCCTGGACATGACGCTTCCACTCTTTCTTTGTTGGATTCCATGTGTAGTATTTAGGTAGTTCAGTGTATAACAGGGTTTTTGCAAAATGGTCTGTTTGGCACAGTTGGAAAAATGCAGTTAATGTTGTCTTGGGAGGTATGGCAATTTTTTCTCTGAAATTGTGCTCAGTGAAGTAAATGCGTGCGCCATTGGGCAGGTGGACGGCTAAATGGGTGACAGCGGGGTGTCTTTCGTGAAGTGGTAATCCAAAGATGCGCCATACTGTCTCATTGCTGCTGACGTAGCGTGCTGCTCTGAATGTTTGTATTTCATCTCTGGGGTCTAGATTGGGATATTTTGTGTGTGTCATATTGAAAACTGCCTGATCGGTTCCTTTGTTGATGTACTTGCAGATATATTTTATTGCCTGCACTGAATTACAGAATTCCACATTAATATGGGCGTTGAAGATTTTTGTGAGAAGGGGAGAATAGGGCACAACCCACTTGTTATCTACTGTGACATTTTGTGTGGTGCCACGAATTGTTAGTGTAGTTGTGTGTCCTCCATCGTCAGGTGCTCTGCGGCGGTACAGCGGATATCCATTTTGGTTTGTCTGTGTGTCGTTGAGTAAGGGGCGAGGGTATTTTTTGGTACACTTTCTATCTTTCATACACGGAGATGACATATTCAGTGCTCCACATGGGCCATGGATCATATTTTTCACAACGCTGTCGTATAGTTGTTGGTCAATGTTGGGATTGGGTATTTCGGCACTAATGATGTCGTCAATTTGGTTGGGCCGTAATTTTTGCTTTAGCCGCAGTAAAAGATGTACATGGGGTAAGCCTCGTTTCTGCCATTCAATGGAGTACATGAAGCACTGTGTTTCTCCAAATATTTGTCCTTTGGTTAGAAGAGCTACTAACTTCTGTACTTTAATTTTAAAGACTCTGGCAATGATGTCGTGTCTATCAGTGGCTTTTTGTCCAGGCATAAGTTCCCGTGTAATCTCAGGCCAGGCGGAATTGCATGTGAAAGTGATGAATAGATCGGGTCGGCCATAGTTGCGAACGTATGTGAAAGCATCCTGTGTGTACTCGTGGAGATATCTTGGGCTGTTGACGACAGAGGAGGGTAGGATAACTATTTGGCCGACATCAGTGGCGCTAAGTTGGGCGTCTGTTTTGATGGCATCTTGCAAATGAATGTAGTTTTCAGCGCGTAACTTAGTTTGATTTAAAGCAATGTATCTTAAGCGCTCACTTTCCATTTTGACATACATGTCAACTAAAAACTGGTGGAAAAGCTGTCTGCAGCGCAGGAGTAGATTGAAGTTATTCTTTCGAACCATAAGGTGGTAAGAATAGAAATCCTTGCAGGAAACTGTTTTAGTTAGCATAGGAGAGTTAGTGTGTGGATTGGTTTGCGGTATGTTAAAATGATATCCTTCTTGTCCTTTCCAAAAAATAATGGGGTATTGGAGGGCATCATAGAAGCGATGGGTGTCAGCTATGCGGCAAAGTTGGCCATCTCGTGCATGCAAGACGATGTCTCTGGTGCTGGTGTGTTCGGCGATAGCTACCACAGCTGCAACTTCATTGGAAGTGGGAGCATTGTAGCGGCGCTGGTGCTGGCCATGTGGTACACGGTCAGGGTGGATGACGACTTTGTAGCTTTCATTAGGCATGTTTTCAAGAGCGGTTTTAAATTCTTTGACTAAAATATTGTTAGTGTTCAGAACACTTTGTATTTTGTTAACTATTTCTGTTCGAACTCCTTGCACAATAGAGGTACGCCGATGTGTTTGTGCTGCGTCATCGCCTATAAAATAAATTTGTAAAAATTGTGGTTGTCCATTGGAGTGTGGAAGGAGTGAGCCAATCCTATGATACACTTGGCCTTGGACAGTAAATGTTGGACAGAAGCCTGGCATGGAAACAACAGTATCAGCTCCAAACGATGTCATGTGGAAGCAGGCATTGTACTTTCGTAGATTTTGTAAAAAATGTGTGGATTCTTCAGTGTTATCTGCAAATAATTTGTTCAAGGGTTCGGCAGGCTCTTCTAAAAGTGGGATAACGACTTTACCCCCTGAACAACACATGCCAGGTGCTTCTTCTTTCCATTTCTGCGCATTGCAAAACCTACACGTTGTGTTCATCTGGCTGATTGTTAGGAGTCTGTGTGCGCTGTAGTTGAGAGCGGGATCATACTCCAATGCAGCGTGATGGAAAACACTCCAAGTGTTTTGAGTGAAATTTGTGCGGCGTTGTGCTACTTTTTGCGCAACAGCGTTGCGCCGGATTTGTGCTTCTTCCACAGTCTCAGTAGCTCGTTGTGATGCCATATAAAGAGCGGTTTGTTGGCGTTGATGATCAGCTTCTTCATCTGTTTGGCGAGCTCTTAAGTTGGCTTGACGCTGAACTTGTTTTTGGCGGCGTGTTTTGGTGCGTTGGGTGCTTTCAGCAGCTCTTTGTGAGGCAATGTACTGAGTGTGTGCTTGGCGTCGAGAAGTTGTCTGTTGCGGTGTTTCCGAAGCTCGTAAGGTAGCTTGACGTTGTTGTTGTTGTTTTTTTCGTAGTTGTGTTTGAAGTGGGGTTTCAGCTGCTCTCTTGGAAGCCATATATCGAGTTTTTCTTTGTTTGTAAAGAGCTGCTTGCTCCACTGTTTGCACAGCTCTTAATTGTGCCTGGCGCTGAAGTTGTTGTTTGCGTCGGATATGTGATTGTTGGGGCATTTCAGCAGCTCTGCGCAAGGTCATGGAATGCAGTTTTCTGTGTTGTCGGCAGCGTGTGTGCTGTGGTGTTTCTGCAGTGCGGCGTGCTTGTGCTTCTTGTGGCATTTCAGCTGCTTGTTGGGATGTTCGGTGTCTTCGCCGTCGTACGTGCTGTGTGCGCTGAGACGCTATATAATGAGCATGTTGTCGTCGTACATGGGCTTGTTGGGGTGTTTCAGCGTTGCGAAAAGCGGCTTGACGCATCGCTTGCTCTATTCTTCTTAGTTCAGCTTGAGCTGTATTTTCTTGTTTGCGAGCTACTTTCATAGCTGTTTGTTGTTTTGTTTGTCGTGAAATATTGGATTTCCGTTTCTTGGGCATTGTGTAAATGGAGGAACAGTGAAGGTGTGGGAATGTGTTTGTCCCAACTGTGTGCGCAGATGCTGTTTGGAGAGTGGGATTATGTCTGCTTTGAGTTGTGTGTGGGCAATATCCTGCGGGTGAACATAACAGTTATTTAGTTGACGTAAGAGGTAGATGGGTGGAGATAGAGGATGCAATGGTATGTTTTGGCTGTATAGAGGGATTGGTGAGGTGAGTGTGTGATGAAGTGCTGATGTTGAGATAGTTGTGGCAGCGAGGGCTGATGAGTTTGCTGTAGTGTTGGGTTTTGATTTTTGTTTTTATTGTGCTGTTGGGTTTTTGAGTGTGGTGTTTGGAAAGTGTGTAAAGTCTATTTGTGTGTTGTAGTACGTTTGTGAGTTGTGAATGTTTGTGTGAGAAATGTGTTTGTATGATGTGGCTATGGATTATTCGTTAGAAGGTAATGGTAAGTTGTGGGCCAATTTTTGATGTGGTGAATTTGTTTGAAAACTGCATTTATGGGAGGTTGTTAGGGGCTTGTGTTTTCCGCCGTTGAGTGTGAAGGCGACATGACATCGCCCCTGTGTTGTGTTTTTGGGTGAAATTGTGGGGATGGTAACGTCATATGGTTTTATGAATCTTTGCAGTCTTTTTGAAAAAAGCGAAAGTGTGTTGAGCTTTTTTTTTGTGTGGAAAAGTTGTGGTAGTGTGAGAGCAGTGATTTTTACACACGTGTGTGTTGGGGGATGTCTTTTCTTGTGGGCCACGGTTTGGTTCGTACGGTAGGGTCCGGACTATAAGTGGCACATAAAATCCTACAATTTCCTCTGAAAATGAAAGAGCGGCTTATAGTCGGGTGCGCCTTCTATATGGATGGAAGCGAGGGCCCGCGAGGAGTTAAGTGGCGTCCGGTGGCAAAGTCTGGGTGCCGTTTCCATACCTTGCAATGGGAGGGTGCTATTGGTATAGTATTTGCTCATCTGTAACTTCAATTGTAACTGCTTGCAATTGAACTTCGAGATGAGCGAAGAGTATTGGAATAGCACGCTCCTATTGTAAGGTATGGAAGCGGCACCCAGACTTTGCCGCCGGACGCCGCTGAACTCCTCGTGGGCTGTCGCTTCCATCCATATATAAGGCGCACCGGACTATAAGGCGCTCTTTCATTGTCTGAGGAAATGGTAGGATTTTATGTGCCACTTCTAGTCGGGACCCTACCGTACGAACCAAACTGTGGCCCACAACAAAAGACATCCCCCAACACACACGTGTGTAAAAATCACTGCTCTCACACTACCACATCTTTTCCACACAAAAAAAGGTCAACACACTTTGGCTTTTTTCAAAAAGACTGCAAAGATTCATAAAACCATATGACGTTACCATCCCGGTTCCCATTGCCGGCGGCCGGCGCATAACTCCTGGCGTGTCGAGCGCTGTCATTCATTTCCATGGAAGCGTGGCATTGAAATGAATATAAGCGGCTGGGACGCGGTGGGAAAGCGGCCGGCGGCAAAGTGAGCGTGCCGCCGCTTTCAATGACATATAAGGCGCATCGGACAGCACTGCGCCTTAGAGTCCGGTGCACCTTATAGATGAACCTAGATAGGACTATAAGGCGCTCATTGGTAATGCGCCTTATAGCGCTGTGCGCCTTCTAGTCAGCAAAATATGTGTTTGATCATTTTGTATTGATATTTGTCTGAGAATGTAAAGAGTGGGCAAACGTTGGTTAGGGGGTGTGGAGTATGTTTGGCGTTACGGCGGTAAGCGTCCAGGTGAAATATTTGTATAGCTTTGTACAGCGGCCAATTTGGGACATAGGGAGACGTAAGATGTATGTGTTTCACAGTATTGAGGAATTTTATATGTGTTCTGGGTAAGTGTTTTAATTTTTTTTTTATTTTGCATGTATTAGACCATCTTGTGGTTTTGAACAGCAGGAGATGTGATGAGCAATACAATGCATGACAATGCTAATGCATTGCAATGCATTGCCAAACAATCCTAATTTCTTTTGCAGGCTGCATATAGCAGGGTGCCAAAGAAAAGGATTGTTCAAGAGCCAGTGCTATTGCAGGCTATGTAGCATAGCCTGCAGAAGCCTGGATAGAGTCAGCTGACTGGGAGACCTGGCGGCTGCCATAGCAACCTGACGCCTGCCACCTAGCTCAGTGTAGGCAGCGGAGAACAGGCAGAGGATGCCTACGCGCAGCGGGGGACAGATCGGAGGCGGTGTGCAGGTAAGAGTTGGGCGGCAGAGATGTTAATGTCGCCGCTTGGTGTGGGCACAAAGAGGGGATATGACGGCGGCTTGTGAAGTGGGCAAGCACTATGGCGGGCGTCCGGCTCCCGGGCGCCTGCCACAGTGAAGCGGCCGCCATGCGCCGTACTACAACGGCGTATGTCAGCCAAGCTGACAGTGCGGGCATACTATGTGAGCGGTAGCAGCGATATAGGCCAAAAGCTTTGTGGATGCAGTGTGGCAGGCGTCCGGCTCCCGGGCGCTTGCCATAGCGAAACTGCCGGCATGCGCCGTATTATTAAGGGGGGTATGTGAGCAAGAGTATAGTAAGAGGGGACATGACGGCGTCTTGTAAAGAGTGCAAACAGTATGGCAGGCGTCCGGCTCAGGGGCACCTGCTCCAGCGAAACTGCCGGCATGCGCCGTACTATTAAGGAAGACTACAGAAAGAGGGGACATGACGGCGTGTTGTTAAGTGTGCAAGCACTATGGCGGGTGTCCGGCTCCGGGGCACCTGCCACAGCGAAGCGGCCGGCATGCGCCGTACTACAACGGCGTATGTCGGCCTAGACTATAGTGCGTGCATTCACTGTGGCGGACGTCCGGCTTCTCATCGGTAGCAGTGAAATAACAGGCGGCTATGGCGGGCGCTTGCCATAGCCACACCGGCGGCCTAGGCCGTAGTCGTACGGCATATGTGGGGATGGGGTGCAGTAATGTTTTAAGGCACTTTGATGTGTTTCTGGGAGCAATACATGTAGAAGGCAGTAAGGGAGATTGGTGACATTGTTATGGAGCGTAAGGTGTTCGTGCTGTGTGGAAGGATAGAGCAGAATGTAGAGGGCCGAAGTAGAGGCAATGTAAGCATGGTATTGCAACTTACCAGTGTCGTTGGCGTGGAGAGGTAGAGAAGCTGGATGGATCGTGAAGACGGGAACAGCAGTGAGGTGAGGGTGCCGTCGGGGAGTGTGGCAGGCCGGATAGAGTAGTTCGGGTGCTGATGCCTACGGTGGAGGGGCAAAATGGTGGCGTGCTGGAAAGATGGTCGGGAGGTGGCTAACATGCGCATGCTCCTGCCAGTGAACTGGCTGTGTGGGCGGGATCGCGGATCGTCAGACCAGTGGGGGTCGGCAAAGATGGCTGCCTCGGAGTGTTGAAGAGATAGGCTCCTGGAATATCGTTAAGGTGAGGGTAAAAGCAGTAAAGTATGTGTAAATGTGAGTGTGTGCTGTTAGGGGCTAGGCTGTAGGGGGTAATATGAATTTTGTGGCTTGCTATGGTGCAAAGTGTGTGAGATAGCAGAGGTAGTGGTGTGAGTTTGGGTTTGTGGAGGTCCTGGGAAAAACGTATGTGCGCAATTGTGACGAAAAGTAGCCTGTTGCGCAATGGGGTGTAGTGACTATGTTTGTGGAAAATTTCAGCCAAATCGGTGGAGCGCGTTTTGCGTGATTGACTAACAAACATCCGAAAAGCCAATGCCACAAACATCCAAACTCACAAACTTTCACATTTATAATATTAATAGGATGGGTCCACCGGCCTCTGTGTGTAAATGCTATTACAGTGGTCAGACTGTCTGTTGTTCTGGTTCTCTGTGGTGTGACCTGAGTCTAATTCTGTAATTTTTTTCCCACATGGTGAATGGCCTTATAAACGATACCATTAAGCAGATTGTGTACTTGCTTCTTTTCCCCAATTCCACCCCAGCTGCCACCAAACACAACAATGTCTTCTATATCGCCCTCGAATGAACGAAAAACTTATGGTTTTTGTAAGGTGGGGAGAAGAAAAGGAAAACACAATAGCATAAAATGACTGTGTCCTGAAGGGGTTAATACGGTAGTAATGTGAATATAACCACAGGAGGTCCAGAAAGAATGACTGCGGTACAGCAGCTGTGTGAATCCGGCCTTTCAATAGAAAAAAAAGCCAATGGAGGAATTGCAATAAGTGAGCCCCTCAGTGGTGTGTGAGCCACTGCAGCAGAGGACAGACATGTCAGCCTCATTCCCTAGTAATAGATAGCAGGAGCTGGAACAAATCACAGGAAGGCAGTGACTCCTCCGTGCGCCCCTCCCCCACTCCCTTGTCCTGCACTCTTCTCCGTCCCTCCCTCCCTCCACATAGTGGAGTCGCCGTGTCTTATCCTCCTGCTCTTGTCCACATCTTAGTGTGCAATGACTGACAGGACACGGCACAAGGCTGGATATATCGCTAACAAATAGAGAACGCCAGAGCCGAAGCGAGTCACAGGAGTGCGTGTAGGAATAAGGGGAGGACTGATGTGACTTCACTGCCAGGACACTGCCCTTCCTTCAGCTGATCCCAAAGCAGTCATGTAAGTTCCACTGATATCCTTGTATGAGGGGATCGCGGGGGGTGCTATGGATTCGGGTTAAGGAGCTTTGGGGAGGATCAGTCTCTGTGCATTGTTTGGTGCCATAACTGCGTGTGAAGCGGCACTAGGGCAATAGACATTGCCGGGGACGTCCAGCCATCCGGGCTATATGGGCAGCAGATGTTTACCGTTAGCAGACTGACGTGCCAGTCTGTGGTGAATGTGTGTGGGCATCGGGAGGCTGCTGCTATGTCGTCTGCTCTTCTAGGCTCAGGCCACTTGTACACAGACTAGGCCATGAGCTAGTGAAGTCTCTGCTGGATAAATCTACATTCTGTTGTGATTATTCACTTGTGTGATGGTGGAGGCTCAGGCCCCATATAAGGAGGAGACCTCTGGTTGCATCATATACATAAGCTAATATACTGTATTGTCCGCTGTCTGTGTAAGATATTACAATGATAATAAAGACTGAGGTGACTTACAGTCCATTGTGCAGCGCAGTGTATGAAAGTTAAAGCGATAATCGGTTTACAAGCTATGGGCAACGCCGCTTTATTAAATCTGCCAGCAAATATTATTCCAGGCCATACACATTACACTGACTGTTTAGCCATCTGGCTAATTTGTAATACCTATGGCCAGTTTTAGGATGCGTTCACACGTAGCTGGAATGTGCGGGTTGTTCTCAGCGTATTACAGTAACGCATTAATTTAACAAATGTTATCCACATGCTGCGGAAAGGTATAAGTGCGTATATTGGCCTGTGGCGCAAATTTTAAGTCTGTGGCTTGTCAGGTTTTCTGAGTGTATTTATATTTTACTTTTATGAAGGATATTCGGGTCCATAAACACGAAAGTGAAAAACTAACTTATAACCTCCATTTTTAGAACGACGTATTGTCAGTTTTTTTTCAAATGACAGTGAACATCAATTAAAATAAAAGAACGTCTTATTTTTGGACATTTTATGGGGTGAGGGACCCAAATCCAGTGTACGAGGTGGCCAATTTTTAGCTTTTTTTGGGTAATGTGTCAGTTTCACAGATATTAAAAACTGATGAGTGGGCTTGGTAAGGAAAAAAAACCCAAACAACAATGACGTTCATCCAATTTTTTTTACTGGTATTTAAAAATGGATGTAAAACTGACTCAGTCAGAAAACTGATGAATAATAAGTCACTCACTGAGAACGACAAACTGATGAAACTGTCAGTTCATTTTTTTCACTGTCAAGTACATGTAGCCTTAGTACAGCAAAACAATAACTGTAATGATCATTATAAAGCTGGGTTCACACCTGCGCTGTTCTGGCAATCTGTCCATCATTCTGCTTGAAAAATGTGAGGACTTTTTTCTCCGCATTTTTCAGGTGGAAACCCGGCGGACCCTGTAATAGACTATGGGTTCTGCGGGTAACCACTTTTTAAGCGTATTTGGAATCCCAAACGCAAGCATCTTCTGAGTAGATCTTCTCCACTGTACAAATAAATGTTAGGGAGAGTTTACACGGAGTAACGTGCCGCGTGATGTGGCACATAGACGCCACGTGAGCTTTTGTGGGCCGTTCACGCTTCCATTGATTTCAATGGGAGTGTGGATCGTATACACTGCGCTATTTTGCGGTCGTGATTTTGGGGCCGCAAAATAGCGCCGCGTATACGATCCCGGCTCCCATTGAAATCAATGGGAGCGTGAACGGCCCGCAAAAGCTCACGCGGCACTTTACTCCGTGTCAACTCAGCCTTAGGGTTTAGTGTGGTTGATAAACATGACATTAAGGCAGTTCTCCTTGGGAGCTGCAACAGTAACCTTTGTAGAAAACTAAGGCCTGCTTCACATCTGCGTTCAGGATTCATTTGGGGAGTCCTGAACAGAATACAGAACACATTGAAAAGCGGTGAGCTTATGATAGCACACGGACCCCATAGACTATAATGGGGTTTGTGTGTTTTACGAATGGTGTCCACACGGAACATGCGGAGAGAAAAGTACTTCATGAACTACTTCCTCTCCGCATGACTTGTGCAGACACCGCGCGGAAAACATTATAGTCTATGAGGTCCATGTGTTTTTATTGCTCACCGCTTGTCAATGCATGCAGTACTCTTCTGCCCGTTTGAAAAAACGGACATGGTTGTAAACAGACACTTAAAGACACAAATGGATACTAAAGGACTCAAGATAAAATCCCATTTAAATTAATGGAAATTGTAAACGGAAACAGCTAGTGTCCGTTGCTAAAATCTTGAGCGGACCTTAGCTACAGACACTAGCTGTCGGACACCTACAGTAGTGTGAATCCAGCCTGAGGGATTGGGAAGATGAGAGAGGATGGACGTAGTGGATCCAAGTGAACCATGTCTTCTCAAATATAGCATGATGAGTTTATCATTGATGCAGACGTTATGTAGTCAGGATGTAACTTCCTGATAGGTGACTGAGCGTTTTCTCCACGAGTATACTATTGTCTGTTTGTTTGGCTGCTAGTAATAGAAATGTAAGTAGCTTAAATTGTGTATGCGTCACAGAGGTTTAAGATGTAGGAGGGCACTTTATGATCTTTATGACTGACAAAACCAAATAGGCATGCAGAAGACCTGACACACAATTTCAAAACCTAGTCAGCCCAGCACAGGACCATCATGTATGTAAGTTGTTCCTTTTTTTTATGGATTTTCGCCATGAATTTCTCCCTTTGCAATGTATAGGGTGAAATCTGTTGTAAGGCTAAGGCCCCATGACCCGGAAACGCCGCGTTAAAGCGCTGCGGGAACAAACGCAGTGTGAACGCATCACGGTTCTTCCCGCAGCGCTTTGAACAGGAAGTTCACGGAGTTTTCCTCCACGGACTTTTTGTTACAATATCTACGGGGAAGCCGCCGGCGTTTCCGTAGTTATAATTGACATTCTGCGTTTTTCAAAACTGCAATGTGTCCGCGTGTCCGCGCTGTCATTTTATTTTTATTTTTTTTCCGCAAAGTGGGGATGGGATTCGCATGAATCCCATCCACTTTTCAAGTACTGTAAAATGCTGCAATTTTTTTTCCCACGGCATTTCTGCTGCGGGCAAATCGCAACATTTCTAGCCCATGTGGCCCCAGCCTAAGTTCGCAAGGATATCTACATTCTCTGTGACATTTCTGGCATAATTTGCAAAAATATTCTGATACTCTTACTGCTCACGCACAAGGGAAAATCTGGCCAATAGATTAGCTGGAAATCCGGACCTCTACCCAGCCAGGGTACTGGTATACCATTGTTCATACTCTATAGTACAAGACAGGACATAGCTCACTATGATTCACAGATCTTGGGATTGGGCCTGTCAATAGGCTGTGGAGTCGGCAGACTAAATCACCGACTCCACCTCCTCCATTTTTCCACAGACCGACTCAGACTTCACAAAAGGCTGATTTGTATGGTTAGTTATGGTAGTAAAGAGTCTCTAAGTTGTTAAAAATCCAATGATTGAATTTTTTTGAAAGTAAATATGCAACAAATTATGCATCTAATAAATTATACAATATTAACAATTGTATAATATAATTAATCATTTTATTTTAAAGGGAGAGCTGGTTCCTTTTTTTTCAGACTCCAGCTAAAATTGTTCCCAACCCTGCTTCCACAAGTCTGACTCCACCTACCCGGTAAATCTGGTCGATGTACGGAACTGTTTTTTTGTCCTGATTTCCCCAAGTGCATGAGGCTTTGGGGTTCTATGTTTACAGAGACAGAATTTCTGTTATAACATATATATATATATATATATAATTTCAATGAGTGCCATCTTACGCGCGCTACACATTGAAATCAATGGGTGGCTTTATAGCCCATTGATTTCAATGAGTAGCGCGCGTAAGCCGGCACCCATTGAAGTCAATGAGATCTGTTTTGAAGCGCCTCGCTCTGACACGTGTTTACGTGTCTAAATGAGTGGCGTGTTACTCTGTGGGAACGGAGCAAAACTCTACATAAAGAAAATGGTGGAAACACATCATGGTTTTTTTAGCTTTTTTTTCACAAAGTGTAAAGAGTGTTTTTCCTGTGGTATTTCAGTTTCTATTATGCCTAGACAGAAAACGCTTCCATTTCTGCAGGTTTAATTAACATAAGGTAATTTACAAAAACACATCAGTTTTTGAAATAGCAGAATTTCCGCTACATATATATATTTTTTTTCTGCCCATTCCCATCCACTTTGAAAGTATTGTAATACACAGCGCCAAAACACTGAATATTTGCAACATGGGTCCCTGGCCTAATGGAGTCTGTCAGCAGTAAATAGAGATGAGCGAACACTGTTCGGATCAGCCGATCCGAACAGCACGCTCCAATAGAAATGAATGGAAGCACCTGTGACGCTGACTTTGCCGGCGGCCGGCCGGCGTCACAGGTGCTTCCATTCATTTCTATGGGAGCGTGCTGTTCGGATCGGCTGATCCGAACAGTGTTCGCTCATCTCTAGTTATAAACATGTTCAGTCTGCTGTTCTGATCTGTCATAGGATCAGAACAATGGGCTGATATACTAGTATGATGAAGGTTGCAGACGGAGCACATTCTGTCTACATCTGTCGTCATTTACTGTATAAAAAAAAAAAAAAAAAAAAAAAGAGCTTTCTTCCTTTCTTCTTCTATCCTGTTTGTTTTAGACAGAAGATAAACTTGTTCATGCAGGACTTTATATTCTGTTTGACAAGTAAACAAAGAAGATAGAAGAAAGCTTCCACCTTTACATTACAGTGAATGATGACGGATGCCAACAAAATGTCCTCCATGTGCGTCCATCATTATTTTAGTTTCATTACTATCCAATGACCAATCAGAACAATGGACTGATGTGAATTTAGCCTTAATGTGTAAATCAATGTTTAAATAACTTTTGATTACCATTAGTGTCATTAATTAGAGATGAGCGAGTACTGTTCGGATCAGCCGATCCGAACAGCACGCTCGCATAGAAATGAATGGACGTAGCCGGCACGCGGGGGGTTAAGCGGCCGGCCAAGTGCATCCATTCATTTCTATGGAGCGTGCTGTTCGGATCGGCTGATCCGAACAGTACTCGCTCATCTCTATCATTAATAAATTCTGTAATGTACTTTAACACATTTTGGCTTTTTTTCTATGAAATCCCATGCTTTTTTATGCTTTTCCTTGTTTCACCATTGAGAGCTGCATACCTTTCACTAGTAGAGATGATCGAATAGTATTCGAAACTGCAGTTTCGAATACCTCGCTCCATAGGAATCAGCCGGCGCTTAACCCCTTGCAGTTCGCTTGCTCTCATTCATTCCTATGGAGGCGAGGTATTCGAAACTTGAGTTTAGAACCTCTACTCACTAGGTGTACTGAGGAGCGGGTTCTTGTATAATGTCTGCAGCTGGGGGGGGGCACTTGAAATGGTCATATCTCCGGTATTATAGAACAGGCATTGTATGAAAGAAGAGATTCTCATTTTGTCTCTGTGGTAGATGATGTCCCTGAAGAAGCCATGACTATATTAAATATTGTGTGTGTTTTTATATTGGAGCCAGAAACACCATGTATCAGCTCAACTCAGGAGCTTTTCTCAAGTCCTGAATGAGTCCGATGTTGTTTATTTCTAGCTCCAAGAGAGGAGTTTGGTACAGTCTACATCTATCTATCTATCTATCTATCTATCTATCTATCTATCTATCTATCTATCTATCTATCTATCTATCTTGCCTTGCGAAAGTATACGGCCCCCTTGAACTTTTCAAGCTTTTGCCACATTTCAGGCTTCAAACATAAAGATATCAAATTTAAATTTTTTTTGGGGAAGAATTAACAACAAGTGGGACACAATTGTGAAGTGGAACAAAATTTAATGGATATTTTAAACTTTTTTAACAAATAAAAAACTGAAAAGTAGGGCGTGCAATATTATTCGGCCCCCTTGCGTTAATACTTTTGTAGCGCCACCTTTTGCAGCGATTACAGCTGCAAGTCGCATGGGGTATGTCTCTATCTGTTTTGCACATCGAGAGACAGAAATTCTTGCCAATTCTTCCTTGCAAAACAGCTGGAGCTCAGTGAGGTTGGATGGAGAGCGTTTGTGAACAGCAGTTTTCAGCTCTTTCCACAGATTCTCGATTGGATTCAGGTCTGGGCTTTGACTTGGCCATTCTAACACCTGGATACGTTTATTTGTGAACCATTCCACTGTAGATTTTGCTTCATGTTTTGGATCATTGTCTTGTTGGAAGATAAATCTGCGTCCCAGTCTCGGGTCTTTTGCAGACTCCAACAGGTTTTCTTCCAGAATGGTCCTGTATTTGGCTCCATCCATCTTCCCATCAATTTTAACCATCTTCCCTGTCCCTGCTGAAGAAAAGCAGGCCCAAACCATGATGCTGACACCACCATGTGTGACAGTGGGGATGGTGTGTTCAGTGTGATGAGCTGTGTGGCATTGTTTTGCATTGTGGCCAAAAAGTTCGATTTTGGTTTCATCTGACCCGAGCACCTTCGTTCACATGTTTGGTGTCTCTCAGGTGGCTTGTGAAAAACTGTAAACAAGACTTTTTATGGATATCTTTGAGAAATGGCTTTCTTCTTGCCACTCTTCCATAAAGGCCAGATTCTTGCAGTGTACGACTGATTGTTGTCCTATGGACAGACTCCACTTCAGCTGTAGATCTCTGCCCTTCATCCAGAGTGATCATGGGCCTCTTGTCTTCCTCTCTGATCAGTCTTCTCCTTGTTTGAGATGAGTTTAGAGGGATGGCTGGGTCTTGGTAGATTTGCAGTGGTCTGATACTCCTTCCATTTCATTATGATTGCTTGCACAGTGCTCCATGAGATGTTTAAAGCTTGGGAAATCTTTTTGTATCCAAATCTGGCTTTAAACTTCACCACAACAGTATCTCAGACCTGCCTGGTGTGTTCCTTGGTCTTCATGATGCTCTCTGCGCTTAAGGGTGCCTTCACACGGAGTAATGCTCCACGCATTTTGCTACATTTTACACGTGTAAAAATACATGCGTAAAATGTAGTAAGCCATTGAGTTCAATGTTTTTTTTCCGTATAACACGTGTTAAAAAAAAAGCCATTGAACTCAATGGCTAACTTCATTTTACACGTGTAAAATGGACAAAAAGCACGGAGCATAACTCCGTGTGAAGGCACCCTAAAACAGAAACCTGAGCAGGGTGCATTTATACGGAGACTTGATTACATACAGGTGGATTCTATTTATCATCATCAGTCATTTAGGACAACATTGGATCATTCAGAAATCCTCACTGAACTGAACGGAGTGAGTTTGCTACACTGAAAGTAAAGGGGGCGAATAATATTGCACGCCCCACTTTTCAGTTTTTTTTATTTGTTTAAAAAGTTTAAAATATCCAATAAATTTTAAATTTGATATCTTTGTTTGAAGCCTGAAATGTGGCAAAAGATTGAAAAGTTCAAGGGGGCCGAATACTTTCGCAAGGCACTATACAGTGTGTGTATATATATATATATATATATATATATATATATATATATATATATATATATATATATATATATATATATAATGCAAATCAATGTTTTTTCAACAGCTCTTTTTAGCTATGTTTCACAATGTGCGATCTTAGCTTAAAAAAGGAAGTGGCAGAGCTGCCAATCTTCTATATCTAACTATATGTTATATTAACATACAGTTATATAGAAACAAAAGAAATAAGCAGCCTTCTTCTTAAAAAAAAAATGGTTGACACCAAAATCAGTTTAGTAAAAAAAATAAATCTCTTAAAATTAATAGAGAATCATTTTTTTTCTATGAATATTTGGAGGGTTTTTTTGTGTTTTTTTAAATGTATGTTTTCTGGAGTTTCTTAAAATAAAGACAAAAAAATCCTTCAATCTCAGACTTTTTTTCTATTTTAGCTTTTTTTTTTTTTTTTACTTTCCGCCGTCTAATTAAGGAAGAGCTGCATTTCTTATAGGCTTTGTTTTTACGGAGTTCATTTTAATGAGATTACCTGAATTCTGTGGGTCCGTACCATTATGTGTATTGCCAAATTCTTTTAGTGTAAACCTTGTAAAAAACAAAAACTTTGAAAAAATAAACATTTCTTGGAATTGCTATATTCTGGGTCCTGTATAAGGGGCTGCATTTTTTTTCTCTGCGGACGTTCTGCTTCCATTATACCTATAGGGCAGACCTGGGCAATGTCCACCTCAAGTTCCTCTTCATTTTCTGCTATGTGAATGTCCCACAAAAATGCAAGTGAAACCTTTCCGATATAGACAACCAGAAAAGTAAGGCTTTTTGGAAAGCCTTTTCGGATCCCACAGAGCAGGATGATCTCATTCGCTGTTGTGTGGCCGTGTGTATAAGCCCTACAAGATGACTGTGTTGTATTTATAATGTTGTAATTAGTTTTGTGTATTGTATTTGGAAAGCTACAGGATCACACAAATCTTTGGCAGATTTATAAAAAAATTTTCTCATAGTTATTATGGTGCAGCTTTCAAGACCAGTATATGGGATTAAAGCCATCCTGTCAATGGTTGCTATGGGCAACTAAGGCCGTTTTCCATTTAGTGCATTTTATAAATCTCTGTAGATGTGTATCCTTGCTGTCAGAGCCATTTTTGTGGTTTTTGGCATGCTGTGTGGCTTGCATGCAGCTGTCACACATTCCTCATCTTGCTTCCATATGTTTAGTACAGTTACTCATTATAGATGTTGATTCTCCCTTGCTGAGACTGCGTCATAGGTTAGACTGCAATACTTTCTACAGTCTTATTATGCTTCAGTATACAGCTTTGAGGGATCTCAGTGGTGAATCTAAATCTCACTAAAGATGTTATGTAAATTGGCCATCAAATGAAAAACTCTAATCCTCTCTGTGATGTAAAGGAGATGACTGCTGCAAACTAAACCCCTACACTTTTCAACCTATTATTAAGCTTAGTGGCCAAAGTGAAAATCTAGTGCTTTAATTATTGTATTTTCTTTTAGAAGAACATTATGTTCCAAAGTTCTTCATAGCAACGCTAAGTTATAACTTATTACATATTTAGCCTATATTGCCAGTATGTATAAAAAGCCAAAGAGGAGTGTCAATTCAAATCGCTGTATTTCTGCTTTTATAACACTTACAAAACTGTTATTTTAAAGGGGCTCTATCAGCAAAATTATGCTAATAGAGCCCCACATATGCGTGAATAGTCTTTAAAAAGACCTATCGTGCACCATGGGCGGGGATAAACGATGCGACGTCAGCTTCGGGCACGCCTGCCTCTTCTGTCTTCTTGGAGCGACGCCCTCTCGTTCCGTGTCTTCCGGCTTCTTCTCTTTAAATCCCGCGCCTGCGTAGTAGCGCTTTCCTCTGAAGCTACTGCGCAGGCTCACTTGCAAACTGCCATTAAGTAAAATGGCGAGTGAGCCTGCGCAGTAGCGCTTCGGAGGAAAGCGCTACTACGCAGGCGCGGGATTTAAAGAGAAGAAGCCGGAAGACACGGAACGAGAGGGCGTCGCTCCAAGAAGACAGAAGAGGCAGGCGTGCCCGAAGCTGACGTCGCATCGTTTATCCCCGCCCACAGGCTTTCCCGATCTGTGCCCGGGGTAAAGCGCTATCGGTCCCTGTACCGTATTGCTTTACAGTCAGAAGGGTGTTTCTGACAGTTAGCCAGGGACGCCCTTCTGCCCAGCAGCACCTATAGCGCTGTACAGTGTGAGCGGGGAGGAACGCCGCCTCCCTCTCCTCACAGTGCTCGTCTATAGACGAGTATTATCAGGAGGGGAGGGGGCGTTTAATAGTTCCCACTGGAGGAATCCTCATCAGCAAGCATCTCTTTTCCCTGTAGCAGCCATTGTAGGAGGGATATTGCATTGTGTTGTTCATCTCCAGATTCTGTTTGAGGTTTTGACGGATTTTGAAGCCACTTCTTTAAAATCCAGTTTGTTAACCTCTTCCTACATTTCTCTGTGGGGTGTTATGCGTAATGGAGAGATTTTTTTTTTTAAATTAATGTAGATTGTGAGGCCTACATAGAGCTCACAATGTACATTTTTCCCTTTCAGTATGTCTTTGGAATATGGGATGTAAATCCATGGAAACACAGGGAGAACATACAAACTCCTTGCAGATGGTTTTATGCCCTTGGCGGGATTTGAACACCAGGACTCCAGGGCTGCAGTACTAACCACTGAGCCACCGTGTGGCCCCATCGCATAATGGAAGAGATTTTGTAAGAAGCTAGTCCTCTCGCTACACTTTCTAGGCATATCTCAAAACAGACAAAAGAGGAAGGACACTTCTGTATGTGAGATTTACCATCCTTCACCATGTGAATTGTTCATTTGTTTATTTATTGAAAATGTCCCTGTCCACAGCAGGAAAATGTAACCTTTCAACTTAGACTTTCCTCTCCTTCAGGCATTTCCTGTTCTGAATATCCTCTATGCTGCATCTTTTTTCTCATATTTATTGTGTTTTATCCCCCCTTCCTTCCCCAATAACAATATTTTAGATTGAAGTGATAGATCATTAAAATGTCAGCATTTAATATTGTTCCTTTTCTTATCTGTAGAGTATTAATCATGTCAGACTGTACAAGGAAGACATGGAGTTGTGCACAGGCTTTTTTTTTTTACTATTTTATTTAGTGTGTGTGTGTGTGTATATATATATATATATATATATATATATATATATATATATATATATATATATTATTGTATATTATTATTTTTTTTTTTTAGCTGTCCTGCCTTCCAATAGCCATAGCTTGTTTTTTGGTTTGTATTTTTTATGTACCACATAATGTACTGAATTTTTTTTTCTAATGTAGATTGTGAGCCCCATATAGTTTAAAGAAGAAAATGTTTGTTTTTGTACCGTGTTAGCCAGTGGGTATGAAATATAAAAAAACAAAAAACTTGAGTCTTCAGTAGATGATACCTTTTTTAATGGCTAGCTCATAATGATGACAGAATATATATTTTTCTTTGTGTGTATTCTTGTAGAATCCTGGAGTAAGTCTCAGTCTGTGGAGTTTCTTTTTTATTGTGGATTAGAGATATCCGCAGTTTATCATAGTATTGTAGCAATGTTATCCTGGAACTTTCTTTGATATTGTTCCATTCTGTTTTAATCTCCATTTGGACTTTGCTCTTGATGCTGTAGAAGTGATGTAAGATGTATAAGGTGGTGAAAACCTTCCATGAACAATTCAACCAGTTCCATCCCACCATCAACCTGACGCTCAATTATTCCTTCTCTGAAATCAACTTCCTGGACACTGTCATCAAGATACAGGATAACAAAATTGAGACCTCACTGTATCGGAAACCAATTGATTGCCCTACCTACCTAAGATGGGATAGCTTTCATCCTAAACACATAAAGAACTCCATTGTATACAGCCAGGCCATCAGATACCATTGCATATGTTCAAACCCTGCAGCTAGAGACAAACACCTTGGTGGCCTCAAAAACACATTCTTGAGGCAGGGTTACCATCCAAAAACAATTGAAAATCAAATCTCCAGGGCCACGAGAATACCAAGATCAGAGTTATTAAAATACAGTACAACACAGGAAAACAATTGGGTGCCCCTGGTTGTCACATATAACCCACACCTGGAGACGCTGAGAGGAATCACATGCAAATTACATCCACTACTGCAAAAAGACAACCGTCTAAAATCCATATTTCCAGACCCCCCTCTTCTGTGCTATAGACAGCCACCAAACCTCAGGAATATGGTTGTTAGCAGCTCACTGTCACCTCCAACTAACACAGGAACATTCCCATGCGGACAGAAAAGATGCAAAACCTGCCCTCACATACTGACCACTGACAAGATAGAGATACCAAACTCTAACAGGGAATATAGAATCCCAGGTACGTTCACCTGTAACACACCTAATGTAGTGTATTTAATAATGTGCACCAAATGTTCCACCGAAAATCTGTATGTTGGAGAGACCAGTCAGAAGCTCAGAATGAGAATTAATTCACATCGCCATACAATTAGAGAACAAAGGATGGACCTTCCCGTGCCAAAACATTTCTGCAATGAAGATCATAATATCACCAATGACATGAAATTTTTGGTTTTAAGAGGGAATTTTAATTCAAGGAAAGAGCGACGGATTTAGGAGTACAAGAGCATGACCCTATTTAACACTCTGGAGAATGGAATGAATGTCACACATGGGTTCATTCCATTCTATAGAAATCACTGAACTAAGACAGCCATAAAGATAAGAACCTGGGAACTGTGAATTGTTTACATGTATATACTAACAAGCCTCTCCCCCCCCCCCCCTCCTGAAATTCTATCCCTATGTGTCCTGTTGTACATAAATATGCATCCTTCAGAAATTGTACTTAGTTATATCTGAAGAAGACAAAGAGCTTCGAAATGTTATATTCTGTCATCATTTTGAGCCCCATATAGGGATCACAATTTACTTTTTTTCCCCTATCAGTATGTCTTTGTAGAATGGGAGGAAATCCACACAAACACGGGGAGATCATACAAACGCCTTGCAGATGTTTTTCCTGGCGGGATTTGAACCCAGGACTCCAGCACTGAAAGGCTACAGTGCCAAACACTGAGCCACCGTGGTTGCCCTTATAATGTACTGAATTTGTCTCAAAATAAAATAACAAAAAAAAACCCACAATCCCATTTACTTTTGGGTTTTGATTTTACAGCATTCACTGTATAGTAAAAATTACTTTATTTTTATTCTGCTGGTCAGCATGATTATGGCAATACCAAATTTGTATAGTTTTTGTTATGTTTTACTGTTTAGAAGAATAAACTTTTTCTTTTAAAGAGGACCTTTCATGTCCTCGGGCACATGCGGTTTTATATACTGCTACAAAGGCGACAGTGCGCTGAATTCATCTCATTGTTGGTTTTCCCGTTACGTGCCCCACATGTGTCCAAGGACATGAAAGGTCCTCTTTAATTGATTTAATCAATTGAAATCCACTCATTTATGTGGCTTTTGATGCGGTGTACAGGGCAGGCTAAATAATGAATTATTTTAACAGCACAGACTTTTACAGACACACTTGACTGCTGATGCTAGTGCAGTGGTCAAGTGAGTGATGTACGTGAGACACTGTATTTGAAGAATCGGTGGCAACATCCAGAGTAGTGGAGAATAAAAAGGGTTATGCAGGGAAAAATAAACCTTACCAGTGCATTCCCTGTATTGGATAAGCTTAGTTATTAATAGATAAGAAGATCTCCCCATCCCCAGGATTAACTTCACAGAAGTCTCATTCTTCTGCACCCTTTGTTGACTTCTCAGTTTGTATCCACATGGCTGGCTCCCCCCAAACACATGATCATGTGATTTATGGTCCATGGTCATGTGATTTATGGTCCATGGTCATGTGATGAGCACACAGGCGCACAGCTCGTTACCAGGCAGAGGTCCGGTTACTGTGCTGTGACTATAACGAGCGGCACCTGTGTACTCATCACATGACCAGGGACCATAAATCACAAACAAAAATGAATGACCGCAAACAGAGATGTAGAAAACCATGAGGAATTTATACAGGAAGTATTTTGGAAAATTGTACAACTTTTTATTATAAAACCATAACATTTGTCTCTCCATATTGGTCTGAAAGTGGCCAATCCCTTTAAGAGATAGAAATTGGAAGACATTCAGATCAGAATGATGGACAGGCAGCATATACCGTATATACTTGAGTATAAGCAGAGTTTTTCAGCACAGTTTTTGTGCTGAAAAAGCCCCCCTCGGCTTATACTCAGTGGGCTTTAATGGATTGAAACATCACTTGTGTCAGTAAGGCCTTAGATCTGGTTCTTGGGTGTTTTGAATTGCTTTGTGCATTGCATATGCTGACTTTGGGGTGAATTTGCTGCGACATCCACTATTGGGAAGATTGTCAACTATCTTGAATGTTTTTCAGTTGTAAATAATCTTGGATGATGGATTTCAAATTGTTTGAAACTGGCCCATAACTCATACTTGCACACTAAGGGAGCGTTCACACTAGTGTCGGTGTCCGACAGGTAGTGTCCGCTGCTAATGTCCGCTCAAAATCTTGTGCGGACACTAGCCGTGTCCGTGACATTTTTCATTAATTTAAATGGAGATCGGGTGCGTTCTTTTACAGTCCTTAGCTGTCTGTTCCCAAAGATGTTTGACTTTTCATGCGGACAGCAAAACCCGACATGTAGGTTTTTTTTTTAACTTTGCAATGTTATTGCACCCTGTACTAATATCACATGACTGCTATAAAACAGATACTGTGTGATCTAAATAGTGAAGGGCCCCAAAGCAGTACATTCTGTCCCACAGTGGTCCCCAAAGCAGTAGTATATGCTCCACAGTAAGCACCATGAAGAGAAGGTAAGTAGCATCCTTATTTTTCTATCAGTGCAAGCGCTGATGAATTACATCATTGAACTTGTGTCAGAGCAGAGGTCACACTCTACTTTCAATGCAAGCTGCGGGTCTACACTAACCATTTTCAGCTGTATGTGCATTTGCACATACAGCTGAAAGAAGCACTCGCTCACAAACTGGGAATCCTGTACTGGATTTTCCATTAGTGAGCGATCAGGGAGCCTGGACAGAGTGACGGCTCACGTGGCTTAGGTTCACCACCACGGCTAAGGGTGTGTATTCTGGTGCAAAGTTTGTTTCTAGGTGGGTGGCAGAGGGATAGGACTATAGAAGGCAGGCAAATCTGGGAGATCTGGTGGTTGAAGGCCAATGGCATCACAGAAAGCTGTTAGATCCTCAGGGTCATGGAGCTGAGCTCTTCTACCATTCCTTTCAGCAGATATCCTAAAGGGTTAAGCCCCAGATGTAAGGAATCCACTGTTGGTTCAGTAAGGGGCATCGAGCATGGCACTGCTGTACTGCTATAGTATTTACCTAATTTAATTTTAATTCGGATGTTTTTGTGTTTGGTTTTTTTTCTTAATCATGTCTTGATATGCAAAACCATAGAATTCAAGAAAAATGCAGTGTGTGTGTATATATATATATATATATATATATATATATATATATATATATATATACACTCACCGGCCACTTTATTAGGTACACCATGCTAGTAACGGGTTGGACCCCCTTTTGCCTTCAGAACTGCCTCAATTCTTCGTGGCATAGATTCAACAAGGTGCTGGAAGCATTCCTCAGAGATTTTGGTCCATATTGACATGATGGCATCACACAGTTGCCGCAGATTTGTCGGCTGCACATCCATGATGCGAATCTCCCGTTCCACTACATCCCAAAGATGCTCTATTGGATTGAGATCTGGTGACTGTGGAGGCCATTGGAGTACAGTGAACTCATTGTCATGTTCAAGAAACCAGTCTGAGATGATTCCAGCTTTATGACATGGCACATTATCCTGCTGAAAGTAGCCATCAGATGTTGGGTACATTGTGGTCATAAAGGGATGGACATGGTCAGCAACAATACTCAGGTAGGCTTTGGCGTTGCAACGATGCTCAATTGGTACCAAGGGGCCCAAAGAGTGCCAAGAAAATATTCCCCACACCATGACACCACCACCACCAGCCTGAACCGTTGATACAAGGCAGGATGGATCCATGCTTTCATGTTGTTGACGCCAAATTCTGACCCTACCATCCGAATGTCGCAGCAGAAATCGAGACTCATCAGACCAGGCAACGTTTTTCCAATCTTCAATTGTCCAATTTCGGTGAGCTTGTGCAAATTGTAGCCTCAGTTTCCTGTTCTTAGCTGAAAGGAGTGGCACCCGGTGTGGTCTTCTGCTGCTGTAGCCCATCTGCCTCAAAGTTCGACGTACTGTGCGTTTAGAGATGCTCTTCTGGCTACCTTGGTTGTAACGGGTGGCTATTTGAGTCACTGTTGCCTTTCTATCAGCTCGAACCAGTCTGGCCATTCTCCTCTGACCTCTGGCATCAACAACGCATTTCCGCCCACAGAACTGCCGCTCACTGGATGTTTTTTCTTTTTCGGACCATTCTCTGCAAACCCTAGAGATGGTTGTGCGTGAAAATCCCAGTAGATCAGCAGTTTCTGAAATACTCAGACCAGCCCTTCTGGCACCAACAACCATGCCACGTTCAAAGGCACTCAAATCACCTTTCTTCCCCATACTGATGCTCGGTTTGAACTGCAGGAGATTGTCTTGACCATGTCTACATGCCTAAATGCACTGAGTTGCCGCCATGTGATTGGCTGATTAGAAATTAAGTGTTAACGAGCAGTTGGACAGGTGTACCTAATAAAGTGGCCGGTGAGTATATATATATATATATATATATATATATATATATATATATATATAAAATTGCCTATTCTGAGGCTAAATCATGGGGGTGTGACATGTGGGACCCCACTCAATCACAGTGTGAAAAGGCTAGAGCGCTTATGTGGGCACATGACCTTTTCACTGCTTAGCTCACACTCCTGATTCACAGTGCGTGTACAATTTTAGGATATATTAACACGGCGGAATTTGCTGCGGGATGTAGGGACAGATTTCACCCCCATATCGGGGTAGATTCCACCTGGAATCCGTCTCCCACTGTTCTCGATGAGAGGCAGAGATCACAGTAGGACACTGAAAAAAGAAGTGAGTTGCTAGATCTTGCTATGGCTCGAGATTCCCTGTTGAATAGGCCGACAGAATGCCGATGCATTGCATCAACCAGTGGGCAAAAATATTGGCGGGGGAAAATGAACAGTAATTCCTCTTCATTTTCCACCATTAGATCAGCAAAAGTAGACTTTGGATATCTGTGGGGTCCTAGTTATACCGAACTGTACCAAAAAAGCTGAATCAACTGTACAATAACAGCATATAGGCCTATACTTTAAGTGCTGGGAGCCGAAATGTTAACTCGCTGTACAAACTGTAGTGGTGGATGTAGGTACTCCAGCACTGCTCTGTAGACTTCAGTCGAGCAGTGCTGCCGTACCAAAACCCGCCAATTCAATTTGTACGGCTAATAAGTAACACTGCTTGTTGCATGTAAACATTAGCAGGAGACCACTTCTAGGAAATGAGGCTGTAATTAAAGGGGTTATCAAGTTTCTGGTCATCAATGTTAGATCTTTTGAGGTCATGCTCCGGCGACCCCACAGATCAGCTGTACTGAGAGAATGCAGCTCTTGGTAATGTTTACATGCTGGAAGCTGCTCACTCAAACTGTAGCAACCGCACAGTACCTACAGCTGCTGCTACAATTTGTTCAGTGAGTTAAAGGGGAAAGTCATTTTTAACTAATCACATCTTTGCATAGCCTTTAGAAAGGCTATTCCACACCTACCTTCGGTATGTAAATTGCCTCAGTGGTTTCTGAATAAGTCCGTTTTTATTCATATGCTATTTAGACTGGTGCACGATGCATCGTGCACCCCCTTTGCTATTGTTTCCTATGGGAGTATACAGCACAGGCTGCTGCTGCTGATGATGACCCAGCTTCCTGTTTGCACACACACACATAGGAGATAATAGCAGAGACAAGTGCTGCTGGGAACTACCTGTGCTGGCTGGAAGCTCATTAGCATATGAATAAAAATGGACTTATTCAGAAACCACTGAGGCTATTTATATACTAAAGGTAGGTGTGGAATAGCATTTCTAAAGGCTATGCAAGGATGTGATTAGTTAAAGGGTTATTCCCATAACTCTTGTTCTGAAGCCTGCAGGCTCTGTGCTCTCTTCGCTTCCTGGATTTCTCGGCACATTGGTTGGTGGGTTTCACTTCCTCTGTTATCTGCTATGTTTGCAGTCTGTAATGAGGGATTGGTTGTAAATGCATTACTACAGTATAAAGCTGATGTGGAAACTGATGTAGCACAGCTGGATTTGAATCAGCTTGCATTACATACAGAGGTAACGGACTCCTTATCTCAGCCCTTATCAGCCAAATTCATTTAAACCAGCTGATAAGTGGAAAGGCTGAAGATAGACAACACAGAAATCCTGGCGCTCTCCCCTCCCCTCTCCCCTATCTGAGAGTTGCTTGTCTCCCCCCCTGATAGCAGGCAGCTACTTCACTTGGGAAATGAGCAGATAAGCCCAGTGGCCATAGAAACGCAGTAATCAACAATGAAGTGAATAAATTAAGATAGCGGCCAGACAAAGCAGTTTTCATACAGCAATGTATTTAGGAAAAGTCTTAAATCCACATAAACTAGCATTATAGATAGGATGTTTTTCATGGGACAACCCCTTTAAAAATGACTTTAATATTACAGTTTACAGAACATAAACAATACTGGACGCCATCTTTGTACTGCTGATCTGCATGGTTCCCAGGTGTCAGATCCCCACAGATCTAATATTGATGGTCATCCTAACCCCTCTAATTGTAATTCATGGCATGAGGCCCCTTCATAAAGCTGCTGAGCCTGGGTCTTGAGCAGGGCCGCCAATAGGCCAGTACTACTGCTACTGGCGTCAGGGGCCCGGCCAAATTTAAAAATGGGGGGGGGGGGGCGGGCGGGCCCCCTGGCGCCAGCAGCAGTCATTGTATGTCCTGTTTGTTTCAACTCAGATCTGCGTCCAGAGGACGCAGATCTGAGTTAAACACTTACGCGACTGAAGCAAGGAGCTGACACAGGTCAGCTCCTCGCTTCGCCGCTGCCGCCTCTCTCGCTGACACATATGTGGCTGAAGTGAGGAGCTGACCTGTCGGCCACCGGCTACCCGGCAATGTAGACGCGATGTGATGACGTCACATCGCGTCTACAACTGTGCGCCAGTAAGAGAGAGAGGCGTGCAGAGAGCAGCGGGGGAACGAAGGAGAAGGTAAGTGTAATGTGGAACGTGAAACTGGGGGCAGATGAAGGAGAGGACGGCATGACACTGGGGGCAGAGATGGAGGGACATGAATCTGGGGGCAGAGATGGAGAGGACGGCATGACACTTGGGGCAGAGATGGAGGGACATGAATCTGGGGGCAGAGATGGAGGGGACCTAAATCTAGGGGCAGAGATGGAGGGGACCTAAATCTGGGGGCAGAGATGGAGGGGACATGAATCTGGGGGCAAAGATGGAGGGGACATGAATCTGGGGGCAGAGATGGAGAGGACATGAATTTGGGGGCAGAGATGGAGGGACATGAATCTGGGGGCAGAAATGGAGGGGACATGAATCTGGGGGCAGAGATGGAGGGACATGAATCTGGAGGCAGAGATGGGGGGACATGAATCTGGAGGCAGAGATGGGGGGACATGAATCTGGGGGCAGAGATGTGGAGACATGAATCTGTGGGCAGAGATGGAGGGGACATGAATCTGGGGGCAGAGATGGGGGGACATGAATCTAGGGGCAGATGAAGGGTGTATATGAAGCTGGGGGAGAGACGGAGGGGGGACATATAATTTACGGGCGACTGTAGGAGGATTATACAGTGTGCGGGCACATGAAAAATTAATGAGTGGGCGGAGTAAACCTAACAGTGGGTGGGGCTAAATTTCCTGCGGCGCGTAAAGCGCGCCACACGTTTTGTCCCTCTTTTGGTTCTTCAGAAGTTGGGAGTTATGGGTACAGGGGGCATCCCTTGCCGGGATACGTTGGTAACCAGTCACAATCAGCTCCCCACTTATCCCTGTACGGAGAACTGCACCCCCCCCTTTTTTTTTAATGGCCAGTTCTTCGTGCAGGGATAAGTTGACAGCTGATTCTGACTGGTTACCAACGTATCCCGGCAAGGGAGGCCAAAAACGCAACGTGAAAAAGCCCTGAGGATTTATTAGGAGGGCTCTTATAAATGGTGTTGGTCACACGTAGCAGATTTTACCTGCAAATAGAATCTGATTAAGCCTTGTAATGTTGCTAAATAAAGGGAAATGTAATACAGAATTGGTATGACGCAAAATAAGGTAGTTTTAAAATGGGGGGACAGACACTTAGGCTGTATGGGGCCCCAAAATTCCTGATGGCAGCCCTGGTCTTGAGTGTCAGTTCTCCACTGATTTCTTTTTCATGATATATATACACTCACCGGCCACTTTATTAGGTACACCATGCTAGTAACGGGTTGGACCCCCTTTTGCCTTCAGAACTGCCTCAATTCTTTGTGGCATAGATTCAACAAGGTGCTGGAAGCATTCCTCAGAGATTTTGGTCCATATTGACATGATGGCATCACACAGTTGCCGCAGATTTGTCGGCTGCACATCCATGATGCGAATCTCCCGTTCCACTACATCCCAAAGATGCTCTATTGGATTGAGATCTGGTGACTGTGGAGGCCATTGGAGTACAGTGAACTCATTGTCATGTTCAAGAAACCAGTCT
Organism: Leptodactylus fuscus; assembly: GCF_031893055.1. Lineage (NCBI taxonomy): Eukaryota > Metazoa > Chordata > Amphibia > Anura > Leptodactylidae > Leptodactylus > Leptodactylus fuscus. The sequence continues at coordinate 37,170,799 of NC_134271.1, forward strand.
GAGATGATTCCAGCTTTATGACATGGCGCATTATCCTGCTGAAAGTAGCCATCAGATGTTGGGTACATTGTGGTCATAAAGGGATGGACATGGTCAGCAACAATACTCAGGTAGGCTTTGGCATTGCAACGATGCTCAATTGGTACCAAGGGGCCCAAAGAGTGCCAAGAAAATATTCCCCACACCATGACACCACCACCACCAGCCTGAACCGTTGATACAAGGCAGGATGGATCCATGCTTTCATGTTGTTGACGCCAAATTCTGACCCTACCATCCGAATGTCGCAGCAGAAATCGAGACTCATCAGACCATCTGCCTCAAAGTTCGACGTACTGTGCGTTCAGAGATGCTCTTCTGGCTACCTTGGTTGTAACGGGTGGCTATTTGAGTCACTGTTGCCTTTCTATCAGCTCGAACCAGTCTGGCCATTCTCCTCTGACCTCTGGCATCAACAACGCATTTCCGCCCACAGAACTGCCGCTCACTGGATGTTTTTTCTTTTTCGGACCATTCTCTGTAAACCCTAGAGATGGTTGTGCGTGAAAATCCCAGTAGATCAGCAGTTTCTGAAATACTCAGACCAGCCCTTCTGGCACCAACAACCATGCCACGTTCAAAGGCACTCAAATCACCTTTCTTCCCCATACTGATGCTCGGTTTGAACTGCAGGAGATTGTCTTGACCATGTCTACATACCTAAATGCACTGAGTTGCCGCCATGTGATTGGCTGATTAGAAATTAAGTGTTAACGAGCAGTTGGACAGGTGTACCTAATAAAGTGGCCGGTGAGTGTATATATAAAAAAACCTGACTTTGCTAGCAGTATAAAGCAGAACACCCAGTACCATATGTTATATCAGTTTTGTCTTTTTTGCTTTTTCTCATCTTGCATGACTGAAGACTGGTAGGTGTCTGACCTTTCATTTTCTGTTCCCAGAAATAAGTTTCCTAATTTAGGAATCCTTACTATAATGGGCAGTTACATTGTAGGAGAGAGAACCTTGCTGTCATTGTTTGTTACATATCAGGATTTGACTCATCATGAAAAGGGTGATGTCAGATAGTTTGGCAAGGGAAGTAAGGGTGGAAACCTGCCTGGCCCTTTCCTGTCTTGGACTTGCTGGACCTGGCTCTCCAGCACAGCTAAAAGTCTAAAACGTAGAAGCTACACAGTTCACTGGGGCAGATGAGGGCATCAAATATATTGATTATTGACTAAAGCAAACATGAACGGCAGCCTTCAAGGTAACAGCAATTCTTCATCACACATTACTGAATTATAATGGGTACCTGCTACTACACTATCTATTCCTGGAGGATATTGATGATGGAACGATAAATGGGATTTTTTTTTTTTTTTTAATTTTCACAGTGGACTTGTAAGGTATGGCAACTTATAGATGTGTTATTAGGTAACGCTTGTTAAAGTTGAATTGCAGAAAGACGAGATTGGTTAAAATACACCAGAAGTGTGCCTTGCTTTATTTGCCTTTTCCTTTGAAATACTATTTGGCACGATAATGTGAGAGTTTTAGTAAAGAGTTTCACTGAATATGAACAGTTGCAGCATTTTTTACTTATCTGTTTGACAATTTGGAAAGTGCCAGTGTATTTTGAGCTAGTGGCTTATCAATCCAGCTATTAGATCATTGATGGGAAACTAGACTTTTCTGTTAAGTTATATGTTTACTTGAATGGCACATTAAACAACACATTGGCAGAATAGTACAGCTATGTGTAAAGCTTATATCCACTGCTTGGAGGTGCTTACAACCTTCACACTAGCCTCTCCATTGACAGAATGCAGGGACTGTAAGGCTAGTTGTACAGCTGCGCCCGGTCTCCGCTGGGGTATTCCGTTCCCCTCTCCGCTTGAAAAATTTGGGTGAAAATCTGGGTGACCGTGGATTTCCACAGGTAGCTGCTTTTTTTATTTTATTTTTTTTTAAGCAGATTAGATTTCCATTCAGGTGGTCCCCAAGCAGACCCCTCCTAAACAGAAACGCAAGTGGGAACCTAGCATCGGTTGCTTACTATGGGTATGTTCTCAATTAACTTCTTGACAAAGATTTTGGCACATTTTCTATTACACTCAATTCCCTTTATTTTTGGTATTCGGTTATAGATCCTTTGTTTTCTGCACTATTTCCTGGCCTGTCTTGCTGCAGTTTCACGGCTGAAAATTCAGCCAGTGGCTACACGTTTACTAGACTATGGAATGGCGCTAACCACAATTTTTAATCGTGGAAGTTCAGAACTGCAAATGGTTGCCAGATATGTATTATTTGCTTTATGAACATACTTTTATGCTGTAATATGTTAATAAGTTGAAAAGCGTCTCACTCAGCAAATGTGTAACTGCTTGGCACAATCTGCTTTATATGTACAGTGCAAGGGTGGAGTGGCCTGTGGAGCAGGGGTAGGGTCCGATAAGTTTTACATTGACACATTTGGCTATATTCACATTACTGTTATAGAGGCCCTCCATGCAGGGCTTTTTTTTCGGTCAGATTTGGATGAATGAGAACAACTTAAGTTGAATAATGGTAGTGTGAACCCATCTTTAAAGGGGTTGTTCAGTAAAACTGAAAACCATTCTAATATAGTGTCATTAAGACTTGCAACATCTTTTATGACTTTTTGTGGTTTCCTTCTTGACTGGAAGCTCTCTCTCTCTCTCTCTCTCTCTCTCTCTCTCTCTCTCTCTTTCTCTCCTATTTTCTCTCTCTCTCTCTCTCTCTCTCTCCTATTTTCTCTCTCTCTCTCTCTCTCTCTCTCTCTCTCTCTCCTATTTTCTCTCTCTCTCTCTCTCTCTCTCCTATTTTCTCTCTCTCTCTCTCTCCTATTTTCTCTCTCTCTCTCTCTCTCTCTCTCCTATTTTCTCTCTCTCTCTCTCTCCTATTTTCTCTCTCTCTCTCTCTCTCTCTCTCTCTCTCTCCTATTTTCTCTCTCTCTACACAGCAGGAAATGCCCCATTCCCTTCTGTGTCAAGAGGTTTTCACCTTCCAGCAGGTCCCTTCTTGTGATCATGCACCCAAGATGCCTCTAAATTATACAGCCAATTTATATATGTTTATACGGGACCTCTGGTAAGCAAAGCAACAACACAATGAGATGAGCCCATGCTCACTTCTTGTTAGAGGGAAGATTTGCTTTGCTTAATAGCAGTGTTCATTATAGGGCATCAAAGAGTATTAATCAATAATGTAGAATCTCTTGTGTATACCTGTTCTAGTTGATGTGTCATAAATATATTACTTTTGGTGCCCTGGAGTGGGGCACTTAGTGTAAGGCTGTGTATCAAAAATCTCCTCCATCAGAAAGGAGAAAATTAACCTTTTAAAGGGGTTATCCATCTTTCAAAAATTATCTACAAATCTATCCACAGCCGTAGTAAATACTCACTATTCCATTGTACACCCTTTGCTTGGCTTTATTTTATTTACTGCTTCTTATAAAAAAAAAAAAAAACCTTGAGTCTTCAGTAGTTGATACTAGAGATGAGCGAGTACTGTTCGGATCTGCCGATCCAAACAGCACGCTCGCATAGAAATGAATGGACGTAGCCGGCACGCAGGGGTTAAGCGGCTGGCCGGCGTCAAAGCAGAAGTACCAGGTGCATCCATTCATTTCTATGGTGCGTGCTGTTCGGATCGGCTGATCCGAACAGTACTCGCTCATCTCTAGTTAATACCTTTTTTAATGGCTAACTCATAATGATGACCAATTACAACGTTCCGAAGCTCTCGGCTTCTTTCTCAAGTAAATTTACTTGAGAAAGAAGCCGAGAGCTAGTCGAGAGCTTCAAAATGTTGTAATCTGTCATCATTATGAGTTAGCCATTAAAAAAGATATCAACTACTGAGGACTCTCAAGTTTTTTGTTTTTTTATAATTTCCTACCCACTGGCTAACACGGTACAAAAACAAACATTTTCGTTTTACGGCTTCTTGTCATTTACATGCAGCGAATCTGTGGACAAACTACACTTCCCATGATTCATCTGCCTTCTTAACATCCCTTCCCCACTGACAGGGAGTGGGCATGAGTAAAGTTTGTGTGCACAGACATGTTGTGAGCAAGTCTTCGTGGCAATCTGGGCCATGATAGAGAAGGGCAATGTAAATGCTGCTGTTGGGATGTGGCTGATCATTGTCATGCAGAAGAGCCAAACTGATATTTTAACACCAGGGCCTGTAAACATTTAGTTGTACGCCTGACCATGGCCTTTTTTTTATCCAGCAGTCAGCAGGAGTCTGCTTTCAAGGACCTTGTGAAACCCCTTTTTGGCACAGTAGCTCAATTGTTAGCACTGTTGCCTTTTAGTGCTGGGGTCCTGGGTTAAAATCTATCCAGGGACATAGAGTTTGTATGTTCTTCCCATGTCTGTGAGTGTTTCCTCCCATGTGCCAAAAACATACTGATGGGTATATTGGTTTCCCATAAAACATCTGAGCCGTGTATACGGCAGCCACAGACTCCTCTACTCCACAACGCTTCCTGAGCTTTGAGTCCCTTGTGTCAGAAAATTGCATTACAAATTGTCATTGTCATTCTCTTTCTGTAAGCAAATATCTATTAGAATAAATGTTACGGTAAGTAGAGCAAGTACTTATCTGTTGTGTATCGGATTCTGTGTTAAAGGACTTTTGTATGCTACCATCTTATTGCATAAAGCTGAATTTAAGAGGACGCACTTCTAAATTAGCTCTGTTAATGTTAACTTCTCAAGGAAGTAGTCTACAAAAATTTCCCATTTTTAAACAGATGTCGGAAGCAGATAAAATACTGGAGGTATGTGAGGGCTGGGGAGGGGATTGGAAAACTAAGCTCATCTACACAGGGTGTTTTCTTATATGAGATGCTGAAATATTGTATGAAATATTGATAGATCTCTGTAAAACATGATTTTATAAAGCTACAGTATTTGCTTAAATATGTAGCTCAAGGAACGTGTTCTCACCTTTTTACTTGCAGTAGTTTAACAGTATTCTTAATGTACTGGATTATTCATAACTGCTATTTATAGGTCACAGATAAAATATGATACTATTTATATATTAGGGCTTGTTTGCAGCAATCACAATCCTGCTGTATATATGTCATTATACTTGACATATGGCAGTAATTGATGTGTATCTGCCACACCACACCTTTTCCAGCTCATCTTTATGCCCAGCCTATACTTTCTCATTTCTACGGTGTTGAATGAAGAATTAAAGTGAGGAGCGGCCACTCCAGAATGAAAAAATAACTGGGTGCTATGGACATATGTTTTTTGTGTTCTTTTTTTTTTCTGGGTCTAGGTCCAGGAAAGATTTAGATTTCTGGTGTTCAATACCACAGGAAACAAACATTCTGGCTGGATGGGCGACTCAGTCAGGCTAGGCTTACATATGAGTCGATTGCAATGCAATGCGATTGCAATGCAATGCAATTGCAAGTTGATTGCTATCTCCACCGCTCTCATTATAAAGACAGCGGAAACCCGACATAAATGCTTTTTAGACAGATGGTCTCCCACTCATTCGCATATCGTAATGGTCCCAAATGATGGAGAGCCCAATGAACCGTGCCAAACCCCCTCCCCCCCCATCCATGGTGATTGGCTGGCAGCTGGCACCAGAGAGGGGAGCGGTGGGTGGAACATTTCCTGCTAAACAGCCCATATGAATATTCATGATGGTGAACGGGAGAGTGTTCTGCTCACCACTTTGGGTCCATCTGTATATTTATGGCAGGGCCCTGGCGTTCGCAAGTTCTGTGAGCATTGTTCTGGTGGCTGACATTGAGCCAGAGAGGTGAGCGGTGGGTGGAACACCCTCCCGCTACACAGCCCATGTGCACATTCAGGAGACTCTGCCACTCCCCCCCCCGGCAGCTTCTGCTACTGTCGGCGGCTGTGTGGGCCAACCAGTAAGTGCACGTGCGTGTGATCTTGGCAGGGCCGCTGCAGACATCACAGCAGCGGCCCTACCATGCAAAGAACTGTGAATGGAGCCAGATCAGAAGCGCCCCCGTTCACCTCTAAACAGCCCCCTGTCAGCGCTACAGGCGGCACTGTGTTGCTTGTCAGCGCTGAAAACTGACATACCGCGGCACTGCACCGCATGTCAGCTACCATGGCAACACGCGTGTCATAGGTTAGCCATCACTGATCTAGAGAAAAAAAAAATTGCTCTGACATTATTAAGCAATTTGGGTATGTTGTCAGATTTACTTAGAAATGTTTCTTTAAAGAAGCATCAAATATTTCTGAATTTTCAGGCTGATATAAGGAAACCCCTGTTTTCTTTAAGGAGGTCAGAAGTTATGTAAACAGATAAATGTAACTCCCGTAATGGTAAATCGGAGTCACAGAAACAATGTAGCACACTACACAATTTCCATAACTTTGTAAACTAAATGGTTTGTCCACACATTTCAGGACTCGAGGAGGTCTGGGAGGGTGAAATATTAAAAAAAAAAAAAAAATAAAAAAAAATAAATCATACTCTCCTATCCCTAGCTGGCTCCAGTAGCTGACTCAGCAGACACAGGAAAGAAGCTGGTGACATTATATGACTGATGTCACTGATTCCTGTCCTGTGACCGCTTAGCCCACTTCTTGGAGCAGGACTTTCACCCACAAAGGCAAGAGGACACCATGGCGCCGAAGACAAGTTAATATGCCCCCCCCCCCTTCCCTGGCCTCCTCCCTGAGTCCTGAAATTCATGGACAACCTCTTTATGCTGTTTCTGTAACATCTGTTTACTTTGAGAGGAGATACAAAGAGAATATAGAACTGTGTCCGGCTGTTTTTATAACTCCCAACCTGATGATCAGTAGAAAGAGGCATTATTGTAAACAGATATTTCTATTTGGAGTTGTAGATGAGTTGGTATGCCTACAGTATATCAGGATCTTCTTGTATGAATCCTTACTTTTGGCTAGCAAAACCATAGATTTACAATGGATGGATTCGCACCCTCCATCTCTTCCGATGTGGAGGAAGTTGATCAGTTCGATTTTTGCCATATAACCAATTGATGTGTAAGGGAGGGGCTTTCAAAAGACCTGGGGACCATAGTGTAATTCATTGTTACTGCCACATTAGTTCGTACAGCTTTGGCTCATTTATTGTGTAGACAAGGGGGATTGCCAGGAGTACCCAGGACAACTACTAAACTTTGGGTCTATGTATTACTTTTGTAATTGTAACTTTCCTTATATACTGAACTATACTGTCTGGATGGGTATGTGGTATTGTTTGGTGTCCACTGCCATTTCCCTCTAATACCATTGGGCTGTTTCTCCCTTTTGGACTCTGATGCTGAGTCCTTCTTACCTTCAGGGTACCTGCCTATGGAATTGGTAAATGTGGTGTTTTGCAGCAATGTTGTTTTTTTTTTTTTTTTAACGTTTGTTACATTGTTTTATCTCTTATTTTTATGTATTTGTAGTCTGAGATTATTTTGACACTTGACTGCCACTGCCTATTTGTCTTTTATAACAGGTTGTACAATTTTCAGTTTAAAAAAAAAATAAAAAATCCTCAAATTCAAATGATATTATGCCATACCAATCATAATTTTGTAGTCTTTGTTTTATACAGAAGTGGGTTTAAAATGCTGGTAAATGTAATGGGTATTCTAATCGGTGCAATCTGTAAGGAATAGCCACACATGGTTGATGTTACGTGGCCACTAACTGAATGGATCTGCATGTTGCTGCAGCTTTTCCCTGGGTTGTTAAATTTTTGTTCGTTTTTCTTGTTAAGACCAGGTGGGTTTGCAGAATTACCTGCAAAATTGCGCAGCAATAAATGTGATATACATTACTAGAAAATTACATCACACTGAGAGAGAATTTTGGAACATCTTGCCACATTTTGGCACTTCTAAGCCACACTCCACATGTGCTAGATGTGCTGTGTTTACTCCAATGTCTAGTCATAACCAGGGCAGTAAATCTGGGCCTATGTTCTCTTTATTTTGGATGTGGCTTTACATAACATATTAGGTATAGCCAAATTCAAAATGGCCAAACTATTAAAATTTAAACTATTATATCCCAGTGATCTGCCGTAGTCCTGGATATTGGATCGAATATTGATGGCTGACCCATTAAGGAAACAACCCAAATTTCTATAGTTACCACAGGAGTAGATGAACATTGAGAGAGAAGTTTTTTTAATCTATTGGAGAGCCACCCTTTATAGTTACCAAATATACTCGAGTATAAGCCGACCCGAATATAAGCCGAGGCCCCTAATTTTAGCACAAAAAACTGGGAAAACTTATTGACTCGAGTATAAGCCGAGGGGGGGAAATGCAACAGCTACTGGAAAATTTCAAAAATTAAAATGGTCGGAGTTTTTGGATGCTGGGTGCTAGGAAAGGGGAGGGGGTGTTTTGGTTGTCTGTCTGCCCCTTCCCTGAGCTTGACGACTGTTTTTTTTTTTTTTTTTCTCCCACCTGGAATTCAGTCTGGCTGAATATAGGGTATCTGCAGAGCTCCTATTAACCCCCTCCGACGGAACAGGAGCACTGCAGATACATTATATTCAGTAGAGCGGGCACTTTCAGACACAGGAATACCTAATGCGTAATCTGTGTGTAATCTGTTTCACAGAAATTTTCTACTTTTATATGTATTCTAGGGAAAGGAGGGATTTAGAACTTTTTATTTTATTGTTTTATTATATTTTTTTTAAAGCTTCAAATTTTTTTTCACTATTTTATGGGAGATTCTATACATCACTATTGCAGCTGGTCATTGACCCCCCCCCCCAAAAAAAAAAAATAAAAATGTAATTATATATATATATCTATATCTATATATATATATATATATATATATATATATATATATATATATATATATATATCTATATATATATATATATTTTTTTTTTTTGCTTGACTCGAGTATAAGCCGAAAAACTAGGCTTATACTCGAGTATAAACGGTCGGTTTTGTTAAAATCTTTACCCTGCACTTGTAACAGTACACATTACTGTTTGTCTCGCTCAGTTTATTTTATTTTTTATTACCAATCCGATTTGCATACATACAGCTGCAAGTGCTCAGAATTGTTGCTCTTTAGCTGTATGAATGAAATTTTCAGCTTCTGTCTGTGTCACAACTATTTTGAGGCAAATCTGCTGAATCAGTCCTGCCCCTTGTGCACTTGCCGGTTGACTCGCGTATCTATAAAACAATGATTATCTCTCCGTGGCTTCGCCATTTTGCGGTGACAAAGGTTTCTCCTCCTATTAACAGCCCCCAATATTTATTTTGGAGATATTTTGGAACTGACAGAGCCTCCCTTTTTAAAGTGTTGTGGAATGTACCTTCTGTCCCAGCCTCACTATTATGGGAACTGAACGTTATCTGTCATGCATAGTCACATTATTATTTAAGATGCTCCAATGGGAAAACAAACTATTTCCGTGTATTCTTTGTTGTACTCACCCAACCTTTTCCTTTTCCTGTCCTGTAACAGTTACTCTGCATTGATTTCTTGTTATGTAGTGTTTTTAGAGGATAACTGCCTGCAGTGCAAATTGGCATCTGTAATTTTTATATTAAAGCGAGTCTATGAGCAGGAAGCGGTGGAGTGACAACTTTTAGTTCTACAGCCATAATACAGCTTCTTGAAGTCCAATCTGATGAGACGGAGACAGATGGTGTTAAGGACTGTCCCAGGCAATCAAATTGATCAGAGTTCTCATGATGACTCTGCCCCAATAACTTTTAGTTTGCGTCCACATTTTTCTGCAGCTTGTCTGAGCCAAAGCCAAGAGTGGCTTCAAACGGAATGGGAAATATGAAAAAACTTTGGTGCAAAAAAAAAAAAAAAGGCAACAAAAAACACAGCTTTTCTGCACTGTGGATCCTTAGCTTTAAAGTTGTTTTCTTGTGAAATTTATGATAGAAATAGATTATTAATATCAGATTGATGGGGTTCGATCTCTTGAACACCTGCCTGTCAACTGACTGAAGGGACCGCGGTGCTCAGGCAGTCTTTGTATAATGTCTGTAACACCATGTCTACCGGTCTACTGGTTCTTCTATGGTTTAGTTGATGCCACAGCCCTTGCCAATTCGCCCAAGCTTTTAAAGGGGTATTCCTACGTCGCATACTCACCAGTCTTCGCTGCTGTAAAATCTTCTTTCTTCCTGCTTTGTTGCGTCATTGGTGGGCAGGGTTACATATGCAAAGCCAACGGCAAGATGACGTCGCTTCTATGCCGCTGGCCCTGCGTGCGCGCTCATAGATAGTGAGTCCAGTCAATTCCCCAGCCTTCACAATGCCTATACAGACCCGGCATCCGCTGTAATAGAGAGGCGGATGCCGGGGGGGGGGGGGGTGTTTTAGACGCCGGCACAGGTGCCTGCGGCATCGCTACGCTCCTGCCCTGCATGAAGCCAGCAGCGGCTGATGCTGCTATTCCGCTCCTCCGCCCCCCTCCGGAATAGCAGCATCGCTCCTGACGCCTCTCTATTGAAGCGGATGCCGGGTCTGTATTGGCGGCCCCTTCCCCCAAAGTGTAAACTACCCCTCCCCCCTGGCTCGCTCCTGTGCATTTAACCCCTCCTCCTTCCCCCCTGGCAGCAGGCAGATGCATCACTTGACTTTTGGCCAGATAAGTCAAGGGCTGTATCAACAATGAAATGAATAAAGTAAGATAATGGACAAACAAAGACGTTTTGCTGAAGCAATGTATTTAGGAGAAGTCTTAAATTCACATTAACAAGCAGTATAGATAGGATCCTTGTGATGGGACAACCCCTTTAATTCTGCTTATCAGCAGAGGTTCTACTTGATACTGATGACCTATCCTAAGGATACATCATAAAATATCTACAGAGAACTGGTGCTAATGCCTTTAATCAAAGTTATCTTTGATCCTGGGCAATTTGATATTATAATGCCCATGATGTCCTCTGGGTGCCCCTTTTGCAAGTCACTGCCATTGCCTTGCTACCTTTTTCACTGTAGGAGGGCTCCCACGCTTTGAGATTGTGGAAGCTGTCTTGTTACTATGACCATTTGCAGCCTTATGAAGACTTGGGATGTGTGTGACGTTTTAGTTGTTTATGTCACATTGATTGTGACTGTTCATCTCATCTATACTGCAATACCTCCTTCGCGTTCTATCCAAACATGCTAAAAGTATGTCTTTTTGGAAAATGTAATGCCACAAGCGATCTTTCTAGTTTTCTTACGATCGTCTTGCTTTTATCTGCAGAGTTTTCCTGTTCTTCACCAATTCTTTGGAATTTGACCTTGGAATCATATGTTTTGTGGAGGCCAATGTCACATAATTTTATTTAATTTAATCTACTGTACAGGCTCACTTCAAGTTTGTCAGCTTGACCTAGCCAGATAACTTTCTAGTTGACTTGGTTGTTACTCTTGTTGCATCATTGGACACTGCATACTGACTGAGTGTGTCCCGGTTCATATCTGCGTTTGGTATTCCACTTGGGGACCCCCCTGAAAGGAATACCGAACACATTATAAAGTGGTTAGCTAAGAAACCACATGGATGTGAACCAGGCTTAAATTGCTCACATATATTTCTATTATCATTGCCAATGGAAGGGGCTGTTCCCCATGGACAAATAAAAATGCAGAAAACCTGCACCTAATATGTCAGGGCTTGTTCACATCTGCGCCCGGTGTCCGTTCTGCAGGTTTCCGTTTCCTGCACTAAACAGATTCAGGATACGGAAACCTGCAGGACTCTTTCATACCCATTCATTTGAATGGGTTTGAAAGATGTCCGGCCATGAGCGGCGGTGAGCGTTTTATGCTCTCCGCTGCAAAACCGTTTTTTTTTTTAAATTGGACACAGAGTCGGACATACAGTACTCTGTGTCCGATTTAAAAAAAACGGTTTCGCGGCAGAGAGCATAAAACGCTCACCGCCGCTCACGGCCGGACCCGGTCTGACAGGTTTCAGTCTTCTGCATGCAGAAGTCAGAAACCACAGAACGGAGACCTGAACGCTAGTGTGAACCTAGCGTCACTCTTTCTAGTCCATTTACATTGTTATTGTTTTTTATTTTTTATTATTATTTCTTTTTATAGCACCATTCATTTCTTGGTGCTGCACATATGAGAAGGGTTTACATACAACACGAGAACAATACTAACAACTGGTCGAGTGGGTTATAGCACCTTGTCCGCAGGGGCTTACAATCTCATCTTTTGATTGTAATCCCATTGTGAACTCTTACAGGAAGGTGAACTCTCATTTGTCTCATTGTTTTTTCTTTTGTCCTCCTTATTTTTCGTTTCACTTGCTGCCTCCGAATTGTAAAAGCCTGCAGAATATATTGGTGCTGTAAAAATAAAGATAATTCTTATTAAAAACAAGTAGACATTAGCTAGCAATCTGTTTAGTACCAGCTAGTGATTCAAACCACTAGAAAACAGGAATGTAAGGAATGTGAATGAGAGGTTTGTAAGGAGAATGGGAGTGAGATTTCTTATCTGCTTTGTAAGTCAGAGCAAATCGTGTCTCTGAAAATCTAATTCTTTATTTGCTTTGTGCGTTTGAAATGGATACGGCCACATGAAATGACGGAGCTTTGGGATGAGTTGTTGCTTGTTATTGGTAAGGTACAATTCTCAATGGAAAACTGTGACTTTGACTTTGTACTAAAGTCTGTTTGTAGTTTACATGCTTGGCTTTTTGTAATCTTTGCAGTACTGCTGTTCCGTTTTGTTTTTAAGTAAAATAGGATTTTGCAGACAGTGTCTTTTTTATGAACAGCCATTGCATTGCATTTGAAAAAAATATTGGAGTACCTCCATTTATAAACCAGCAAAATGTTGACCAAGTTAGATTTCATTCACCTAATACTACTAGAATCAACTCATGCAATCTATTGAAAAAAATGTGTGTGACTATGAAATAATGACATTGAAAATGTCCATTTTGTTTGCATATCGGTTGTTGTTTTGGGACCTGTATAGCTTGCTCTGCTTCAATGTTGAATTATCCATATTTATGCTGGTGAGATGTTTTGAAAGTCTAGATATATAATTTTTGCCTTATCAAATAATGTAATGAGATTATCAGTGTAGAGACTAAATTGTATGTGGAACAGTATTCCAGTGTGTTTAGTAATATAATAATAATAATAATAATATAATAAACATTTTATTTCAATAGTGCTTCGTATTCCGCAGCACTGTACAATTTGTAGGGTTCAAATAGACAGAAAGATACATTACAAAGAAAGTCATTTCACACAATGGGACTGAGGGCCCTGCTCGCAAGAGCTTACAATCTATGAGATAGAGGGGATGACACACGAGGTAGCAGGGACGGCATTGCTTATACAGTGGTCAGACAATTTTGTAATAGAGGTTACTGTCAAGGTAATGCCCAATATTTTGCCAACAACAGTGTCCTCAGATATACAAAGGACTTCTTTTGCTGATGTTCTGGGTTAATTTGTGATCTCCCTGTTATAACTTAGGCTGTTTTGAAACTTCTGGCAAACTTTACCACACTCAGCAATTTTCACCATTATGTGAGATAATTAAGGACCAAAAGTTGTGAAATGTGTTGTGTGTGTTTTTTTTTTAAATCAATTTATTTTTTTAAATCTATAAAGTTTTGTAGAGACTTTTTGAAGCTAAGGCCCCACCTATTGAGCCGTAGGAAAAAAAAAGTTTCAGAAAAGTCCACGGAGGAAACAAGATTGTTTTTCCGGAGAATTTTTCAACAGAAAGTCCAGAGTTATCCTCTGTGGACTTTCTGTTTCTATTATACCTCTTTGGAAACCGCCAGTGTTTTCATAGGTATAATTGCCATTCAAAATGTTTAAAATTGCAGCATTTTCGCTGTGGATATTTTTCTGCGATGTGTGGACGAGATTAGCCAGAATCCCATCCACTTTGCAGGTACTGTAAAATGCAGCGTGTTTTGCCATGCCGTTTCATGAAACTCTGTTGTGTGAATAAGTACTGATTCATTTCAGCTATATCTCTTCATTAGCCGCACGGTAACAACAAAACCAAAAGAGTCAAGCAGTGCTCAGTCTTTTGATGACGATACTGCAGTCACAGCACCCTTTATTTCGCAGTGCAACTCCATTCACTTATATTGGTAGAAGAGTCGCTGAGTGACATGGCTTTTTTTTTTTTTTTTTTTTGTGGAACAGGAGACCCACACAAAGTTGCATGTAATCCTAGAAATACTGCTCATAACGGTGCTACACATTTTGTATTTCTCAATACTGTCAAACTTTGACACTGACTCCCATTCTCAGTTTTACATATATTTCAGAATTTTTTTTATACAGTTCTTCATAAATATGGAATGTCTAGAAGCACCAAACTTCTGACTCCAATATCATCCAACTAAAAAAAAGTTGAGCTGAGACAAATATTTGATTCACGCAACTAATCTATATAAATCTTAGATGCAAAACATGTAGTCAAAAAAAACTTAAAGGGGCTATATCAGCAAAATTTTGCTGTATGACCCCCACATATGCTATTCAGGCACCGGTAATCTTGTTTTAAACCCCCGTCCCATTTTAAAATAAAACTATAGAAACATATATGTAAATCATACCTGAACGTGCACGATCTGACGTCATTTTCTGGCACGCCTACCTCTTCCTTCTTCTTGTAGCGACGCCCTCTGGTCCTGGCTCTTCCACGCCTTCAGCGTCCTCTTCTTTTGGCGTGATGGCTTCAAATCCTGTGCCTGTGTAGTAGTGCTTCCCTTTGGAGCACTACTGCGCAGGCTTCGGCGCCATTTTTAGCAATGGCAGTTTGCAAGTGTACTGCGCATGCGCAGTACGCTCGTGAAGTTGTAAGGGAAACTAAGCATCCTGAGTGCCAACAGTGCCGGAGGGAAGCACTACTATGCAGGCGTGGGATTTGAAGCCATCACGCCAGAAGAAGAGGACGCTGAAGGTGTGGAAGAGCCAGGACCAGAGGGTGTCGCTGCAAGAAGAAAGAAGAGGTAGGTGTGGCAGAAGATGACGTCAGATCATGCACGGTGGGCGGTCGTGCACGTTCTGGTATGATTTACATATATGTTTTTATAATTTTATTTTAAAATGGGACGGGGGTTTAAAATAAGATTAGCGGTACCTGAATAGCCTTTTTAAAGGGGCTCTATCACTGGGAAAAGTTATTTTTATCTAAACACATGCTTGCATAGGCTTTAGAAATGCTACTTCACACTTACCTTTAGTATGTAAATTGCCTCAGTGGTTTCTGAATAAGTCCGTTTTTATTCATATGCTAATGAGCTTTCAGCCAGTACAGGAAGTTCCCAGCAGCCTCCTCTCTTCTATTATCTCCTATGTGTGTGAGGCAAACAGGAAGCCGAGTCATCATCATCATCATTAGCAGCCTCCCATAGGAAATAACAGGAGAGGAGTGCACAATGTATCTAATTAGCATATGAATAAAACAGACTTATTCAGAAACCACTGAGGCAATCTACATACTAAAGGTAGGTGTGGAATAGACTTTCTAAAGGCTATGCAAGGATGTGATTAGTTAAAAATGACTTTTCCCAGTGATATGCAAAAGATAGAAAAACACCGAGCACACTTTATAGTGTAGATAGTCGATTCACCTTTTTGGATAATTGTAATGAATGTATCAGACCTCGTGGCCTCTCACCTGGTTTTGTTGTGACAGCGTTCACAACTCCGTACTAAGGTGTATATGATACCAGGTATGGGGAGCGGCACGTCTCAAAGGCACCAGTTGTGTCAACCGGGGAAACAGCAGAGGAAAAGGGCAGGACGGCGCTCACAGGTCCAATAGATTTTATTAATAAGAAGAATTGCACAACGCAAACAATCACAGCGTTTCGGGCTGGACGCCCTTTCTCAAGTGCGTATCTAATTAAAAACACACAAATCCATATATAAAGTAACATATAGAATCTATAACATATAAAATCACAAACAGTTAAAATTGTAATGTTGCCAAACTCAGATATAACACTTCAAAGCTGATATACAACATAAAGATATATATAAAAAAAAAAAAAAAAAAAAAAAAGAGAATATAGCACATTGGGAGCATATATAGCTTATCCATATACTCATTGTGTAACTGGCATCCTTAAAAATAGATATACAATGAGCTGGAAGCTCATATTGTTCACCATATACATAGATCTTTTATCCTAAACACCTTAGTAAATGAGCAGCCTTATTAGACATACTGAGAACTCTGATCTTTATAATAGAAGTCTCCAAGAGACAGGACAGCTTCTTACCTTTCAGGAAAAAGCCCTGTAGATACCAAGGATCAGCTATTCTGTTTGGGGAGTGCTGCCTGATCTGTATATATGGTTCACAAGGTTCACTTCCTCCCGGTCGTCCAAGCACTTCCGGGGGAAATGTGCAGTTCACCCTGGAATGCACATGCACACAAGGCGCTCACTCATACTTTGTGATCTTTGTCTTAGGGCAGTCATATAGTTTCACTAAGGATATCCTCAGTGTACCTATAGTCTATAAAAAAAAAAAAATTAAAAATAAATAAATAGATTAAAAAAAAAAAAAAAAAAGTCTTTTTTTTTTTTCTTTCCCCTCCTTCTTTTCTCTGAAAAAAATTTGAAAAATTTTTTTGAAAAAAAAAAAAAAAAAGTGAAAAAAAGGAAAAAATTCATAATAATGAAAAAATAATAAAAAAATAATAAAAAATAGTAAAATACATAACTGTTGGTTGGCCTTATTTATTCACATCTTCTGATGCGATGTTCGAACCAGCTGGATGTAATGTATTGAATTTGAACATCCAGAACATTTCTCTTTTGTTCAATATACTAAGTCTATCACTGGTTCCCGAGGGAATCCAATCAATCGGTGTGACTTTAAACCCTCCAAAACTTTTATTATGGTACTCGGCTGCATGACGCGAAACGCTGTGTTTCATGTAACCATTGTTAACATTAGAGCGATGCTTGCTAATGCGTTCGCTCAATTGCCTAATTGTTCTTCCAATATACTGGAGGCCACAAGGGCACTCTATTAAATATATCACAAAAGTTGAAGTACAATTTAGATGATACTTTAGTTTAAAAGTGTTATTTGTAGTGAAGCTACTCACTTCACAGACTTTATTTCTAATAGACTCACAGCATTTGCATCTTTTTCGATTACAACAGTAACTACCAACAGGGGATGTATTTGATGTTGTAGGGGTAGGGCCAAGCGGACGTAATTTGCTTGGAGCTATAAAGCTTTTTAGTGTTCTTGCCCTTCTGAAGGTAAACCCAGGTTTATTGGGGAGAATCTTTTTAAGGAAGGGGTCATTGTATAAAACTGGCCAATGTTTGATGACTATATCTTTTATATGCTGATGGGAAGAGCTGAAAGCTGTTATGAAATTTATATCATAATTTTTATGGTCCACAGGTATTTTTGGAATTAAACATTCTTGTTGGTTTAATTTGCTGGCTTTAGAGCAAGCAGCCTTAATTATTTCATTCGGGTAGCCTTTCTCTAAAAACCTATCAGTAAGAATCGTACTTTGGATGTGAAAATCTTTATCCCTGGTGCAATTGCGTCTGATACGGCGGAATTGGCCAAAGGGCACATTTTGTTTCCACCTTTTATAGTGGAGACTTCGAAAATCCAACAGGCTATTACAGTCTACAGATTTAAAATACGTTTTTGTGCAGATTTTCTTGCCTTCATTAGTCAAAACCAGATCTAGGTATTCAATCGATACTGGATCTGATTTGCCTGACAGATGGATTCCCCAGGTGTTGGGATTGAGATGTTCCGTAAACTGTTCGAAATATAATGCCGACCCATCCCAGATAAAAATAAGGTCATCTATATAACGCCTAAAATAAACTAAATAACTTGACCATTGATGGTTCCCATATATCCATGTATTTTCAAATTGGCCCATGAAAAGATTGGCATAACTGGGGGCCATCCTCGTCCCCATAGCCGTTCTTTTATTTTGTATAAAAAGTTTATCATTAAAAGTAAAAACATTATGTTTTAAAATAAACTCAATACTAGCTAGTATAAAATCCCTTTGTATTGTAGAAAATGAGTCGTCTAATTTTAGTGTAGTGTTGATTGCCAGTAGGCCCAAGTCATGGGATATGTTGCTATATAGGCTAGTGACATCTAAAATTGCCCATCTATAAGTTTCCTTCCATTCAATGGAAAGTAACTCACGGATCAACATTGTTGAGTCCTTCAAATATGATGGTAGACTGATTACATAACGTTGAAGTAGATAGAGCCCCTTTAACCCCTTCCTGACATGTGCCGTAATAGTACGGCGCATGTCGGGTCTGTAACTATGGCGACCGCCCGGGAGGCATTAACCCCTCCGGCGCCTTTGACCGCCATTTTCCCTCGCGGCGCATGGGCGCCACCATTTTGGCCGGGATCGCCGGCTCCTGGAGCATGCTCCAGGGCTGACGTCCCGTTGCCATGACAGCCGGGAGCCTTGTACAGGCTCCCAGGCTTGTCTGCAAATCCTCTCTTTTGCAGGCTGGTCTATGGAGCCTGCAAAAGAAAGGATGCTTTTTTGCAATGCATTGCAATGCATTAGCATTGTAATGCATTGCATTAGTGATCAGACCCCCTGGGGTTCAACACCCCTAGGGGGTCTAATAAATGTAAAAAAAAAAGTTAAAAAAAATATAAAAAGAATTAAAAGTTCAAATCACCCCCCTTTCCCTAGAACACATATAAAAGTAGTTAAAAACTGTGAAACATATACATGTTAGGTATCCCCGCGTCCGAAATCGCCCGCTCTACAAAGCTATAAAAATATTTTTCCTGTTCGGTAAACGCCGTAGCGGGAAAAATAGTCGAAAGTGCCAAACCGCCGTTTTTTCACTGTTTTGATTCTGATAAAAATTTGAATAAAAAGTGATCAAAGCAATAACATTTCCCGAAAATGGTAGAACTAAAAAGTACACCCAGCCCCGCAAAAAAAGACGCCCTATGCATCCCCATACACTTACGTATAAAAAAGTTATGGCCGTCAGAATATGGCGACTTTTAGAAAAAAAATTTTTTAACACAGTTTTGGAATTTTTTTTAGGGGTCAAAATGTAAATAAAACCATATAAATTTGGTATCTCTGGAACCGTACCGAAACACAGAATATAGGGGACATGTCATTTTGGCTGCACAGAGAACGCCGTAAAACCAAAGCCCGTAAGAAAGTCACAGAAATGCATTTTTTCTTCAAATCCACCCGATTCTGAATTATTTTCCTGCTTCCCAGTACATTATATAGAATAATTAATGGTAGCATCATGAAGAAAAATTTGTCCCGCAAAAATTAAGACCTCATATGGCTCTGGGAGCGGAGAAATAAAAAAGTTATGGGGTTTAGAAGGAGGGGAGTCAAAAACGAAAATCAAAAAATGCCATCGGCGGGAAGGGGTTAAAGGCTATTCACGCATGTGTGGTGCTCATACAGCATACTTTTGCTGATAGAGCCCCTTTAAGTGACATCTTCCGTTTTGTCACACTTTTTCTGCAGTTTTTCATTAAAAAGTACTGTGTGAACCCAGCCTCCTTGTGGGAAATCATGGCAAATAAAGCAATAATACTACTGTGTGTATATATAAGGCCCTCTAAAACTACGGTACGCTCACTTGGCCCAATTTTTTCAGTAGAATCCATGACAAAAATGTACCTCCCATGTATTTCAGTGGGTTGCAGACACTTCAAAAGTAAGTTTCCTGCTTAATCCAGTGGATGCGTAGTAGGGAACCTTTCAGCCACTAGCACAAAGTTTTCCAAGGCAGATTTACTATGACAGGTTTTGCCACAAAATCCAATGTATAAATTTAGCCCTAGTGGTAATTTAAATTAGGGTCAATATACGCTAATTTGTATCAATGCTGAAAGGGGCTTATAACTTCAGAATGGCTGAATGGATTTGGATAAACAAAACCTTAACATACTTAGGGTGACATTACCTCTTTGGGCATTTCAGACCTGTGGACATGTCCTTTATAACTGTAGTTTTATGTATTCATTCAGGTCCCATTTGTCTAATGTCCAGAAATCATTCATTGTTGAATATGTGACAGTGTAGTGTAAGGAGTGTAAATACTGATAATAAGCTGTCACAAGATAATGGTGTAATACTAAAGGCTTCAGGAAGATAACAGAAAAGCCATCTGTTATAGTTGTGTAGAACACCAACTTAGCAGATGTGAGTCCACTAATCTACTTACATAAAGTTCATTCTGCTAAAACTCTGCAGAGCTCTTGCTTAGTCCAATACAATAAATTCCTTAACTACTACATAAATGTCTAATACATGTTATGTTTGTACTTTCATTTTAATATGTTTGCAAAAGCATATTATTGGAGAAAACTGTATAATTGAAAGGAGGCTCTTGGACCGCGTCTAGCTTGAATACAAGATGAGATACGATTGGATACAGAGACATACAGGGTCTGTGCTATCCTGGTATACGCATTTCCCCACAGAGGTTGCAGCTGGGTCTGTGAATCCTGTGCACCCTTAGGTTACCGAAGCCAAATCTGGTGACGAGCAAGACCAAGGAAGTGTGGGTGAGCAGTATCCTGATGAAAAATGCCAGTTGAAAGCCCTGTCATGAGAGGCAACATATGGTCACAGGATGTCCTGTATATATCGCAGAGCTATTCGTTTCCCTTGTAGGAGAGAACTGTCATAGTAGAGGAGACCCAGATCATAACACCAGCAGTTGGGGCACAGAAAACGCAGGGTTGAAGCGCTAACTCAAATCCAATCGTTGTCTGATCTAAAACAGATCTTGTATTTGATGTTTCAGTTTCAGTCTTTAGCAGTCTAGGTTTTTTGTGCTGGTTATCAGGGGCAGTACACATGATGGGCGCAATGGCATCAAGTTTCTATCTGCTAAGTGCCTGGAAACGGTCCTGCAAAGACAAGGGAGTGCTTGTGCTTTTCAGTGGATCAAACAGTCCTTTCGAATGGTGGTCTATCTAGGCCATCGGGAGCAAGTTTGTCCCGTGTCCATGCCCTCATATAACCAACTCCTCCTAATGGTTAAGTCACAACACTCTAGATCAGTGATAGTATACCTTTTTGAGACAGAGTGCCCAAACATTTACATTTGGCATAATTTTGAACAATTAATGTTCGCTATTTACATTGCACAGGATCGTGCAATAGGATGTGGTCGTGCAATGTTATTACGACCTGTAATAATACAACGTCTGTTATAAAACAGATACTAGGACATAAATAGTGAAGGGTCCTAACACAGTACAGTCTGCTCCACCGTGGCTCCCACACAGTATAATCTGTTAATAAGATGAGTACCCACAGAAAGGGCTCTGTGTGCCACCTCTGGAATGCATGCCATAGATTCACCACCACGGGTCTAGTCTTCTGCCCTCAGTACTGAAGTGTTTTGCAAGTAGGTTCTGTAAGGGTATGTTCACACAGAGGATAATGGATTCTGCGTGTGAAGATTCTGTGGCTAGCCGCACCGTAATCCGACGAATTGCACTGGTATCCCGTCCCGGCATTCCGCTCCGGATTAGGCCTAAATGAATGGGCCTAATTGGGAGGGAATCTCGCGCCGCGGCTGAGTCAGCCGTGGAATCCGCAGCAAGATGGGGCATGTCGCTTCTTTTCCGCTATTAGCTAGTGGAAAAAAGAAGCGAGTGGCTCCCATTGAACATTTGTCTGCAGTAGTACCTAAATAAATTTTGAAACCTGAAAAAAAATTATGTAACTTTGGAATTTCCATGATTGTACCACAGAATGTAGGTAACGTTATATATAACATACAGTGAACTACCTAAACCCATAAGAAATTGTGTCTAATGCCTTTTTTTCCCAATTCCACTCCATTCACAATTTTTTCCAACCTCCCAGTATGTTGTACAAAATGTTACATGGTACCATTATGAAGTACATTTTGCAACAACTGAATTAAATGTGAGACTTCGTGAATGGAAAAATAATTATGGCTCTTCAGATGTCAACAATAAAACAGAAAAGCGTATATAATTATTAACCTGGTGTTTAAGAAGTTAAAAAGTGTTAATATTGCAAAAAGCTTACTTTTAGGAACTTCTTTATTTTAAACCGAACATTCCCTTTTAACTCAATGTCTGTGTTCTAATTAAGTTTTTGGAAGGATTGTTATATTCTATATTTTATTTTTTTATTTCAGGGAGCACACACAAGGCCCACTCCACCATGTCACTCTCCATGCAGTCTTCAAGGGTCACATCTACTTCAATTGCTAGAAGTCAGTCATTTGCAGGTGTTAACTCAAACTACGAAAAATACAGGTTCGTTCATTTTCACACTTTTCTAATAATCTCTATAATCTTTGACTGAGTTACATACATTTTGTGTTTACAATATATAGGTTTGTGTGTTTATTGATTATACAAATCTATATGATGTCATTTAAAGAGGACCTTTCATCATATTGGGCACAGGCAGTTCTATATACTGCTAGAAAGCTGAATTCAGCGCACTATCTGCTTTCCTGATCTGTGCCCCGGGTAAAGCGCCATCGGTCCCGGTACCATAGCGCTTTACAGTCAGAAGGGCGTTTTTGACAGTCAGTCAGGAATGTCCTTCTCCACAGCATCGCCTATCGCACTGCACAGTGTGAACGCCTCCTCCCATCCTGATAATACTCATCTATGGACGAGCACTGTGAGCAGAGGGAGGGAGGCGTTCCTCCCCGCTCACACTGTGATAGGCGCTATTGGGAAGAAGGACGTTCCTGACTGACTGTAAAGCGCTACAGTACCGGGACCGATAGCGCTTTACCTGGGGCACAGATGAATTCAGCGCACTGTCAGCTTTCTAGCAGTATATGGAACTGCCTGTGCCCAATCTGATGAAAGGTCCTCTAACTTTGTAGCTATCATTTTGATCTCCCCCAAATTTCGTAGGTGAATCCGCATGTGTAAGGCATGTCTCATCATATGTTCTAAATTTGCTGGCAGAAAAATCGCAGCATACTAAAATACTAAATGTGTTTGATGGGATTGCTGTTAGGGGTCCGTGAAGGCCACTTGAGTTTCCAATTAGTCATACAGACCTTGTTTTGTGTATATGTTCTATGTAGTGATAAAGGGCCTTCTGTAGACTGTTGCCAGAAAGTTGGAAATTGTTTAAAATATCTTTGTTGCTGAAGCTTTAACATTTCCATTACTGGAAAGACAAACCTTAAGATCAGTCCTATAGTAGGCCCTCATTGATCAAATTTTATATTAAGGCACTCTTTTGTTTTGCTAGATGGTGTTCTCAGGGCATATGCAGAACTCCTTTTTTTTACTCCATTAGACAGCCAGATATTGAACATGATTCATCCCTCCAGAGAAAGCTTCCTCTGCTGCAGGATCTATTGCCGGTGTGCTTCACGTCACCGCTTCTCCAGCAGTTGCATAGCATTGCTCATGGTGATCTTGGGTTGTATGCAGCTGTTCAAACATGGAAACTGACATCATAAAGCTCCCAAAGCACAATTTTTCTGTCAAGTGTCTCTACCAGAGACAGTTTGTAACTATGTAGTGACCGATGCAGAGTGTTTGCTTTGCTTCGTAGCTGTTCATAGACAACTTATGGTAACTTTTACTTTTTAATAACAGTGCTTAACTTTGTACCTATCATTTTGACTGGCATAGATCTAGCAGATCAGGAATTTCATATGGCAATGCCATGTTTTGTTAATGTATCCAGATTGGTTTTGGGTGCACCAGGTAAGAGTTGGGATACATATTCCAATTTAGTCCATGGAAGTACTTCCTCAAGCTGAATAGTTTAAAGGGTTGTTCCCATCTCCAAACTGGAATATATAGAAACCGAGAGAGTGGTACTGCTCTATGCTGTTTTTGTAACTCCAATAGAGACAAATGGGAGCTAAATATACTGTACCGTGCATCACAGCCGAGCCACACTGTTTCTATAGATCCTCCGTTATGGAAACAAATATGCTCAGGATTGTGGCATTAGTAGGCCAAACCACCAACTTCTCTGTTTTTTTCCAATGTCCATTTTTCTGACTCCTGCTCCAAATCCAACTCCTTTATAAATGACAAAATGGCCTCCAGACAGTATAATGTTGCATAGCGGCCCGTTAGCACAGTATAATGTCCCACTGTGGCCCCTGCATATAGTAGCATGCCCCATAGCGGACCACCCACCTGGCCCAAGAGACATCTGAGACGTGACCAAATAGGCCAGAAGACGCCTGGAGAGAGGTATGGCGCAGGAGAGTTAAGTAACAGTGTTTTTTATGGTCCCTCATCTCTCCTGGCCGTCTGAACAGTATACTCCTGAGTCTGAAAATACCCCAGAGTATACTGGTAGCAATGTTTGTTGGGGTTCTTGGACCTCCGTTCTCACTTACCAATCCCCGCTCCTGATCAGATCTGCCTCCCCTTCTGTCCCCCAGGGGTCTCCAGCGACATGATATGGGACGCAGGTCCCGGGCCTTGTGGCAGCTGCTACCACATCTACCCCGGTATTTACACCCCTGGCAGCAGAAACCGTAAAGCTCCTTTGATTCATCACAATATTTTTAATGAAATTCCTATTAAAGTATATTTGCAGCAAACTCTGTATATAATTAATTAAATATGCATTATTTATAATTGTATAATATAATTAAAAATAAAAATGTAACAATTTTGTCTTGAAGTCAGAGTTGGAAACTCCCCCCCCCCCCCCCCCCCCTCATATTCCATCAAAAATTGGACCCAACTCCGATGCCCTGAATGTATTACATTATTTGTATAGCGCCCATTCACATCGGTTACTGAGACAGTGTAGAGCAGTCACTGAAATCCACAGAAAAATATGCACATATGTCACATGCAAATGTTGGCACTTATTTTACCCTTTGCATAGCTAAGCGAAATCTACTCTAAGTAGAGCATGCTGTACATTTAAAAATTTGGTCTACATTTTTATTGTCTCTGCCTAGGGGATGTAGATATAGATATGGATCATGTTGTTATTGAAATAGTTAAATCAATTGTGAGAACAGAATTAATCAATAGTAGATGTACATTATAGGGAGTCACCAGGGTGAATGGATCAAACCAGCAACACAGTTTGATAGGTCAGGTTCACTTGAAGGTGATCATTTTTTTTTCCCCATGAAAATCTGTGTCCCCATTGCCACAATCTTTTTTTTTTTTTTTTTTCTTTCATAATATGCAAATAAGCTACTAAGGGCTTCTCCGTTGCTGTAAACTTCCAAGCCCCAAACTGCTGTAACACCCCCACCTTCCCTATTTTAAGTTCCAGGGAGCACTAAAATCATGTCACGTGCGCTGGTATAGTAGAGCAGTGTAGGGCATAGCAGGACAATATCCTCGGTGCTCCAGACTGTTCTGTTTGTGTGTTATAAAGTAAATGAATATTTTGGTCATGGAGTCAGGTTAGTTTAGGGGGGGGGGAGGGATTATATACAGGTGAGCCTGATTAATATGCTTCACCCTGGTGACAGATTCCATTTAAGGGTAAGTTCACATGGAGTTTTTTGGTCAGGATTTTGAGACCGTATTTGCCTCACAATCCTGACCAAAAAGACGGCTACCAGGTGCTCATTCTTCAGGCCGTTTCACCTCGCGATTCGGCCTGAAGACACACCCTCCTCCAGACTAGGCCCATTCTTTGCGGAGTGCGCGGCTGGATGCCGGTGCAGTGCATCGGCTTTCAGTCGCAGCTATCGGCTTCCGGCTAAGGGTAAGTTCACACAGGGTTTTTTGGACCGGTACCTGAGGCGGAGGCATCCAGTTGCACACACCGCTCCGGATTAGGCCCAAATGAATGGGCCTAGCAGGGAAGGAGTGTTTTCAGGTGGATGTCGCGAGGCAAATTCGCCTGAATGAGCATCTCGCTTTTTTTTAAAGTAAAGAACTGACCGGCTCCCATTGCTTTCAATGGGAGCCATCTTTTTGGTCAGGATTTTGAGGCGGACACGGCCTCAAAATCCTGACCAAAAAACTCCATGTGAACTTAGAGATGAAGCACAATGATTTCAGGCTGCTCAGAAATGTTTTTATGCTGCTCAGAAATGAGTCAGTCATTTCCATGGCAACACTTAATATGTATGTTGGCTGTAGTAAGAGGACTAGTATTCTAGAACAAGTAGGTAACCTATCAATAGAGTATTCTTTATGGTCTGGCTGGTTACTTTTTCACCTGAGTTAATGGTTTGTTGATTAATTTGCTGGTTTAAGTGAATGCTACTATAAAAATTTAGGGTCCATTCACACATAGGTTTTTTTTTGTTTGTTTTTTTTTAGCAAGGATTTTGGTGCTAAATCAGTGTCAGAATCCACGTAGAAAAAACGTCTCCCCATAGAGTTCTATGGGTTCTGCTAGCTTTTTTTCCGTTAGCGGAAATTTTTTTTCCTTCAGGCGGATTCCGCCTGTAAAAATCAACGCAGTTAATGGAAGGCGGAAAATCCACGTGGAATTGGCAAAAATGGGGCTTGATTTTCCAAATTTGACGTGTCACTTTATGCACTAATAACCTTGAAATGCTTTAACTCGCCAAAGTAATTTTGATATTGTTTTTTCGTGACACATTGTATTTCAGCTTAGTAGTAAATTTTGGTTGATATGTTTTGAGTTTATTTATGAAAAAATAGGAAATTTGGTGGAAATTTTGTAAAATATACATTTTATAAAGTTTGAAGTTATGTGCATTGCATAGTCATACCACCAAAATTCTATCATAAATCTAATGGACCAGATCTCTCCTTTATGTTTGCATCAAAGTTTAGTCACCCTTTTATTTTTGACATTGACAAACTGACATTTTCTCAGATAGGCCATTTTAGTGGCCAATATTTCCCGTCCATATCACATCACTGTAAAATGTCAGCTCTTCAGTTGCTAGGCCGTGTCTCCTGATTTCGGAAACCCTCTATATGTGGTCCTCCTCTTTTGCCTACAAATATGGCAAGGCTCAGAAATTAAGAAGCGCCATACTTATTTGGTTATTTACACTGCATTGTAAGAGCAATGTTTCTGTAGAGGCCGACCATTTGCTTTTTGTGTCAGTATACCAGCAGAGATGGCTGCAGGTACTAGTAAAAGGGCAGACACAGAGGAAATCTATTTAGAAGCCTGACTTTCTTGGATAACTAGTGCTTTTTTGTACATACTGTCCCCCATAAATATACCAGAGCTACGTTCTCCTGGAATGCATTTGTTTTTTTGTTTTTTTTACCAAGGTAGTTCCTTATTAGAAACTGAAGGTGGTAGTTTTTGGATTAGTAAAATAGTAAAGTAAAATAGTATAACTTCCACAATTTCCTCTATGTCTAGAAGAGAGAACATTTCACTAGCATCATAGGTAGGGATTCTTTCTAAGGCCTGGTTCACATCTTCGTTCGGTAATCTGTTCGAGGAGTCCCCATCGGGACCCCCCCACACACACCCACCCCCGAACAGACTACCATACGTATTGTCAAGTGGTGTGCAGTGAAAGCACATGGATGTCATAAACCACGGTTGCCACATGGAACATGCGGACAGAAAAGTACTTCGATCTACTTTCCTGTCTGCATGACTCGAGTGGAAATTGTAATGGGGTTCGTGTGCTTTCACTGCACACCGTTTGTCAATGCGTTCGGTAGTCCGGTCGGTTGGTCCCCATGCGGACTTCCCGAATGGATTACCGAACACAGATGTGAACCAAACCTAAGAGCATTGAGGTTATGGATCTCACTGCCACAGAATGTGGTGAAGGCGGATTCATTATACAAGTTCAAAAAGGGCCAAGGTTTAAAAGGCGTTGACACTACTGTGGGATATCTGTTATGATGGGGTCCTTTAAAAAAATTAAAAACCTGCAAGAGTTTGTGTCCAGTTAAAAAAACAAAAAAAAAACAAAAACGGCTTCCCCGTGGACAGGCAGAAGACGCACATGGGCAGTCACCTTTGCAAACCCATTCAAGCGATTAGGTTTGAAAGCTGACCACCAGGTTTCTGTCTCCTGTACAGTTTTGCGGGGCAGAAGACGGAAACCGGATGGATTACACAAGATGACGAGCATAGGTGTGAACCCACCCTGACTGATGCTAACTGACAACAACTGATGCTAACTGATTCTAATGTGTGTTTTTAATAACTGATCCATTAAATGGATCTGTTAAAAAAACAGACACATTAACATCAGTTAGCATTAGAGATGAGCGAACACTAAAATGTTCGAGGTTCGAAATTCGATTCGAACAGCCGCTCACTGTTCGAGTGTTCGAATGGGTTTCGAACCCCATTATAGTCTATGGGGAACATAAACTCGTTAAGGGGGAAACCCAAATTCGTGTCTGGAGGGTCACCAAGTCCACTATGACACCCCAGGAAATGATACCAACACCCTGGAATGACACTGGGACAGCAGGGGAAGCATGTCTGGGGGCATAAAAGTCACTTTATTTCATGGAAATCCCTGTCAGTTTGCGATTTTCGCAAACTAACTTTTCCCCATAGAAATGCATTGGCCAGTGCTGATTGGCCAGAGTACGGAACTCGACCAATCAGCGCTGGCTCTGCTGGAGGAGGCGGAGTCTAAGATAGCTCCACACCAGTCTCCATTCAGGTCCGACCTTAGACTCCGCCTCCTCCGGCAGAGCCAGCGCTGATTGGCCGAAGGCTGGCCAATGCATTCCTATGCGAATGCAGACTTAGCAGTGCTGAGTCAGTTTTGCTCAACTACACATCTGATGCACACTCGGCACTGCTACATCAGATGTAGCAATCTGATGTAGCAGAGCCGAGGGTGCACTAGAACCCCTGTGCAAACTCAGTTCACGCTAATAGAATGCATTGGCCAGCGCTGATTGGCCAATGCATTCTATTAGCCCGATGAAGTAGAGCTGAATGTGTGTGCTAAGCACACACATTCAGCACTGCTTCATCAAGCCAATACAATGCATTAGCCAGTGCTGATTGGCCAGAGTACGGAATTCGGCCAATCAGCGCTGGCCAATGCATTCTATTAGCCCGATGAAGTAGAGCTGAATGTGTGTGCTAAGCACACACATTCAGCACTGCTTCATCAAGCCAATACAATGCATTAGCCAGTGCTGATTGGCCAGAGTACGGAATTCGGCCAATCAGCGCTGGCTCTGCTGGAGGAGGCGGAGTCTAAGATCGCTCCACACCAGTCTCCATTCAGGTCCGACCTTAGACTCCGCCTCCTCCGGCAGAGCCAGCGCTGATTGGCCGAAGGCTGGCCAATGCATTCCTATGCGAATGCAGAGACTTAGCAGTGCTGAGTCAGTTTTGCTCAACTACACATCTGATGCACACTCGGCACTGCTACATCAGATGTAGCAATCTGATGTAGCAGAGCCGAGGGTGCACTAGAACCCCTGTGCAAACTCAGTTCACGCTAATAGAATGCATTGGCCAGCGCTGATTGGCCAATGCATTCTATTAGCCCGATGAAGTAGAGCTGAATGTGTGTGCTAAGCACACACATTCAGCACTGCTTCATCAAGCCAATACAATGCATTAGCCAGTGCTGATTGGCCAGAGTACGGAATTCGGCCAATCAGCGCTGGCTCTGCTGGAGGAGGCGGAGTCTAAGGTCGGACCTGAATGGAGACTGGTGTGGAGCGATCTTAGACTCCGCCTCCTCCAGCAGAGCCAGCGCTGATTGGCCGAATTCCGTACTCTGGCCAATCAGCACTGGCTAATGCATTGTATTGGCGTGATGAAGCAGTGCTGAATGTGTGTGCTTAGCACACACATTCAGCTCTACTTCATCGGGCTAATAGAATGCATTGGCCAGCGCTGATTGGCCGAATTCCGTACTCTGGCCAATCAGTGCTGGCCAATGCATTCTATTAGCTTGATGAAGCAGAGTGTGCACAAGGGTTCAAGCGCACCCTCGGCTCTGATGTAGCAGAGCCGAGGCTGCACAAGGGTTCAAGTGCACCCTCGGCTCTCCTACATCAGAGCCGAGGGTGCGCTTGAACCCTTGTGCAGCCTCGGCTCTGCTACATCAGAGCCGAGGGTGCGCTTGAACCCTTGTGCACACTCTGCTTCATCAAGCTAATAGAATGCATTGGCCAGCGCTGATTGGCCAATGTATTCTATTAGCCTGATGAAGTAGAGCTGAATGTGTGTGCTAAGCACACACATTCAGCTCTACTTCATCGGGCTAATAGAATGCATTGGCCAGCGCTGATTGGCCAGAGTACGGAACTCGACCAATCAGCGCTGGCTCTGCTGGAGGAGGCGGAGTCTAAGATCGCTCCACACCAGTCTCCATTCAGGTCCGACCTTAGACTCCGCCTCCTCCAGCAGAGCCAGCGCTGATTGGCCGAATTCCGTACTCTGGCCAATCAGCACTGGCTAATGCATTGTATTGGCGTGATGAAGCAGTGCTGAATGTGTGTGCTTAGCACACACATTCAGCTCTACTTCATCGGGCTAATAGAATGCATTGGCCAATCAGCGCTGGCCAATGCATTCTATTAGCGTGAACTGAGTTTGCACAGGGGTTCTAGTGCACCCTCGGCTCTGCTACATCAGATTGCTACATCTGATGTAGCAGTGCCGAGTGTGCATCAGATGTGTAGTTGAGCAAAACTGACTCAGCACTGCTAAGTCTCTGCATTCGCATAGGAATGCATTGGCCAGCCTTCGGCCAATCAGCGCTGGCTCTGCCGGAGGAGGCGGAGTCTAAGGTCGGACCTGAATGGAGACTGGTGTGGAGCGATCTTAGACTCCGCCTCCTCCAGCAGAGCCAGCGCTGATTGGTCGAGTTCCGTACTCTGGCCAATCAGCGCTGGCCAATGCATTCTATTAGCCCGATGAAGTAGAGCTGAATGTGTGTGCTTAGCACACACATTCAGCTCTACTTCATCAGGCTAATAGAATACATTGGCCAATCAGCGCTGGCCAATGCATTCTATTAGCTTGATGAAGCAGAGTGTGCACAAGGGTTCAAGCGCACCCTCGGCTCTGATGTAGCAGAGCTGAGGGTGCACAAGGGTTCAAGTGCACCCTCGGCTCTCCTACATCAGAGCCGAGGGTGCGCTTGAACCCTTGTGCAGCCTCGGCTCTGCTACATCAGAGCCGAGGGTGCGCTTGAACCCTTGTGCACACTCTGCTTCATCAAGCTAATAGAATGCATTGGCCAGCACTGATTGGCCAGAGTACGGAATTCGGCCAATCAGCGCTGGCCAATGCATCCCTATGGGAAAAAGTTTATCTCACAAAAATCACAATTACACACCCGATAGAGCCCCAAAAAGTTATTTTTAATAACATTCCCCCCTAAATAAAGGTTATCCCTAGCTATCCCTGCCTGTACAGCTATCCCTGTCTCATAGTCACAAAGTTCACATTCTCATATGACCCGGATTTGAAATCCACTATTCGTCTAAAATGGAGGTCACCTGATTTCGGCAGCCAATGACTTTTTCCAATTTTTTTCAATGCCCCCAGTGTCGTAGTTCCTGTCCCACCTCCCCTGCGCTGTTATTGGTGCAAAAAAGGCGCCAGGGAAGGTGGGAGGGGAATCGAATTTTGGCGCACTTTACCACGTGGTGTTCGATTCGATTCGAACATGGCGAACACCCTGATATCCGATCGAACATGTGTTCGATAGAACACTGTTCGCTCATCTCTAGTTAGCATCAGTTACGCTGGGTTCACATCAGCGTTCGGCTTTCCGTTCTCAGGTTTCCGTCTTCTGCATGCAGAAGATGGAAACCTGTCATGCTGAGTCCGGCCTTGAGCGCCAGTGAGCGTTTTATGCTCTCCGTGGCGAAACCGTTTTTTTAAAACCGGACAGAGTACTGCATGTCCGACTCTGTGTCCGGTTTAAAAAAAAAAAAAAAACGGTTTCGCCGCGGAGAGCTTAAAACACTCACCGGCGCTCACGGCCGGACACTTTTCAAACCAATTCATGCCTCAGTCTTAACCTCTTCCTAACATTCACTCTTCTATTACGGTGAATGTCTGATATTTAAATACAGATATGTATTAGGGGGGCGTTCACACTAGCGCTGCTGTCTGCCCTGGGGTTTCCGTCTTAAACCCTCGGGAAACTGGACAGGGGACGGCTCCTGCATGTCTGACTTTGTGTCCGTCCAAAAAACCCCAAAACAAAACAAAAATATTTCCAGGTGGAGAGGCTGCATAAGGAATGAATGGGTTTTAAAGCTGACTGCCGACAAGCCGTCCTCTGTCCAGGTTCCCCAGGGTTTAGGATGGGAACCCCCAGGCGGACAGCGGTAGTAGTGTGACAGCAAAGACCTATCGCTACTGCCAGCAGTGCCTGTGTCTTCCCAGCAGCGCATCGATGCAGCATTTTGGGGAGGATCACCTGTCCTCTGAACAAATTAATAAGTTATGGGGTTGGGAAGGCAGGGACTGAAAAACAATTCAGCACACATGCAAATGTCCAGCTCACCCCAATTCCATATGAAACAAAATTCCTGGGCTGCACGGATGCGGATAGACTCCAATCCACACTGATACGATGACTGATAGTACTATCAGTCACTGAAAAACAATGCATGTTCTGGGAAAGTTTTAAACCACTTATATACTAATTTGCTTTTTTTTTTTTTTTTTTATTGATTGGGATGTTAAATGCTGTTGTTGCTTTTATTTATTTTTTTCTAGTTTAGTGAATAGAAAATGCATTTAGGTTCCATTCAGATAAAACAGATGGATTACGTAAACATAGAGATTAAAGTTTTGTCTTTTTTTTTTTTGTGTGTGTGTGTCCACTTCCCCCACTAAAAAATCTGAAATTATAATTTTTTTTAAATATTGATCTTTATGTGAACAGATGGCCTTCAGTTTGCATCCTCCTTGGCGTCCGATTAACAGACCTGCTAAACAATTTTAAAAAAATATTTTGAATGGAGCCTGAGTTTATAAATCATAACCTCAATCTAATCCATCAACCTCTGTTGAAGCTCTACACATGAACATGTTTTACTTATTGCACCTAACCTTACGTATCTTTTTTTCTTCTAGACATCGTCAGCCATTTCATACACCCACAGTTTCACGAAGGTCTGGATCCAAAGTTCGCAGAATGTTCTCTATATCGCACAAATCTCCTCCTCCTAAGGTGCCTCAACCTGACCGAGTGGACGAAGTCTATAATGCTTTAAAAAAGGGATTGGGGTAAGAGATCTAATGTTACATGCTCAAAGTCTTAAAGAGGACCTGTCGCCAAGTACAAAATGCTAAATTACATTCCTCATTTGATTGTTGTGCCCCAATTCAATTTAGTGGGTTATTTTTTTTTTTTTCTTGCAAGAAAATAAAATGTTACTATTTGGTGAACAAAAAACAAATTTACATATAGGCCATATCTTTTGAATGGGAGCACAGATTTGAAAAACTTTATTAAAAAAAAAAAGGCAAAAATTATCAGTCACAACAGCAATGAAATGAGGGGTGTATTGTTTTAGCATTTTTTTTTCTTTTTTACTTTGTGATGGGTCTTCTTCATGCATAATTTTGTAACTACCAGCTACCCCAAAGGTTGGCATCAAACTGAGTGGGGTTCAAATGGATTTTTTAGTATCTGTATAAAAAGTAATATGGCACATTGTATGTTTGGGCAGTTCTCTCCTAACTCTGCAGATGTGCACCAGAACTTCATGCAGAGTTAGCTTCATCTCACTGTCTGGAGAAAATGGAGACTTGACTGGAGACCAGTGTGGTCTTGCAGGCATGTGATCTTACAGTGATCGTAATAAGGTTTGTCACATAGTGGCAAACTTAATTGGCTGAGCACAGTTCACCCTATTCGCAACCTATCATAGGGGGAGATCAGTGTGTCTACTCCCACCCCACTGTCAGTAAGGCAGCTAATATCATGAGCTTTTGCCAGAAACTGATTAGCTCAGGTCATAGTGGTCTAGGGGCTCCTATGCAAACTGTCCCAATATATCCAGTGTTGTCACAATTTGACATATACACACCTACTTTACCCGCATATATAGCAGAAGGTGGTGTAAATGTGCCACAATAAAATTTTGCCCCGTTTGCTTTTTCAAACTTTTCAAGCACGGCAGCTATTAGATGATATAGTTCTATAAATTTATAAGTTAAACCAGTTCTGGCAAACAATCCTTTTTCTTTCTGTGCCAAACCCAGATACAGGAGGCCCACTAGTGTTCAAGAAATTAAAATAAATTCACTGTGTGAGAAGGGAAAAAACACAAACACATACATACATACATACATACATACATACATACACACACACACACACACACACACACACACACACACACACATACATATATACACACACACACACACACACACTGTGAATCTGTAAGTGCGGGACTTCTCTAGTAACATTGAGTGAGCACCACTCAGCGTTGGTGACCATTTAAAGGAAGTCTGTGAGGTCAGTTTGGGACAATAAACCACCTACAAGTTCTTATGAACCAGATTTAGAGGTTTAGACCCGTAGCAACGCCATTCATGCCCGTTTTTAAAAAACAAGAGATGAGTTGCATCTACCTCTTTAATGGAGTGGGGACATAGAGGGACCTTGGCTTCACTGAAGAACTGTGCCTGGAGAACATGAGCTGGATAAGTAGATATTTTTTTTTCTTTTTGTTGCATTGGTAGAGGTCGATTTTGGAACTAAACCCTCAGTCACATGTATATTTAGAAGTAACAAGCCATTTGTTTTTCCTTTTTAGGGCATACTTAGAGGTTCACCAAATTGAAATGGATAAGCTTACCGTCCAGATCAGGGAATCCAAAAGGAACTCTAGATTGGTAAGCTCTAAAACTAAGGCCTACATTTACTAATGACTTTACAGCATGGACATAGTAGATGGTCTGAAAATGTGCTAGGTTTCTCTGCAACTCAAGTTGTATAATAGATCTGCCACATAGACTACTGCGTTGACATTATTATTAGAGATGAGCGAACAGTGTTCTATCGAACACATGTTCGATCGGATATCAGGGTGTTCGCCATGTTCGAATCGAATCGAACACCGCGTGGTAAAGTGCGCCAAAATTCGATTCCCCTCCCACCTTCCCTGGCGCCTTTTTTGCACCAATAACAGCGCAGGGGAGGTGGGACAGGAACTACGACACCGGGGGCATTGAAAAAAATTGGAAAAAGTCATTGGCTGCCGAAATCAGGTGACCTCCATTTTAGACGAATAGTGGATTTCAAATCCGGGTCATATGAGACTGTGAACTTTGTGACTATGAGACAGGGATAGCTGTACAGGCAGGGATAGCTAGGGATAACCTTTATTTAGGGGGGAATGTTATTAAAAATAACTTTTTGGGGCTCTATCGGGTGTGTAATTGTGATTTTTGTGAGATAAACTTTTTCCCATAGGGATGCATTGGCCAGCGCTGATTGGCCGAATTCCGTACTCTGGCCAATCAGTGCTGGCCAATGCATTCTATTAGCTTGATGAAGCAGAGTGTGCACAAGGGTTCAAGCGCACCCTCGGCTCTGATGTAGCAGAGCCGAGGCTGCACAAGGGTTCAAGCGCACCCTCGGCTCTGATGTAGGAGAGCCGAGGGTGCACTTGAACCCTTGTGCACCCTCAGCTCTGCTACATCAGAGCCGAGGGTGCGCTTGAACCCTTGTGCACACTCTGCTTCATCAAGCTAATAGAATGCATTGGCCAGCGCTGATTGGCCAGAGTACGGAACTCGACCAATCAGCGCTGGCTCTGCTGGAGGAGGCGGAGTCTAAGATCGCTCCACACCAGTCTCCATTCAGGTCCGACCTTAGACTCCGCCTCCTCCGGCAGAGCCAGCGCTGATTGGCCGAAGGCTGGCCAATGCATTCCTATGCGAATGCAGAGACTTAGCAGTGCTGAGTCAGTTTTGCTCAACTACACATCTGATGCACACTCGGCACTGCTACATCAGATGTAGCAATCTGATGTAGCAGAGCCGAGGGTGCACTAGAACCCCTGTGCAAACTCAGTTCACGCTAATAGAATGCATTGGCCAGCGCTGATTGGCCAATGCATTCTATTAGCCCGATGAAGTAGAGCTGAATGTGTGTGCTAAGCACACACATTCAGCACTGCTTCATCACGCCAATACAATGCATTAGCCAGTGCTGATTGGCCAGAGTACGGAATTCGGCCAATCAGCGCTGGCCAATGCATTCTATTAGCCCGATGAAGTAGAGCTGAATGTGTGTGCTAAGCACACACATTCAGCACTGCTTCATCACGCCAATACAATGCATTAGCCAGTGTTGATTGGCCAGAGTACGGAATTCGGCCAATCAGCGCTGGCCAATGCATTCTATTAGCCCGATGAAGTAGAGCTGAATGTCTGTGCTAAGCACACACATTCAGCACTGCTTCATCACGCCAATACAATGCATTAGCCAGTGTTGATTGGCCAGAGTACGGAATTCGGCCAATCAGCGCTGGCCAATGCATTCTATTAGCCCGATGAAGTAGAGCTGAATGTGTGTGCTAAGCACACACATTCAGCACTGCTTCATCACGCCAATACAATGCATTAGCCAGTGCTGATTGGCCGAATTCCGTACTCTGGCCAATCAGCGCTGGCTCTGCTGGAGGAGGCGGAGTCTAAGGTCGGACCTGAATGGAGACTGGTGTGGAGCGATCTTAGACTCCGCCTCCTCCAGCAGAGCCAGCGCTGATTGGCCGAATTCCGTACTCTGGCCAATCAGCACTGGCTAATGCATTGTATTGGCGTGATGAAGCAGTGCTGAATGTGTGTGCTTAGCACACACATTCAGCTCTACTTCATCGGGCTAATAGAATGCATTGGCCAGCGCTGATTGGCCGAATTCCGTACTCTGGCCAATCAGCACTGGCTAATGCATTGTATTGGCGTGATGAAGCAGTGCTGAATGTGTGTGCTTAGCACACACATTCAGCTCTGCTTCATCGGGCTAATAGAATGCATTGGCCAGCGCTGATTGGCCGAATTCCGTACTCTGGCCAATCAGCACTGGCTAATGCATTGTATTGGCGTGATGAAGCAGTGCTGAATGTGTGTGCTTAGCACACACATTCAGCTCTACTTCATCGGGCTAATAGAATGCATTGGCCAGCGCTGATTGGCCAGAGTACGGAATTCGGCCAATCAGCGCTGGCTCTGCTGGAGGAGGCGGAGTCTAAGATCGCTCCACACCAGTCTCCATTCAGGTCCGACCTTAGACTCCGCCTCCTCCAGCAGAGCCAGCGCTGATTGGCCGAATTCCGTACTCTGGCCAATCAGCACTGGCTAATGCATTGTATTGGCGTGATGAAGCAGTGCTGAATGTGTGTGCTTAGCACACACATTCAGCTCTACTTCATCGGGCTAATAGAATGCATTGGCCAATCAGCGCTGGCCAATGCATTCTATTAGCGTGAACTGAGTTTGCACAGGGGTTCTAGTGCACCCTCGGCTCTGCTACATCAGATTGCTACATCTGATGTAGCAGTGCCGAGTGTGCATCAGATGTGTAGTTGAGCAAAACTGACTCAGCACTACTAAGTCTCTGCATTCGCATAGGAATGCATTGGCCAGCCTTCGGCCAATCAGCGCTGGCTCTGCTGGAGGAGGCGGAGTCTAAGGTCGGACCTGAATGGAGACTGGTGTGGAGCGATCTTAGACTCCGCCTCCTCCAGCAGAGCCAGCGCTGATTGGCCGAATTCCGTACTCTGGCCAATCAGCACTGGCTAATGCATTGTATTGGCGTGATGAAGCAGTGCTGAATGTGTGTGCTTAGCACACACATTCAGCTCTACTTCATCGGGCTAATAGAATGCATTGGCCAGCGCCATTGGCCGAATTCCGTACTCTGGCCAATCAGCACTGGCTAATGCATTGTATTGGCGTGATGAAGCAGTGCTGAATGTGTGTGCTTAGCACACACATTCAGCTCTGCTTCATCGGGCTAATAGAATGCATTGGCCAGCGCTGATTGGCCGAATTCCGTACTCTGGCCAATCAGCACTGGCTAATGCATTGTATTGGCGTGATGAAGCAGTGCTGAATGTGTGTGCTTAGCACACACATTCAGCTCTACTTCATCGGGCTAATAGAATGCATTGGCCAGCGCTGATTGGCCAGAGTACGGAATTCGGCCAATCAGCGCTGGCTCTGCTGGAGGAGGCGGAGTCTAAGATCGCTCCACACCAGTCTCCATTCAGGTCCGACCTTAGACTCCGCCTCCTCCAGCAGAGCCAGCGCTGATTGGCCGAATTCCGTACTCTGGCCAATCAGCACTGGCTAATGCATTGTATTGGCGTGATGAAGCAGTGCTGAATGTGTGTGCTTAGCACACACATTCAGCTCTACTTCATCGGGCTAATAGAATGCATTGGCCAGTGCTGATTGGCCAGAGTACGGAATTCGGCCAATCAGCGCTGGCCAATGCATTCTATTAGCCCGATGAAGCAGTGCTGAATGTGTGTGCTTAGCACACACATTCAGCTCTACTTCATCGGGCTAATAGAATGCATTGGCCAGCGCTGATTGGCCGAATTCCGTACTCTGGCCAATCAGCACTGGCTAATGCATTGTATTGGCGTGATGAAGCAGTGCTGAATGTGTGTGCTTAGCACACACATTCAGCTCTGCTTCATCGGGCTAATAGAATGCATTGGCCAGCGCTGATTGGCCGAATTCCGTACTCTGGCCAATCAGCACTGGCTAATGCATTGTATTGGCGTGATGAAGCAGTGCTGAATGTGTGTGCTTAGCACACACATTCAGCTCTACTTCATCGGGCTAATAGAATGCATTGGCCAGCGCTGATTGGCCAGAGTACGGAATTCGGCCAATCAGCGCTGGCTCTGCTGGAGGAGGCGGAGTCTAAGATCGCTCCACACCAGTCTCCATTCAGGTCCGACCTTAGACTCCGCCTCCTCCAGCAGAGCCAGCGCTGATTGGCCGAATTCTGTACTCTGGCCAATCAGCACTGGCTAATGCATTGTATTGGCGTGATGAAGCAGTGCTGAATGTGTGTGCTTAGCACACACATTCAGCTCTACTTCATCGGGCTAATAGAATGCATTGGCCAGTGCTGATTGGCCAGAGTACGGAATTCGGCCAATCAGCGCTGGCCAATGCATTCTATTAGCCCGATGAAGCAGTGCTGAATGTGTGTGCTTAGCACACACATTCAGCTCTACTTCATCGGGCTAATAGAATGCATTGGCCAGCGCTGATTGGCCGAATTCCGTACTCTGGCCAATCAGCACTGGCTAATGCATTGTATTGGCGTGATGAAGCAGTGCTGAATGTGTGTGCTTAGCACACACATTCAGCTCTACTTCATCGGGCTAATAGAATGCATTGGCCAGCGCTGATTGGCCAGAGTACGGAATTCGGCCAATCAGCGCTGGCTCTGCTGGAGGAGGCGGAGTCTAAGGTCGGACCTGAATGGAGACTGGTGTGGAGCGATCTTAGACTCCGCCTCCTCCAGCAGAGCCAGCGCTGATTGGTCGAGTTCCGTACTCTGGCCAATCAGCACTGGCCAATGCATTTCTATGGGGAAAAGTTAGCTTGTGAAAATCGCAAACTGACAGGGATTTCCATGAAATAAAGTGACTTTTATGCCCCCAGACATGCTTCCCCTGCTGTCCCAGTGTCATTCCAGGGTGTTAGTATCATTTCCTGGGGTGTCATAGTGGACTTGGTGACCCTCCAGACACGAATTTGGGTTTCCCCCTTAACGAGTTTATGTTCCCCATAGACTATAATGGGGTTCGAAACCCATTCGAACACTCGAACAGTGAGCGGCTGTTCGAATCGAATTTCGAACCTCGAACATTTTAGTGTTCGCTCATCTCTAATTATTAATATTATTATTATTTATTTAGCACCATTAATTCCATGATGCTTTACATTTGAGGGTGTACATACGGTACACAAAATATACAAAAGAAATACAATACTAATAGTGACCGACAGGCAGAGTGGGATAGAGAGAGGGCCCTGCCCACAAGGGTTTATAATCTATGAAGGAGGGATAGAGACAGAAGGTGAAGGGAGAGACTGTTCAGATAGTGGTGAGGTGGCGGTGAGTCTTCAGGGCCTTCTTGTAGCCTGTGATTGTTTGGGTCAGTCTTATGTGTCTTGGTAATGACTTCCAGAGTATGGGGGATGCACGGGAGAAATCTTGGAGATGGTTGTGTGAAGAGCGTATGAGATCAGAGTGGGTTAGGAGGTCTTTGGAGGATCGCGAATTACGTTTGGGCAGGTAGTGAGAGATTAGGTCAGAGATATATGGAGGGGACAGATTGTGGATGGCTTTGTATGTCAGCGTTAGTATATTGAACTCTATTCGCTACGCAATGGGTAACCAGTGAAGGGTTTGGCAAAGGGGAGCGGCCGATGAAGAACGGGGAGAGATTTGTATTAAGTGAACAGCACAGTTTAAGGTGGACTGGAAGGGGGCAAGAGTATTTGCAGGAAGGCCATAGAGAAGGGTGTTACAGTAGTCTCAGTGGGAGATAATGACTGCATGGACTAGCATCTTTGTGGTTTCAGGGGTGAGGAAGGAGCTAATTTGATGGATGCTCTTGAGTTGGAGGCGGCAGGAGGGGTTGACGGCTTGTATCTGCAATTTGAAAGATAGGTCGGAGTCCAGGGTTATCCCAAGGCAGTGGACTCGTGGGACAAGGGTAAGCGTGTTTCCATTAAATTTGAAAGATGGGTCAGGTAGAGTTGCCGTACGAGGTGGAGTGAAGTTGAACGCTGTTTTCTCCATGTTGAGTTTGAGAAAGTGGGAGGAGAGAAAGGAGGCTACAGCCACTAGACACTTTGGAACTCTGGCCAACAGAGAGGTAACGTCTGATCCAGAGAGATATATTTGAGCATCGTCGGCATAGCAATGATAATGAAAACCATGCGATTCTATGGGTTTGCCTAGGCCGAGGGTGTAGATGGAGAACAGGAGGGGTCCTATGATGGAGCCTTTGAGGACACAT
This sequence comes from Leptodactylus fuscus, assembly GCF_031893055.1. NCBI lineage: Eukaryota > Metazoa > Chordata > Amphibia > Anura > Leptodactylidae > Leptodactylus > Leptodactylus fuscus. Next base: position 37,211,732 of record NC_134271.1, read on the forward strand.
ACTGAGAGAGGGTATGGTGAGGGGATCCAGGAAAGTGCCAGGTGTTAGATGTAGAGTTGAGCGAGTACTGTTTGGATCAGCCGATCCGAACAGCACGCACGCATTGAAATGAATGGAAGCACCTGGTGCTTCCGGTTTGACGGCAGCCGGCCGCTTAACCCGCCGCGTGCCGGCTGCGTGCATTGATTTCAATGTGTGCGTGCTGTTCGGATCGGCTGATCCGAACAGTACTCGCTCAACTCTGGTTAGATGCCAAGGGATGAGAGCATTTCTAACAAGAGGGATTGGTCAACTGTGTCAATGACAGAGGAAAGGTCAAGGAGGAGTAAGACAGACTAGTGACGCTTGGCTTTGGCAGTTAGAAGGTCATTAGTGTCTTTGGTTAGGACAATTTCTGTGGTGTGACGAGGTCAGAAGCCTTACTGTAGTCTGTCAAAGAGTAAGTTGGACTAGAGGTAGGAGGATAGTTTGGAGTAGACGAGTTGCTCAATCAGTTTTGAGGCATACAGGAGCAGTGAGATGAGACGATAGTTGGCTGAAGAGGACGGGTCGAGGGACGGTTTCTTAAGTATAGGAGTGATGGTAGCATGCTTGAAGGCAGAGGGGTAGGATCCATTGGTTAGAGATAGGTTGAAGAGATGGGTTAGGGTCGGAGTAATGACTTTAGTGAGTTTGGGGATGAGATGTGATATAACTAAGTAGCTTAGGAGCTGATGTAGGAAGAAGGTTTTTGTGTTCTTGGAGAACTGGGTTGACTTCTATGTTGGCTACAGGCTGTTCAATGGGGATTGGCCACCTCAATAGGGAGGGTTCAGTTGTACTAGGGGAGAAAATGGCTAGAAAGTTTGGGGAGTGTTTAAACTAGAGACTGGGGAGTGCATAAAGGATGTAGCAAAAAAAAACAAAAAACGTCAGGTTAGGTTCACACTAGCATAGATCTCTCTGCCGTTTGGGTCCCGGTGACATATCATTTTGGCTGCACAGTGAACGCCGTAAAAATGAGGCCTGTAAGAGTCACAAAAATAAACTTTTTCTCCAAATTCAACTCATTCAGATGAAGGAGGCAAAGACTGAGACAGAGGTTCATCGCTAGGGAAAGTAAAAATAGCTTGAAAATATTCTTTAATTACATAAATGAAAAGAGAATTAAAACTGAGACATGGGCCCTCTCAAAATAATCTCAGTGTAATGGTAGAGGAAGATGAAAAGACAATTATTTTAAACGCCTTCTTCTGTACAGTATTTAGAGAAAATTCAATGACTGAGGCTATGACTAGAGAAAATATAAATTCTCATTGTAACGTCACCTTCTTAACTGTGGACGGAGTGCAGAGGCGTCTTTAAAACATTGGAATAGGCTAATCACTGGGTGCTTTTGTTATTCATGTTATTCATAATGTTATATTGATGGTTTTGAAGGATTTAAACATATCTAATATTTAAGGACTTTATACACACAGGATTTATCCCACAAGACAGTTTTTTTTTAAAGAGATACTATTACAGAATATCTCAGTATTATATATACTCTAAGTGTGGCCATACCAGTGATTTGTATAGAGGCATAACTATGTTCTTGTCATGAGAGTGTATACCTTTTTTGATGCATCCCATAATTTTAATTGCCTTGGTAACAGCTGCCTGGCACTGGTCACTAAAGGTAAGCTTGCTATCCATCAAAATCCCCAAGTCTTTTTCAGTTGCAGTCTGAGGCTAAGGCCCCACGGGCCGTAAACGCAGCGCTAAAGTGCTGAGGAAAGAACCGCGGCGTGAACACAGTGCGGTTCTTTCTGCAGCACTTTCAAAAGAAAGTTCGCAGAGTTTTCCTCCACGGACATTCTGTTATAATTATATCTATGGGAAAGCCGTCGGCATTTACGTAGATATAATTAACATGCTGCAATTTGCAAAGCCGCAACTGTACAGGAACCAACAGTGACCCTTGTGGCCCCCCACTGGTGACTGTGACCCAGTCTGAATATTTACCATTAACAAGTACCCTCTGTTTCCTATCACAGAGCCAGTTGCTAACCCAAATGCATATGTTTTCCCCCAGTCCCAACATTCTCATTTTGCATACCAACCGTTTGTGTGGTACAGTATCAAAAGCCTTTGAAAAGTCCAGGTACACCACGTCCACTGCATTACCCATGTCTGGTCTTGAACTGACCTCTTCGTAGCAGCTGATCAGATTAGTCTGACAGGCCCGATTCCTCATAAACCCATGCTGATTGAGTGTTATAAGATTATTTACATTGAGATACTCCAGGATAGCATCTCTTAGAAAGCCCTCAAATATCTTACCCACCACAGAAGTCAAATTTACTGGACTATAAGTTTCACTTTTACACCTCTTTTTGGAAATTGGCACCACATTTACTATGCGCCAATCCTGTGGAACAGACCCAGTCATTACTGGATCCTCAAATATTAGATACAAGGGTCTATCTATGACCATGCTTAATGCCCTCAGAACTCGGGGGTGTATTCCATCTGGACTGGGCGATTTCTCTATTTTAGTGTTTTGAAGGCGCCACCACACTTCTTCTTGGGTTAAACAGATGACATTTAATTGAGAGCTAACATTACCCCTAATCATGTTGCTGGCTAATGGATTTTCTTTTTTAAACACTGTAGAGAAGAAGGCATTTAATACTTGTGTTTTTTTCTCATCCTCCTTTACCATAACTCCCAGATTATTGTTGAGCATGCCCACATTCTCAGTTTTTATGCTCTTGTTATTTATGTAATTGAAGAATAAGTTTAGATTATTTTTACTTTCCTTGGAAATTTTTCTTTCAGCCTCAATTTTCACCATTTTTTATTTGTGGTTTGGGGATAAAAATAATCACAAAAAATTGTTGCAACTGAGGTTCACACTACTGTTGTTACCGTTGGTTTGTTGCTCACATCTGTCGAAGGATGAGAGTAACAGATGTCAATATTGATAGAGTGACTGCAGATAGACCATCTCTGCATTTACTCTAATGTAAAAAAACATGACAGAAATTTTTTCCCATAATGTTACATTACTAATGGAAGAAATTTTTTTTTCTTTTTCTTTTGTTACGAAATTAAACAAACACGCTGTAAAAAAAATTCTATCAGAGAAGGCTCTGTCTGCACCCATCATGCTATTGCTGTTAATGTACATTGCTCTCATCATATGAAGCTTAAGCGAGACAAGCATTTGTAACAGTGGTGTAGCCATCACCTAAAAATTTATTTTTCAGTAAATTCATGACTTTGACCCATATTATTATTATTATTATTATTATTATTATTATTATTAGCCAGGCTGCCTCCTGGTAGTATAGAGAACCTTGAGTGAGAATAATTTTTTTTTTTAGGAGGAGTCATTACTTTCCGCACAGTGTTATCTTACAATGCAAAAACCTGTAGCAATTACTAGTGCATCTCAATAAATTAGAATATCATCAAAAAGTTCTGGACTGTAGCTCAGTGGTCAAAGGTGTTTTCAGATGAAAGAAAATTTTGCATTTCATTTGGAAATTAAGGTCCCAGATTCTGGAGGAAAAGTGGAGAGGCTGCATACAATCCAAGCCGTTTGAGGTCTAGTGTGAAGTTTCCACAATGAGTGATGGTTTGGGGAGCCATGTCATCTGCTGTTGTAGGTCCACTGTGTTTTATCAAGACCAAATTCAGCTCTGCCGTCTACCAAGAAATACTAGAGCTCTTCATGCTTCCCGCTGCCCACAAGCTTTTTGGAGATGGAATTTTCATTTTCCAACAGGACTTGGCACCTGTCCACACTGCCAAAATTTCATAATCACAGTATCACTCTGCTTGATTGGCCAGCAAACTCGCCTGACCTTAACCTCATAGAGAGTCTATGGGGTGTTGTGAAGAAGAAGATGAGACACACCAGACCCAACAATGAAGTCAAGCTGAAGGCTTGGTCTTATATAATAATCTAATTTTCTGCGATAATGACTAGAGATGAGCGAACAGTGTTCTATCGAACTCATGTTCGATCGGATATTAGGCTGTTCGGCATGTTCGAATCGAATCGAACACCGCGTGGTAAAGTGCGCCATTACTCGATTCCCCTCCCACCTTCCCTGGCGCCTTTTTTGCTCCAATAACAGCGCAGGGTAGGTGGGACAGGAACTACGACACCGGTGACGTTGAAAAAAGTAGGCAAAACCCATTGGCTGCCGAAAACATGTGACCTCTAATTTAAAAGAACAGCGACGCCCAGCTTCGCGTCATTCTGAGCTTGCAATTCACCGGGGATGGAGGTTTCCATCCAGCTAGCTAGGGCTTAGATTCTGGGTAGGCAGGGACAGGCTAGGATAGGAAGGAGAAGACAACCAACAGTTCTTATAAGAGCTAAATTCCAGGGAGAAGCTTGTCAGTGTAACGTGGCACTGACGGGCTCAATCGCCGCAACCCAGCTTTCCCAGGATCCTGAATGGAATACACTGACAGTGTATTCCCGTATACCCGATATATACCCCCGATACCCGTTCCAACGGTGTGCCCCCCACCTTCACCCCAGAAATACACTGCAAGTCCCCTAGCAATAGAATTGGGGCTATATACACCCACTATTTTTGCTACTGCCATATAGTGCCATTGTCTGACTGGGAATTCAAAGAATATATTGGGGTTACGTGCACCCACAATTTTTGCTACTGGTATATAGTGCCATTGTCTGACTGGGAATTCAAAGAATATATTGGGGTTATAAATACCCTCATTTCTTGCTACTGGTATATAGTGCCATTGTCTGACTGGGAATTCAAAGAATATATTGGGGTTACAAATACCCTCATTTCTTGCTACTGCCATATAGTGCCAGTTTCTGACTGGTAATTCAAAGAATATATTGGGGTTATAAATACCCTCATTTCTTGCTACTGGTATATAGTGCCATTGTCTGACTGGGAATTCAAAGAATATATTGGGGTTATAAATACCCTCATTTCTTGCTACTGGTATATAGTGCCATTGTCTGACTGGGAATTCAAAGAATATATTGGGGTTACAAATACCCTCATTTCTTGCTACTGCCATATAGTGCCAGTTTCTGACTGGTAATTCAAAGAATATATTGGGGTTATAAATACCCTCATTTCTTGCTACTGGTATATAGTGCCATTGTCTGACTGGGAATTCAAAGAATATATTGGGGTTACAAATACCCTCATTTCTTGCTACTGCCATATAGTGCCAGTTTCTGACTGGTAATTCAAAGAATATATTGGGGTTACGTGCACCCACAATTTTTGCTACTGGTATATAGTGCCATTGTCTGACTGGGAATTCAAAGAATATATTGGGGTTACAAATACCCTCATTTCTTGCTACTGGTATATAGTGCCATTGTCTGACTGGGAATTCAAAGAATATATTGGGGTTACAAATACCCTCATTTCTTGCTACTGCCATATAGTGCCAGTTTCTGACTGGTAATTCAAAGAATATATTGGGGTTATAAATACGCTCATTTCTTGCTACTGGTATATAGTGCCATTGTCTGACTGGGAATTCAAAGAATATATTGGGGTTATAAATTCCCTCATTTCTTGCTACTGGTATATAGTGCCATTGTCTGACTGGGAATTCAAAGAATATATTGGGGTTATAAATACCCTCATTTCTTGCTACTGGTATATAGTGCCATTGTCTGACTGGGAATTCAAAGAATATATTGGGGTTACAAATACCCTCATTTCTTGCTACTGCCATATAGTGCCAGTTTCTGACTGGTAATTCAAAGAATATATTGAGGTTACGTGCACCCACAATTTTTGCTACTGGTATATAGTGCCATTGTCTGACTGGGAATTCAAAGAATATATTGGGGTTACAAATACCCTCATTTCTTGCTACTGGTATATAGTGCCATTGTGTGACTGGGAATTCAAAGAATATATTGGGGTTACAAATACCCTCATTTCTTGCTACTGCCATATAGTGCCAGTTTCTGACTGGTAATTCAAAGAATATATTGGGGTTACGTGCACCCACAATTTTTGCTACTGGTATACAGTGCCATTGTCTGACTGGGAATTCAAAGAATATATTGGGGTTACAAATACCCTCATTTCTTGCTACTGGTATATAGTGCCATTGTCTGACTGGGAATTCAAAGAATATATTGGGGTTACAAATACCCTCATTTCTTGCTACTGGTATATAGTGCCATTGTCTGACTGGGAATTCAAAGAATATATTGGGGTTACAAATACCCTCATTTCTTGCTACTGGTATATAGTACCATTGTCTGACTGGGAATTCAAAGAATATATTGGGGTTACAAATACCCTCATTTCTTGCTACTGCCATATAGTGCCAGTTTCTGACTGGTAATTCAAAGAATATATTGGGGTTACGTGCACCCACAATTTTTGCTACTGGTATATAGTGCCATTGTCTGACTGGGAATTCAAAGAATATATTGGGGTTACAAATACCCTCATTTCTTGCTACTGGTATATAGTGCCATTGTCTGACTGGGAATTCAAAGAATATATTGGGGTTACAAATACCCTCATTTCTTGCTACTGGTATATAGTGCCATTGTCTGACTGGGAATTCAAAGAATATTTTGGGGTTATAAATACCCTCATTTCTTGCTACTGCCATATAGTGCCAGTTTCTGACTGGTAATTCAAAGAATATATTGGGGTTATAAATACCCTCTTTTCTTGCTACTGGTATATAGTGCCATTGTCTGACTGGGAATTCAAAGAATATATTGGGGTTACAAATACCCTCATTTCTTGCTACTGCCATATAGTGCCAGTTTCTGACTGGTAATTCAAAGAATATATTGGGGTTACGTGCACCCACAATTTTTGCTACTGGTATATAGTGCCATTGTCTGACTGGGAATTCAAAGAATATATTGGGGTTACAAATACCCTCATTTCTTGCTACTGGTATATAGTGCCATTGTCTGACTGGGAATTCAAAGAATATATTGGGGTTACAAATACCCTCATTTCTTGCTACTGCCATATAGTGCCAGTTTCTGACTGGTAATTCAAAGAATATATTGGGGTTATAAATACCCTCATTTCTTGCTACTGGTATATAGTGCCATTGTCTGACTGGGAATTCCAAGAATATATTGGGGTAATAAATACCCTCATTTCTTGCTACTGGTATATAGTGCCATTGTCTGACTGGGAATTCAAAGAATATATTGGGGTTACAAATACCCTCATTTCTTGATACTGCCATATAGTGCCAGTTTCTGACTTGTAATTCAAAGAATATATTGGGGTTACGTGCACCCACAATTTTTGCTACTGGTATATAGTGCCATTGTCTGACTGGGAATTCAAAGAATATATTGGAGTTACAAATACCCTCATTTCTTGCTACTGGTATATAGTGCCATTGTCTGACTGGGAATTCAAAGAATATATTGGGGTTACAAATACCCTCATTTCTTGCTACTGGTATATAGTGCCATTGTCTGACTGGGAATTCAAAGAATATATTGGGGTTATAAATACCCTCATTTCTTGCTACTGCCATATAGTGCCAGTTTCTGACTGGTAATTCAAAGAATATATTGGGGTTACGTGCACCCACAATTTTTGCTACTGGTATATAGTGCCAATTTCTAACTGGGAATTCAAAATGCGCAAGGCTCCCGGAAAGGGACGTGGACGAGGCCGTGGGCGAGGTCGGGGGAATGGTTCTGGGGAGCAAGGTAGCAGTGAAGCCACAGGGCGTCCCGTGCCTACTCCTGTGGGGCAGCAAGCATTGCGCCACTCCACAGTGCCAGGGTTGCTTGCCACATTAACTAAACTGCAGGGTACAAACCTTAGTAGGCCTGAGAACCAGGAACAGGTCTTGCAATGGCTGTCAGAGAACGCTTACAGCACATTGTCCAGCAGCCAGTCAGACTCTGCCTCCTCTCCTCCTATTACCCAACAGTCTTGTCCTCCTTCCTCCCAAAATTCCCAAGCTTCACAGAACAATAACCCCAACTGTCCCTGCTCCCCAGAGCTGTTCTCCGCTCCTTTCATTGTCCCTCAACCTGCCTCTCCACGTCACGATTCCACGAACCTATCAGAGGAGCATCTGTGTCCAGATGCTCAAACACTAGACTCTCCTCCATCTCCGTTCGATTTGGTGGTGGATGACCAGCAACCCACCCTCATCGACGATGATGTGACGCAGTTGCCGTCAGGGCATCCAGTTGACCGGCGCATTGTGCGGGAGGAGGAGATGAGACAGGAGTTGGAAGAGGAAGTGGTGGATGATGAGGACACTGACCCGACCTGGACAGGGGGGGATGTCAAGCGGGGAAAGTAGTGTGGATGTTGAGGCAGGTGCAGCACCAAAAAGGGTAGCTAGAGGCAGAGGCAGAGGTCAGCAGCTTAGGCGAAGCCAGGCCACACCCGGAATCTCCCAAGATGTTCCAGTTCGTACCCAGTCCCGAAAAACTCCCACCTCGAGGGCACGTTTCTCGAAGGTGTGGAGTTTTTTCAAGGAATGCGCCGAGGACAGATATAGTGTTGTCTGCACAATTTGCCTCTCGAAATTGATTAGGGGCTCTGAGAAGAGCAACCTGTCCACCACTTCAATGCGCCGTCATTTGGAATCCAAGCACTGGAATCAGTGGCAGGCAGCAACGGCAGGACAAAGGCCGCCTGCCGTTCACGCCACTGCCTCTGCCACTGCCGCTGCCACTGCCACTGCTGACTGTGCTGGCGATGCACTCCAGAGGACGAGCCAGGACACCACTTCATCTGCCTCCGCCACTTTGTTGACTTCTCCCTCATCCTCCCCTGTTCCTGTCTTATCTCCTTCTCCTGCACCATCAAAGGCACCATCAGGCGCTTCTTTACAACAACCCACCATCTCTCAGACATTGGAGCGGCGGCAGAAATACACTGCTAACCACCCACACGCGCAAGCCTTGAACGCCAACATCGCTAAACTGCTGGCCCAGGAGATGTTGGCGTTCAGGCTTGTTGAAACGCTCGCCTTCCTGGACCTGATGGCAACTGCGGCACCTCGCTATGCCGTCCCTAGCCGTCACTACTTCTCCCGGTGTGCCGTCCCCGCCTTGCACCAGCACATGTCACTCAACATCAGGCGGGCCCTTAGTTCCGCGCTTTGCACAAAGGTCCACTTGACCACCGACGCGTGGACAAGTGCATGCGGACAAGGACGCTACATTTCACTGACGGCACACTGGGTGAATGTAGTTGAGGCTGGGACTGCTTCCCAAACTGGCCCGGTGTACCTCGTCTCCCCGCCTAACATTCCTGGCAGGGACACGAGAAGAACACCCCCCTCCTCCTCCTCCTCTACCGCCTCCTCCTCCGCCACCGCCTCCTCCTCCGCTGTTAGATTGACCCCAGCTACGAGTTGGAAACGTTGCAGCACTGGCGTTGGTAGACGTCAGCAGGCTGTGCTGAAGCTGATCAGCTTGGGGGACAGACAGCACACTGCCTCCGAGGTGAGGGATGCCCTCCTCGATGAGACGGCAATATGGTTTGAGCCGCTGCACCTGGGCCCAGGCATGGTCGTTTGTGATAACGGCCGGAACCTGGTAGCAGCTCTGGAGCTTGCCGGACTCCAACATGTTCCATGCCTGGCCCACGTCTTCAACCTAGTGGTGCAACGTTTCCTAAAGAGCTACCCCAATGTTCCAGAGCTACTGGTGAAAGTGCGGCGCATGTGCGCCCACTTTCGCAAGTCGACAGTAGCCGCTGCTAGCTTAAAATCTCTCCAGCAACGCCTGCATGTGCCACAACACCGGCTTTTGTGCGACGTCCCCACACGCTGGAACTCAACGTTTCAGATGTTGAATAGAGTGGTTGAGCAGCAGAGACCTTTGATGGAATACCAGCTACAAAACCCTAGGGTGCCACAAAGTCAGCTGCCTCAGTTTCACATCCATGAGTGGCCATGGATGAGAGACCTTTGTGACATCCTACGGGTCTTTGAGGAGTCCACAAGGAGGGTGAGCTCTGAGGATGACATCAGGGATAACTCAGATCACACAGAGGAGTTAGGGATAGCATCCGATCCGTCACAGCTGGAGAGTAGGTCCACACATCTGTCCGCTTCACTGCGTTTAATGGAGGAGGAGGAGGAGGAGGAGGAAGAAGAGTTGTCCGATGATGTGATGGTGATACAGGAGGCTTCCGGGCAACTTCGAATCGTCCCATTGTTGCAGCGCGGATGGGTAGACATGGAGGATGAGGAGGAAATGGAGATTGAACTTTCCGGTGGGGCCAGAGGAGTCATGCCAACTAACACTGTGGCAGACATGGCTGAGTTCATGTTGGGGTGCTTTACAACCGACAAGCGTATAGTCAAAATCATGGAGGACAACCAGTACTGGATCTTTGCTATCCTTGACCCCCGGTATAAAAACAACATCTCGTCTTTTATTCCGGTAGAGGGGAGGGCCAATCGCATCAATGCTTGCCACAGGCAATTGGTGCAGAATATGATGGAGATGTTTCCAGCATGTGACGTTGGCGGCAGGGAGGGCAGTTCCTCCAGTAGGCAACCAAGTTCTCACCGGTCCACACAAACGAGGGGCACACTGTCTAAGGTCTGGGACACCTTGATGGCACCCCCTCGCCAAAGTGCCGCCACGGAGGCTCCTAGTGTCACCAGGCGTGAGAAGTATAGGCGCATGTTGCGGGAATACCTTTCCGACCACAGCCCTGTCCTCTCCGACCCCTCTGCGCCCTACACGTATTGGGTGTCGAAGTTGGACCTGTGGCTTGAACTTGCCCTATATGCCTTGGAGGTGCTGTCCTGTCCTGCCGCCAGCGTCCTATCTGAGAGGGTGTTCAGTGCAGCCGGTGGCATCATCACTGACAAGCGCACCCGTCTGTCAGCTGAGAGTGCCGACCGGCTCACTTTGATAAAAATGAACCACCACTGGATAGAGCCTTCATTTTTGTGCCCACCTGTGTAAAGCACCCCAACATGAAACTCCATGTCTGTACTCAACCTCTCCAATTCCTCCGCATCCTCATACTCATCCACCATAAGCGTTGCACAATTCTGCTAATACTAGGCTCCCTCCACCCTGATTTCCCCCAACTCTGCTGGTTAGAGGCTCCCTCCACCCTGATTTCCACCAACTCTGCTGGTTAGAGGCTCCCTCCACCCTGATTTCCACCAACTCTGCTGGTTAGAGGCTCCCTCCACCCTGCTTTCCCACAACTCTGCTGGTTAGAGGCTCCCTCCACCCTGCTTTCCCACAACTCTGCTGGTTAGAGGCTCCCTCCACCCTGATTTCCACCAACTCTGCTGGTTGGAGGCTCCCTCCACCCTGCTTTCCCACAACTCTGCTGGTTAGAGGCTCCCTTCACCCTGATTTCCACCAACTCTGCTGGTTAGAGGCTCCCTCCACCATGAATTGGTCCAAACTGGGCTGTTTAGCGGCTCCCTCCACCATGAATTGGTCCAAACTGGGCTGTTTAGAGGCTCCCTCCACCATGAATTGGTCCAAACTGGGGTTTTTAGAGGCTCCCTCCACCATGAATTGGTCCAAACTGGGCTGTTTAGAGGCTCCCTCCACCATGAATTTGCCCAAACTGGGCTGTTTAGAGGCTCCCTCCACCATGAATTGGTCCAAACTGGGGTTTTTAGAGGCTCCCTCCACCATGAATTTGCCCAAACTGGGCTGTTTAGAGGCTCCCTCCACCATGAATTGGTCCAAACTGGGGTTTTTAGAGGCTCCCTCCACCATGAATTGGTCCAAACTGGGCTGTTTAGAGGCTCCCTCCACCATGAATTGGTCCAAACTGGGGTTTTTAGAGGCTCCCTCCACCATGAATTTGCCCAAACTGGGCTGTTTAGAGGCTCCCTCCACCATGAATTTGCCCAAACTGAGCTGTTTAGAGGCTCCCTCCACCATGAATTGGTCCAAACTGGGGTTTTTAGAGGCTCCCTCCACCATGAATTGGTCCAAACTGGGGGTTTTTAGAGGCTCCCTCCACCATGAATTTGCCCAAACTGGGCTGTTTAGAGGCTCCCTCCATCATGAATTGGTCCAAACTGGGGTTTTTAGAGGCTCCCTCCACCATGAATTGGTCCAAACTGGGGTTTTTAGAGGCTCCCTCCACCATGAATTGGTCCAAACTGGGGTTTTTAGAGGCTCCCTCCACCATGAATTTGCCCAAACTGGGCTGTTTAGAGGCTCCCTCCACCATGAATTTGCCCAAACTGGGCTGTTTAGAGGCTCCCTCCACCATGAATTGGTCCAAACTGGGGTTTTTAGAGGCTCCCTCCACCATGAATTGGTCCAAACTGGGGGTTTTTAGAGGCTCCCTCCACCATGAATTTGCCCAAACTGGGCTGTTTAGAGGCTCCCTCCATCATGAATTGGTCCAAACTGGGGTTTTTAGAGGCTCCCTCCACCATGAATTGGTCCAAACTGGGTTTTTTAGAGGCTCCCTCCACCATGAATTTGCCCAAACTCTGCTGGTTAGAGGCTCAATCCACCCTGATTTTCAAAACAAATGTTGGTGCCAACCTCAACTTACTACAAGGGCCAAATTCACTGCTGGTGACAAGCTCTCCCCACTACAAGTGCCAAATACACATGTTTCAAGGTGTTTTCCTACTGTCAGAGAGGTGGTATTGAGTGTGTAAAGTGTGTAGTTGTTAGGCTGTGATGTTGGGGTAATAGAGGGTCTTTGGTGTGTTAGATGCCCCCAGACATGCTTCCCCTGCTGTCCCAGTGTCATTCCAGAGGTGTTGGCATCATTTCCTGGGTTGTCATAGTGGACTTGGTGACCCTCCAGACACGGATTTGGGTTTCCCCCTTAACGAGTATCTGTTCCCCATAGACTATAATGGGGTTCGAAACCCGTTCGAACACACGAACATTGAGCGGCTGTTCGAATCGAATTTCGAACCTCGAACATTTTAGTGTTTGCTCATCTCTAATAATGACTTTTGGGTTTTACTTGGCTTTAAGGCCCGATTCACATCTGAGTTTGGCAAATCCATTTGAAATCCTTATTTAACATCTTCAAAAACTGACTTCAAACGGTGCGGATGAAAACCCATTAATTTCAATGGTTTTTAAAAGTAATCAGTATGTAATCAGGTTGTGCCATTTCCATCTGCTTTCAGTTTTTTTGTGCGGACAGAAAAGTAGAACTTGCAGAACTTTGTCTCCGTACTAACAATAAGGATTCCAGACAGACAGCAACCAATCTGTTTTGTTTTAACATTGAGGTCTATGGAAAACAGATTACATACTGACTACATACTGATTACATACTGTCCGGATTAAAAAAACCTGTTTCGCGGCGGAGAGCATAAAACGCCTCTCACAGCCAGACAGCTTTCTCACCCATTCAAGTGAATGGGTGAGAGAGTCCTGCAGGTTTCCGTCTCCTGCCTCTGTTTTGTGCAGGAAACGGAAACCTGCAGAACGGAGACCGGGCGCAGATGTGAACGAACCCTGATTACATATGGAGTACATACCGATTACATATGGAGTACGTAATCAGTTTGTGTCTGTTTTGCATATGCTCAGAATGAAGAAGAGGGAGGAAAAAGAAAAACTGATTAGTCAAAAACTGATTACATACTGACGCTAGGTTCACACCTGCGTTCATCTGTCCGTTCTGAGCTTTCCGTCTTCTGCATGCCAGAAGTTGGAAAGCTCAGACCGGGTCCGGCCGTGAGCGGCGGTGAGCGTTTTAGGCTCTCCGCCGCGAAACCGGATTTTTTAATCCGGACACAGAGTACTGCATGTCCGACTCTGTGTCCGGATTCTAAAACCTGGTTTCGCGGCGGAGAGCCTAAAACGCTCACCGCCGCTCACGGCCGGACAGCTTTCTCACCCATTCATTTGAATGGGTGAGAAAGCCTCCTGCAGGTTTCCGTCTCCTGCCTCTGTTTTAGGCAGGAAACGGAAACCTGAACTACGGAGTGCCGGTGCAGATGTGAACGAGCCCTGACACAGTTTTCTTCTTAGGGCGGGTTCACTCTGCTTTCTTGGTTTCTATCTTCTGCCCGAGAAACTGGACAGGAGACAGAAACCGACAGTCAGTTTTCAAGCCCATTCACTTCAATGGGTTTGCGAAGTGACCGCCCGTGAACAATTTGTGTCTGGCCGCAGCGAAACCTTTTTTTTTTTTTAACTGGACACAAAGTCGGACATACAGGACTTTATGTTCAGTTTAAGAAAAAAACATTTCACCGTGGAGAGGCAGAAGGGGAGACACTGCCTGCCGGGTTTCAGTCTCTTGTCCAGTTTCTCCGGAAGAAGACAGAAACTCACAAAGTGAAGACCGGGCGCAGGTGTGAACCTGCGCTCAATCACTTTAATCTCTCATTATTTTAAATACTGATTTCAAATGGATTTGCCAAACGCAGATGTGAACCAGGCCTTAGCCATAATCATCAACATTAGCAGAAAGAAAGACTTAGTTCACTCTGTTTGTAATGGCTCAATATAATATGTTTCATTTTCTTTTTTTTTAATTACTAAAAAAAATACATTTTTGACGATATTCTAATTTATTGACAAACACTAGTATATTGTTAAGAAGAAAATATAAAAAGTACAAAGTGAAATAGATGTTTTCCATTTTCAGAAAAGTATAGTTTAATACATTTACTGAATTAATCAGATGCAAGTCCAATATTCAGTCTTCATTTGTTAATGGTTTCATAGTTTTGTGAATATATAAAATGTAAATATTTAGGGCTGTATTATATGTTTTAGCAAATGTGGATCTAAATCATTTCAAGGATACGTTTAAGGAAATGTGACCAAGAAATTGATGTCTTATTGTAAATGCATAGCAATTGAAATGACTCCAAAAATATTGTGCTTTTTATGTATCTAATATAGGTTTTGTTTTTTTGTGTGTTTTTTTAGGGCTTTTTATATGACTTAGACAAGGTGAGCATTATTTTATAAAGTTTTTTATATAACTGTGTTATTTTTGTGTCAGTATTGCAGTATTACATATATAAAACATGTTACATTGTTCACTTACTAGCGACATAATTTTTCTGAAGTGTAGAGATTGTAGGAAAGACGCATTCCGTTATAGCGAAGTGTATTATTGTAACTAATAGAAAGCTCTAGTAAAGACAACATCTAGTAGCGCTTTTTGGCTTGTAAATTGACTTCCCTCAATCTGAAATTTGGTAGACAACTGAACAAGAATAATAGATACTCAAACTCATTGGGGTTATTTTTCATCTGCTCCTTTTTCGGCCATATTTTTCACAGGTGTGCATTATGTTAAACTAGTTTTACTCTGGTGTTAATTTATGATGTCAGCGCACCTCCTTGTTAAATGTTTTGCACATGTTACCCCTTGTTCACATCAGCGTTTGGATTCCGTCCAGGGGAGTCCGCATGGTGGACACCCCCCCCCCCCCCCCCCGAACGGAATACAAACGCAATTGCAAGTGCTGTGCTGTAAAAGTACATGGACCCCATAGACTATAATGGGGTCCGTGTGCTTGCTGAACGCTGCCCGCACGAATCATGAGGACAGGAAAGTAGATGGTGAACTATATTTATGAAAAACTTTTAAAAAAATATTTTAAATAAAATAATTAAAAAAAATAAGTAAAATAATACGCCAATAAAATGTCGTTATTAAAGGTTATAGCCCCACCCCCGACAACACCATACAAAATAAAAATTATGTAATGGAGAGGAAAAACTATTTTAAGAAAAACTAAGTTTTTCAGTAGCACTTTGTATTATTAGGCTGTATTCACACAGAGTAACGCCAGGCGTTTTTTGTGTGTTTTTTGCACATAGCGCCGCGTTTACGCCGCGTAGCGCCGCGTTAACACCGCGTATACGCCGCGTTAACGCCGCGTTAACGCCGCGCTATTTAGCGGTGGCGTTGCCCGGCGTTAACGCGGCGTTAACGCGGCGCTATGTGCAAGAAACGCCTGGCGTTACTCTGTGTGAATACAGCCTCAAAGGGATCCTATCATTCAGACGACATTTTTTTTCGAAGTACCAAGTCGGAATAGCCTTAAGAAAGGCTATTCTTCTCCTACCTTTCGTTGTTTTCTCTGTGCTGCCGTTCGAATACAATCCCCATTCTTGTCGGTGCGACTCCAATGCTGCGAGAAAACTCTCCAGCGCCGCCTCCATTTTCGTCAGGAACGGCCTCTTCAGTGTCTTCTTCCAGCAGTGTCTTCTTACTCCTAGGCCTCGGACAGAGCAGATTGCGCATGCCCACAGGCTGCTACAATACTATGCCCACAGGCCATTACAATACTATGCAAGCGGCCATTTTCTCGTGGCCTATGGGCATGTGCACTATGCTCTGCCTAAGGCCAGAGGCCTTAGAAGTTACAAGCCACCACGAAAAGAAGAGGCTGCAGATGACGCTGCTGAAGAAGAGGAGGCGGCGCTGGAGAGAGTTCTCTCGCAGCATTGGGGCCACCCCTAGTGCTGTATTAGCACTGGGGCCTGCCCCCAGTGCTGCGAGAGAGCAAATTTTCATACCACCAAGAACCGGGATTGTAGGCGAATGGCGGTACGGAGAAGACAAGTGAAAGAAAAAAAAAAAAAAAAAGTGAAAAACAGACACAATTTCCCTCCTATTTTGTTTATATTTACCCGGATTAAAACACGTTCGAAAATAAAAACAACATAAAAATAAAGCCCTATGTGTCCCCGAAAAAAGACGCAAAAATTAGTTGAATGAGACTTATGAGAAAAATGTTACAGCCCTCTAAACTGCACATACAAAATAAACCTAAAATGTGTCTGGTCCTGGACTACAAATTAGCACGGTACTGAAGTGGTTAATAAAAAAAACAAAAAAAAAAACCTAACAAATCCAAACACATTGCAATGAACAAGTTCAGAACACTTCTGGTGGTGCACATTCCAAGTGTGTGCCAAGAGTGTCCTTATATTTGGCCATTAAACGTCACTACACTTTTTATACAATGTAATCAGATCCTTAGAATTTTCATTCAGCTCTGTGGATGATGCATGTGTCTATTTATTGAATCACACAATATGTTTCCCATACTAACCTATAGTGTACCACCACCAAAACTGCTTTTTAGTCCATCTCTATGCGGTCATTGAGTCAGTTAGCGATAAAGTAATATATCTATCTTGTGTCAAAGATCATTCTTGCTGCTTAGAAATGTAACTTATTCCCTGTCATAATGAAGTGTTTGATGCCCTTGACCATGGCAGGATTTGCTAGAGTATTATATTCTTTAGTGCAGGGGTGGGGAATTAATTTTCCCATGGGGCCACATGAGAAATTATAACGGTTCTAGAGGGCCATGCACGCCACAACAAATTTAGCTTCACCCACTTATCCACTGACTCCGCCCATTCTCGATAATTTTTCCATGTGCCCCACAGAGTAAAATCCTCCTACAGTCACCCTAACATTATACACCCCCACATTATAACGTTTCCCTCCAAATGTCACACAGTATTAAGTCCCTCTCCTTGTGCCCCAGTATAAACCAGCAGAAATTAGAGGGGACATTAAACTGGGGCAGCTGGAGGGGGACATTAAAATGGGGGCAACTAGAGGCAGAGATGTCCCCCTCCAGCTACCCCCCATGGTTTAATATTTGCCTCCAGCTGCTCCAATTTAATGTCACCCTCCATCTGCCCCCTAGTTTAATGCCCCCCTACATCTGCCTCTAGTTCCCTCCCTCTTGCTCACACATGCTGTCTCTTCTCTCTTTATCATTCAGCAGCTTCCATTGACGGCAGCTTGCATCAAGCACACAGTCTCGTGTGGCTCCGCCCACTAACAGGTCATAGCCTATCCTGGTGATAAGCTGTGATGACATCATCACAGGTCCTTGAATATCTGCCCCCTAGTTTAATGTCCGCCCTCCATGTGCATTCAGTTTAACTGCCCCCCTACATCTGCCCCTAGTTCCCCCCTCTTGCTCACACATGCTATCTTTTCTCTCTTTATCATCCAGCAGCCTCCATTGCCGGCAGCTTGCAGAAAGCACACAGTCCCGTGTGGCTCCGCCCACTAATGAGTCATAGCCTATCCTGGTGATAGGCTGTGATGACATCATCACAGGTCCTTGAAACAACTTCCACTAGCTATGCGGAAGCAGTCAGAGGGCCGGATGTGGCCCCCGGGCCGGACATTGCCCAGGCCTGCTTTAGTGGTTTCAGCAAATCCCTGTCTATGTCAGTCTTTCTATTTTTGGGGCAACACAGAGTGGTATTCACAAAAAAATAGATGCTTTGTCAGGTGTGACCACGCTTTGAGTATTACAGCTCATTTGGGCATGGGGGGGGGGGAGTAGATTTTCTTAGTAAAGTGCTTGTTCTATGTCAACAGCATAAGCGGTTTAAAGTGCCCTTTACTTATGTAGTGTTGGTTTTCTATTGTTCGTATTAAATTTTTTAAATATTTTCCTTTTTTAACAGCAAGTGAAGTCTGTTGAACGGTTTATCCGCAAATTGGAATTTCACACAAGTAAGGTTAGTACCTTGTTATATAGAGAAAATATATTTTAATGTTTAGATATATATGTTTGTCAGTTTGAGAAAATATCAGGATTTTGTATGAACTTCTAAAATTTTGTTTTACTAGCTTGCTTCAGGCTCTTGGCGCACAGTCTTTATGTGGCAGCTTTTGATAAAGGGATGGGAAATAAAGAAATATTTTGGAAATTTCTATCTCTAGCAGGATGTACTTCTGGCGTTGCTGTGAAAGACTTAGTTTGCTGCACTAGTGGGAACTATCTTATGCTAGAGACTTGGGTCACCCGTTCACACAGATTCCGGAACTAAACCACCACCAAATTGGATCTATTAAAGGCCGCCATCTATCACTACATATGTGGCTCTTTTGAAGCCATCAATTCCAAAAAGATTTATCTTGGTCTCATTATTCCAGGTTATAGATTCACAGTAGTCTTCATCTCTGAATTAACATGAAGATTATTTTTCAACCCTTCATATCAGAACATGCTCATCTTTTGGTGTCAACCTCTGGAGACGGCTTGGTTGAGATGATTGCAGTTCCATCTTTGTTAAATTTTTGTATCACTTTTGCTATAGTATTCAGATTGTAGAAAAAGCTTTGCTGATCTTCTTGTAGCATTCATCTTTCTTGTGTAAAGAAATTGTCCTGTGACTTTTCTCTTCCATATGGTGCTATTGCTGACAGCATGAAATGAGAAGGGGTTTACTTAGTTCACTATAAAAAGGTTTTAATTTAACAATCTGTCTGCTGGACATAATTAGCATCAATTTCAGCTGAATTCTTCTAAACAAGAATTTTGTACTGACACATCTGTTGGGGTGTACTTATAAAATCTATATACACACAATGTGGAACTCTTATGACAATCTATTCTAAATCATTAGGCCTTAAAGGGGTTGTCCGGGATAACTTAAAATCTTTGTACTACTCTACACCCTCACCCTTCATACTTTCTAAATAACATCAATTATGAAAAACAGATAGTTACCCATATCCCTGGGGCGGTTATGTAACCACTCAAGGGACATTTTCTGATTATCCGCTATCTGTTTACGCATTTCTGGAAACAGATTGCTACTACTACTCCCTTACTATTCATGGCTTCTTCCGGTGAGATGGCTCCTCCTCCTGCTGATGCGTGCTGCCACCGCGAGTAATTCACCTCTACTACGATTTAACACATGCACAGTAGAGGAATTATCATTGCTGAGGGGGAGTACGGGAGGAGGGGCTGTCTCACCGGAAGAAGCATGGAGGGGTAAGTATATAATGTGGGTTGGGGGTTGGGCTGAATAGGTAGGGAAGGGTGGAAAGTTTGAAAGAAAAGCCCCTGGTGGGAAAGCCCCTCCTCCCGTACTCCTCCTTAGCAGCGATAATTCCTCTACTGCGCATATGTCGAAGTGTAGTAGAGGTGAATTACCCGCGGTGACAGCACGCAACAGCAGGAGGCCTTCCTGAGGACTGACTTATAGTATGCCATTCTTAATAATTCTTCTGTTTAGGCCTAATAGGAGAGCAAAGTCATGGTAGATAGCTGAAACTCTGCTTCCGTGTTCCTTAGCAGGCTGCACAAGAATCTGAAACAGATGACTGACTCATTGTGTGAATCTATCCTTAAAGCGGTTGTTCGGGATAACTTTAAATCCCTGCACAATTCTAAACACCCTCCTACTTTCTAAATAACATTGATTATCAAAAATGTTGCCCATAATCATTTTCTGATTATCCAGTGATGATCCAATTCCCCATTTCCGGACACGAATCATCACTACCCCCCCCCCCATCCATTCCACTGATACTCACCCATCAATGTCTTCTTCCGGTGAGACGGCTCCTCCTCCTGCTCTTCTAGACTGTCCGCCGCCTATAATTCACTTCTATTGTGCTTCAATTCATACGCAGTAGAGGCGTCTTGTTACTGCTGAGGAGGAGTACGGGAGCAGTACAGGACGAGGGGCCGACTTGCTGGAAGAATATGGAGGGATAAGTATATACTATTGGTCGGGGTTGGGCTGAGTAGGTAGGAAAGGGTGGGATAGTTAGAGAGACAGGGAGGGGAGAGAGGAAGGAGGTGAGGAATGAGGAACGAAGTGGGTAGAAATGTTAGAGGTTTAGTGAGTGAGTTAGCAGGAAGCAGAGCCTGTAAACAAAAGCAGAGATAGCATTAACCCCCAGAGACTCCCAGAACAAAACACTCAAAACACAGATATAGGTATATGGGTACATTTATTAAGACATTTTTTAATAAAACTTTTTTGCCAGGAAAACTGCTTTAATTTGTTGTTTTTTTTTTATTTTTTTATTTTTCCAGATAGATGAGGTATATGAAGCATACTGTATCCAGCGTAGGTTAAGAGATGGAGCACATAACATGGTTAGAGCTTATTCAGCCTCTCCAAGTAGCAAAGAGGCCCGTGAGAGCATGACAGAAGCTGGAAAAGGTTATAAAGAATATACAGAGGTGAGAGATAAATTGTATGAAACTATATTTGTAAATAACTTATATGAAGGAGTTTATTTTTTTATGATCTAGGATGGCCTGGTCTATAAGGCCCTATGCACACAACAATAACAAAAAGCTGTGTAATTTTTTAGCATCTATTAGGACAATTAAAGTCAATAGGTCATATACATGTACATTATTATTTTTTTCTTTTCTTTTTTTATGTAGATTGTGAGCCCCATATATTGATCACAATGTACTTTTTTTTTTTTCCTATCAGTATGTTTTTTGGAATATTGGGGGAAATCCACACAAACACAGGGAGAACATACAAACTCGTTGCAGATATTGTTCCTGGTGGGAGTCGAACCCAGGACTGCAAGGCTGCAGTGCTAACCACTGAGCCACCGTATTGCTCCCACATGTACATTACTTTTAGTACACAGTAAATAATGTTTAAAAGATAGAACGTCTTATTTTTGTCCATTTTTTTTTTTTATGGACCCAATACATTGGGATTAGTTGTCCATATTTCAGCTAATGTTAAACTTTGTATCAGCAATACAAACACATAGCCAGAAAATGTGTAACACCGATGTTAAAAACGGATGGTTTCATCGTTTTTAATGTCTCTTTTTGCTAATGTGTGCATGTAGTCTGAGGGTAAGTCCAGACTAAACTTTTTCCAAAAAGAATCTCTACAGTAGCAGAACTACACCAGGCATCTGCTTTATTGCAATATCTTACATTGCAAAAGGGGAAATTTGTAGTGTAAATCTGCAGTATAAATTGATATACTGTATTAAATATTAAATCATTATTGCAGACCAATTTATGTAGCAGATTTTTCTCCTTCTGTATGTGTATGGTATTTTGTACATTTTCATTCACAATATGTTTTAGTTTTTTTGTGTTTTTTTTTTTGTTGTGTTTATGTTGCTTTTTTCACTCTAAGCATTTTAAGATTAAAGTAATACTCCCATATCAACGATCCTATCTATACTGGTAGCTTATGTAAACTGAAGACTTTTCCTAAATATATTGTTTTAGAAATGCTGCCTTGTTTGCCTGCTGTGTGAAATTATTCCTTCCATTGTTTACACAGCGTTTCCATAGCGCTCTCACTGTTTACAGCTCTGCATGAAGGAGAATAAGTTCATTTGATTGCAGCTGATAAAGTCCTGCATGTTATCTCTCTATGTAAACACAGAGATAACACGGAGTCCTCTAGAAGATGTGCATATTATTTGATCTGCATTTATATTAGATTTCTAGTAATTATAATAAGTATTGTGATACTTCATAGTGTCCTGTTCAGCACGCTTGAAGGGGGGATACAGGAAGTGAGAAGAGGAGACAGCAGGTAAAGCTGCTGAAACAGGGAGATGGGATAACCCGTTTAAGGCTAAGGCCCCACGGGATGTCCTGCAGCAAAAAAGCTACCTATGGGGAACCACCAGCATTTCCGTAGATATGATTGACATTCTGTGATTTCCAAAACCGTGCGTGTCCGCACAGTGGTTTTTACTGCAAAGTGGGCATGGGATTCGCTGGGATGCAATTTTTGCGGTGTTTCCATCCTGTGGGGCCCCAGCCTAAGGCTTGAAGCCCCACGTTCTAGAAATGTAACGGAAAAAAAAAATGCAGCTTTTTACAGTACCAGCAAAGTGACTGAGATTCTGGCTAATCCCATCCACTGATTGCAGGGTAAAAAAAAACACTGCAGAAAAGCTGCATTTTGAAAAACACAGACATTATTGAAATTTACATAATCTAGCAGTACAGATGGGATCCTTAAGATGGGAATACCCCTTTAAAGGGATTCTACCACTAAAACACATTTTTTTTTTAGTTACCACGTTGGAATAGCCTTTAAAAAGGCTATTCGTCTCCTACCTTTGGAAGTGCTCTCCGCCGCGCCGTTCGTTCAAAATACCGGATTGTACCGGTATGCTAATTAGATCTCTCGCAGCGATGGGGGAGTCCCCATTGCAGCTCGAAAACCAACCGCAGCGCCGCCTCTATGGTCTTTGGTATCCTCCCTTTCCTTCTTCAGTGGCCTGTCGGACGCCTGCGCAGTACACTCTGTTCGGCGAAGATTGCCGAACGTACTGCGCATGCGCGAAATTGCGGTGCTCGCACTATGGCTGGGACCGCAATTTCGCGCATGCGCAGTATGTTCGTCAATCTTCGCCGAACAGAGCGTACTGCGCAGGTGTCTGACAGGCCGCTGAAGAAGGAAAGGGAGGATACCAAAGTCCATAGAGGAGGCGCTGCGGTCGGTTTTCGAGCTGCAATGGGGACGCCCCCATCGCTGCTCCTGCGATGGGGACGCCCCCATCGCTGCGAGAGATCTAATTAGCATACCGGTACAAACAGGGCCGGCTCCAGGTTTTTATGGGCCCTTGGGCGACAGAGCCTCAGTGGGCCCCCTTCTAAAGGAGGTGGGGGAGTCGAGACACTGTGCGTTGCAGATGAAGCGAGTGACGTCATGTAGGAGTGTGGCGTCACCAACGCCATACCTCCCAATCTTTTAAAGAGTAGAAAGAGGGGCAAAATGTGCGGCGCACTCTGCGCGCTGCTGCAAATTTAGCTCCACCCACTTTTATGTTGATTCCACCCATTCTCATTCATTTATTATGTGCTCCCACACAGTATAATCCTCCTACAGTCACCCGTAAATTATATGCCCCCCTCCATCTCTCCCCCAGTTTCATATACACCCTTCCTCTGCCCCCAGTTTCATGTCCCCCCTCCATCTCTGTCCCCAGTTTCATCACGTTCTCCCCCTTCATCTGCCCACAGTTTAATGTCCCCCGTCTCTGCCCGTGTCATGCCGTTCCCCCCCTCCCCTTCATTTGCCCCTTCAGTTTCATTGGGCCCCCTCCATCTCTGTCCCCAGTTCCATGCCGTTCTCTCCCCACCCCCTTCCCCAGTGTCATGCCGTCCCCCCCCCTCCCCTTCATTTGCCCCTTCAGTTTCATTGGGCCCCCTCCATCTCTGTCCCCAGTTCCATGCCGTTCTCTCCCCACCCCCTCCATCTGCCCCAGTGTCATGCTGTTCTCCCCCCCTCCATATGCCCCAGTGTCATGCTGTTCCCCCCTCCCCTTCATTTGCCCCACAGTTTCTTTGGGCCCCCTCCATCTCTGTCCCCAGTTTCATGCCGTTCTCTCCCCACCCCCTTCATCTTCTCCAGTGTCATGCCGTTCCCCCCCTCCCCTTCATTTGCCCCCCAGTTTCATGGGCCCCCTTCATTATGTTTCACCTTAATATGTAATACAAAACAAACACTTACACTCACCTTCTATCACTCACCTTCCATCGTTCCCCCGACGCTCCTCTCTCTCCCTCCAATCACATACGCGATGCAGGAGCTGTGAGATCAGCTCCTGCTTAGCTACGGCCCGGCTTGCATGTGTAGGCGTGATGCGATGACGTCATCGCGCCTACACACGCAAGCCGGGCCGGAGCTTTAATGCAGGAGCTGATCTCACAGCTCCTGCATCGCGTATGTATTCCAGCTCATCGGCGGACGGACGCCGATGAGCTGAAATTGTGACAGGCAAGTGCCGGGGGGCCCCCAGAGGCTCTGTGGGCCCCGGCACTTGCCCGACTATGCCGTGCGCTGACGCCGGCCCTGGGTACAAACCAGTATTTTGAACGAACGGCGCGGCGGAGAGCACTTCCAAAGGTAGGAGATGAATAGCCTTTTTAAAGGCTATTCCAACGTGTTAACTAGAAAAAAAAATGTGTTTTAGTGGTAGAATCCCTTTAAGGTTTGTGCCACACAATGTTCTTTTATGTGTCTATAGCTCTATACAGTCCTTGAACTGCCAGTGCTTTCATTTTTCTATAAGTGAAACTAATTAATTTCAGTTGTATGTAATTATATCATATATACCACAAAGGGGAGCAGGGAAGGGAAGACACAGCCCAAAAAAGAAAAAAAGGCACACAGCAATTAGAAAAGGAACACTTACGATCCCTTGGGAAGAGGAAGAAGCTGCCCGGACCTCCAAAGCGATTCCTCCGACATAGGAATAGATCCTTATAGGAAAGTTGAGCAAAAAGAAGGATGGTCCAGCAATATTCTTCCTTAAAAATAATTCTTCTTTATTTGAATACACATTTAAAAAGTATAAGTGTCCAGCGGGATAATTGGATATAATGCATAGCGGAAATATTTGGAAAAGACTGACGTGTTTCGAACAGAAAGTTCTTATTCGTAGTCTGGTGTTTTCAGAGATCCACTGATTCTTATATACCATGGAAATCATGTGTGAGTAATCCACATGATTGCACGAACCCGTACTGACATATACCAAATGTATGTAATTATATGCAGTGACAGCAAAACCATGCTTCGTTCAAAGGGAGTCTGTCAGCAATAAGTTAGTTAGAAACTTAATCGCAGTACTTTGTAGAGGTGAAGCTCCATTTTTATGTAAAATATTTTGATTCATATGCAAGTGATGAGAAAAGTTTTGGCTGGGAATGTAGAGCTGAGACAAAGGCCCAGGCAAGCTAAGACACCCCTCAAAGCGGGTTTTTCTGTTCATTTGCGTATGGATAAAACTGCATTTTAGATGAAGATAGGGCTTCAAAGTTAAATAAAAGAGATACATTGGAACCTGTAGAATTCCCTCTACAAGGAACCGTAGTTACGTTTATAATGAATTTACTACTGACTCTCTTAAACCAGCATACTAAATGACATAAAAAAAATGCATGCAAAATGCTTTTGGATAGAAGAAACATGGTAATCCAAACTTGTCATAGGCATATGAATCCATAGAATGAAGATAACCTATTTATGTTGCATGAGAGATGCTGAATAATTTAGTACACACAAATAATTATTCTCCATTGAAAGTGCAATTTATCCTGAAACAAATAATCTCCAGTATACCCTCTCACCCCCCCAAAAAAAGAAAGAAAGAAAGAAAGAAAGCACTGCATCTGACTGCCAAAATTGGTTGTGTCCTGGCCCTGTTTGGATCCTGATATAGATCTTACATGTTTGTTAATCATTTTCATCCTTTTGTTTTGAAACAGAATATGTGTGTACTAGAGAATGAACTTGAAAACCAACTGGGAGAGTTTCGCATTAAAATGAAGGGTGAGTACTGAATCCAAATCTGATAATAGGTCTAATGCGCATGTCTACGAAAAAACACAGGATATGCCAGAAATGACTAACTCCACGATAGTATATTTTGGTGGAAAAATTCCTAGAACAGTAGTTGGTGCCTTTATCTACGCTTCTTAATTTGACCAATGATGGAAGACCAGACGAGGTGAATTTGAACTCCTCCTAAGGCATAGGAAAAAATACACCAACACAGGGCAACACGGTGGCTCAGTGGTTAGCACTGCAGCCTTGCAGCGCTGGAGTCCTGGGTTTGAATCCGAGCAGGAACAATATCTACAAGGAGTTTGTATGTTCTCCCCGTGTTTGTGTGGATTTGCTCCCATGCTACAAAAGACATACTGATAGGAAAAAAATGTACATTGTGATCCCTATATGGGGCTCACAATCTACATAAAAAAAAAATAAAAAAATACACCAGCACCTTCAGGTATTCCTCTTTAACCTTCCTCTGTCTATTGTTAACTCCTTCCGGACCACTCATTGACTATAGATTTCCTATGCGGAATACTCCCTTGCAAGATTAGGCTGTTGCATGAAATTGTGCAGCTGTAAGATAGGGATGCCAGCTGTTTCTTCAGGCAGATACCACATAGGGTTTATTACTGTTTCTGCCATCCCAATCGCTGTGCGCACGGTATTTCATGATCACTGTGTTTACAGCTATGGGAGCTGCCGGGATGTAGCTCCCCTCTGACCCAGCAATCACATGATTGCTAGGGGTTGGGATCTTTGTGAGCTTCCTGGGTCCTATTGTCCCACCCCCCAAGCAACACATCTTCATAAAAATGACCGTAACAGAGAAGGGAAAGTCTTTAAAATTCTTCTTTATTGCACTTAATGCTATTAAAGAAACACATGAAAAATGTGAAAAACGGACATATATCCTTTTTTGTTTACATTTTTTCGGATATGTAAATATATTAAAAAAACATGGAAAAATAAAAGCAACACAAAAATTCCACAAAGGAAAAAATCTTATAGCCCTAAAAAAAGCAAGTATGAAAAAAATCAATGGTAGCTAGACAGGAAAACATTAAATTTGGTAACTGTTTTAAAGGGGCTCTATCAGCAAAATTTTGCTGTATGAGCCCCACATACAGTGTTGGCCAAAAGTATTGGCACCCCTGCAATTCTGTCAGATAATACTCAGTTTCTTCCAGAAAATGATTGCAAGCACAAACTCCTTGGTATTAATATCTTCATTTATTTTGCTTGCAATGAAAAAAACACAAAAGAGAATGAAAAAAGTCAAATCATTGATCTTTTTACACAAAAATGGGCCGGACAAAAGTATTGGCACCCTCAGCCAATTCTTTTTGTGGTTTTTCCATTGAAGACAAATTAAGAAGATAATAATACCAAAGAATTTGTGATTGCACAGAATTGCAGGGGTGCCAATACTTTTGGCCAACACTGTATGCGTGAATATTCAGGCACCGCTAATGTTATTTTAACCCCCCCCCCCCCCCCCCCCCCCCCGTTTCAAATAGTACTCTAAAACCGAATATGCTAATTATACTTATCGTGCATGGTGGGTGGTCATACACTGTGCGACGTCATCTTCTGGCACGCCTACCTCTTCTTTCTTCTTGCAACGACGCCCTCTGGTCCTGGCTCTTCTCCGGCTTCATCGTCCTCTTCTTCCGGTGGGATTGGTTTAGATCCCGCGCGTGCGTAGTAGCGCTCCCTCCGGGTGTACGGGGATGGGGGCGGGGGGAATGAGCTACTGAGTATGCGAGCGTACTGCGCATTGCGATCTGCCATTGAGAAAAATGGCGCCGGAGTGTGTGCAGTAGCCGGAAGAGGAGGACGATGAAGCCAGGGAAGAGCCAGGACCACAGGGCGTTGCTGCAAGAAGAAAGAAGAGGAAGGCGTGCCAGAAGATGACGTCAGACAGTGCACGACCGCCCACCGTGCACAATGAGTATAATTAGCATATTCGTTTTTAGGGTATTATTTTAAAACGGGGAGGGGGGGAGGGTTTAAAATAACAGTAGTGGTGCCTGAATAGCCTTTTTAAAGGCTATTCACGCATATCTGGGGCTCATACAGCAAAATTTTGCTGATAGAGCCCCTTTAATATAAAAGTAAGCTACACAAAGGACTGAAATTCTGCAAACAGGTGACGTAAGTATGGGGGCATGTTGGTTTGAGAAAGGTAGTGCTGACTGGACAGTATGCAAATACACGTTTGTTTGTTTTTCTTTTTTAGGGCTTGCAGGATTTGCAAGGTTGTGTGCTGGAGATCAGTATGAGGTAAAACAGACATGTAACAAATGAATTTATAATAACAGTAGTTTGCGCTCATTAAACTAACAAGATTTTTGCAAAAGGTGCCTGTGCTAAATACTGGATGGGTTAATTTAACTGTTAGACTCTGTTCACATCTGCCTTGTGGCTTCAGTTTTAAATTGAAAACACAAAATCACAAAAAATGCACATAAGACAGCAGCAGTGACTGATGGGCTAAATTGTTATAATAAGGTACATAAGATTCAAACTAATGTTTTTTGGAAAAAAAAAAAAGACTGCCTGTGCAGCATTTCCTTCAGAAAATGTTACTGAAACTCCTAGCAAAGCCTTGGACACAGATGTGAACTGAGCCTTATTCTAGCCAAATGTGTGTTTCTCTCCATTATACTGCTTGGCAGTTAAAGGGATTCTACCATTAAAATGCTTTTTTTGTCGCTCACCCATAGGAATAGCCTTAAGAAAGGCTATTCTTCTCCTACCTTTAGATGTCTTCTCTGTGCCACCGTTCGGTTGAAATCCCAGTTTTCTTCGGTATGCAAATGAGTTCTCTCACAGCACTGGGGGCGGGCCCCATAGCTCAAACAGCAATGGGGGCATCCCCAATGCTGCAAGAGAACTCTCCAGTGACACCTCCATCTTCTTGAGGAACGGCCTCTCTGCGCATCTTCTTTCGGAGCTGGGTTTCAATCTTCTAGGCCTCGCGCAGAGCAGACTGCATATACCCGTGGCCAGAAAAAAAATGGCCACTTACACAGTAAGCATAAGCGGCCATTTTCTTGTGGCTGCGGGCATGCGCAGTCTGCTCTGCCAGAGGCCTAGGAGATTGAAACCCAGCTCTGGAAGAAGAAGCGCAGAAAGGCTGTTCCTGAAGAAGATGGAGGCGTCGCTGGAGAGTTCTCTAGCAGCATTGGGGACATCCCCGATGCTGTTTGTGCGCTGGGGCCCGCCCCCAATGCTGCAAGAGAACTCATTTGCATACCGAAAAAAAACGGAATTTCAACCGAATGGTGGCGCGGAGAAGACATCTAATGGTAGGAGAAGAATAGCCTTTCTTAAAGGGGTTGTCCCATAACAAGGATCCTATCTATACTGCTAGTTTATGTGGATATAAGACTTTTTCTAAATACATTGCTTTATCAAAACTGCTTTGTTTGGCCGCTATCTTAATTTATTCACTTAATTGTTTACATGTGTTTCTATGACCACGGGCTCTGGACCACAAGCTTATCTGCTCAGTCCCTCAGTGACATAGCTCCCTGCTCTCAGGGGGGAAGGGAGGGGCTGAGTGCTCGGCAGCAGCTCTGAGCTGTGTATGTCTCTGCCACAGACAACCAATGGAGCTCCTCAGATAGGGGAGGGGGGAGGTGAGATCTCCGGGATTTCTGAGCTCTTATCAGTCGGTTTAATTGAATTTGGCTGATAAGGGCTGAGTTAGGGAGTCCGATTCCTCTGTATGTAATGCAAACTGACTCAAATCCAGCTCTACTACATCAGCTTCTACATTAGCTTCATCCTGTGGTAATTAATTTACAACCAATCCCTCATTATTGACTGCAAACATAGCAGAGCAAGTGAAACCCCACCCACCAATGTGCTGAGAAAACCAGGAAGTGAACAGAGCAGACAGTATACAGGTTGGTGAACAAGCGGATGGGAATACCCCTTTAAGGCTATTCCTACATGTGATCAACAAAAAAATGCATTTTAATAGTAGAATCCCTTTAAACCTACTTTTCTTGGCATTTCTCTTGCCATTCCAATGATTTATTTTGGTACCACAACCAATATTAGTTTCAAGATGTAATTACAATTAGTATGATTCAGTATTGCAAAAATATGTAACAGTCTAGAATGGATGGATATGGTGGCCTACATTGTGCGTGATTAGTTTCTTTTGTATAAGGCTCTATGCACACAACCATGTGCTTTGCCAGCGTGCTAGTCTTTTTTATTTTTCACAGCTAGCACTCGACCCATTCATTTCTTTGGCCATATACACATGCCTCATGTATCATCCTAGGCCCTATATGCAGCAGTAAGCCTGGGGTAAAAATCAGGACAGGTCCTATACCTGTCTGTTTTGTGGCCTGGACTCAGTGAATATGTCCATGGGTCACAAGGCAGCACATAGATGTCATCCATGTGCCGTCAATGCAGTTTTACCATGGACTTGCCACATGGGGCATATTGGTTTGAGAAAGGTAGTGCTAGCTGGATAGTATGCAAATACACGTCCTTTTTTATTTTTTTTATTTTTTTTTTTTAGGGCTTGCAGGAGTTGGAAGGTTGTGTGCAGGAGATCATGAATTTTGGAAATACATTTTTAAAATTAAAATGTCCAAATTATTCTAATAGACATTGTTCATTCTAGCCAATAATTTTTTTCTCGTTTGTTATAATCTATTCATACTTTTCATTATTTATATGATTTAGATTTTTATGAAGTATGGCCGTCAGCGCTGGAAATTAAAGGGACGAATTGAAGTAAATGGAAAGCAGATATGGGATAGTGAGGACATGGTATTTCTCCCGCTAATCACAGAGTTTCTTTCTATAAAGGTACAATGACTAAGAATTATTCTCCCATTATCTTCCTATACTTCTGTTGAATTCACTGACTTGTTTCCATTTAAAGACCTATACAATAAAATGAACCTTTGTATTGGAATTTTCAATTTCCTGGACTTAATGAAGAGTTGGCAATGCTAAAAATAATTTAGAAAACTGAAGTATTATTTTTAGATCTTTCAATAACTTTTTTGAAGATTTCACCAATTTGCTTTAAAAAAAAAAAAAATATTCAGGCTAGGGTCCCACGTTGTGGAAACAGTTTTTTTGTTGTTGCAGAGTTTGATGCGGAGCAGAAGTTAGAAGTAGAGCTTTATATTTTCGATTCCATTTGTAGCTATCCTTGGCTTTGGCTCAAAAAACGTCACGAGCTGCAACAAAAAAGGCTGCGTTTCCGCAACATGGGGCCTTGGCCTCAAAACCTCATGTGAGTGTGGATTATCATTAGATATAATTTCTTTCTGTTATGACATTATTCTTCTTCAGAGGAGCTTGTTGGCCAATTTAATCACGACACAATAATTATTGTGAAAATTAAAAATGTTTGCACTTGTAGTCAGTATCGATGGATCTCAAAGTTTCAGGTGCTTTTCAAGTAAATGACTTGTGCACCAGTAGTTTATTGTCACAAAGCATTGTTCCAAGTAAGCCCACCTTGGTTATCTGCAATTGCCATTGGTCTCATCTTGGTTGCGCTGTCCACCTTCACCAATGGAGCAAAGGTAAGTTAACTTTAGCGTCACTCTGCATACACTTGACCTTCAACAACTGAGCAGTGAACCAAGGTGTACTGACCTTTGTTTCATCAGAAAAATGTGCATGCTCTGGGATAACCAGGGATGAGTCCACTGGGAGTTGCTGACTCCACTTTTACCAACTACTACAGTCTTTCATTAAGGAACCCCAAGGAGGATAGACTTCACGTAGTCAGCTTTGGGGAAGTAAACCACTAGTGCATAACAATATCATACTCATTCTTTATTTATAAGAAGAAGATACTTTTGCTGCTTATATTTGAAATAATTGACTTTTATTGTAATTGCAGGTCACGGAATTGAAGAGTCTAGCAAACCATGTCATAGTGGGCAGTGTTTCCTGTGAAACAAAAGATCTCTTTGCAGCTCTTCCTCAGGTTGTAGCAGTGGATATTAATGACTTGGGAACAATCAAACTAAATTTAGAGGTCAATTGGAAGTAAGTAAAGGCAGTAGGAGCAGATTATAACCAGTGTCGCATATGCAATTGTTTTGTGTAAACTTTTGAACAGTAAATGTAGCAAAAGTTAACATGACTCATAGCACGTTAGGCAACATTGGCTGTAGACTATCCAGTCAAGAAAGTCAAGTTAAATAGTGCTACATCTGTATATGTGCAGTACCGTGCAACGTTTTTTCCACACCTGCCTAAAATGTTAGAATGCTTTCAAAAATAGAAGTATTTATTTTTGTAAAAATCTAAATCTCAAATCAATATTTGTTGTGATCACTCATTGCCTTGAAAACAGCATCAGTTCTTCTATGTACCCTTGCATACGTACTTTGAAGGATCTTAAGAGGAACTAACCTCAGATCTGGTAATATGGATATTAAAGGGTGAAATCACTAATGATGCAGTTGTCATTACTGACAAGTATGATGACCCTCCTCAAAGAACCATGGGAGGTGACATGCTTTTCTGATGAGTGGCAGATTTTAAAATCACACATTGTCCCTGTGGTCCGTTACATGCAGTAATCATTCACAGAAAGCACAGAAAGAGTGGCAATGGCAGGCCTTATGTAAAATACAGTGCTGTGTGTAGTCACAAAGTTATTACTTATTTTACACAGAAGGAACCTTCTAGACCATTGATGGCGAACCTTGTAGACACCGAGTGCCCAAACTGTAACCCAAAATCCACTAATTTATCACAAAGTACCAACACTGCAATTTAACCTTATTACTATATGGATCCACAATTGCAGACAGTTACAAACCCACAAAATGTAGTTGTGCTAATGGGCTTTACAGAGCTTTCAACCAACTTTGTACTGAAAGGTAGAAGTTTGCATTTGGTATACTTTGAACAATTAATGTCTGGGTAGAGATTACAGACTGCTGACAGTGTAAGTTCGGGACCCGTGGCCTACACTGATAGTTTTCAATACCTGAAAGAATGTTTTGCTCCTTAGTGAGCGATCCTGGAGCCTGGCTGGGGCGACAGACACATGTACAATAGGTTTGCCACCACAGTTCTAGACTGTCACTGATTCCTAAGATCGCTCCCTTTAACCAGGGTCTTAGCTGTGGGAGGCATGTGACTTGGGTGCTGGTTGTCAGGGGAGGCACCAACAAGTATGTTGTGTGCGTTTGCTGGGTTCAGGGCTGAATGGCATGAATGACATGGATAATATAGGTGCGCTGCCCATTCCTCCACACGCCCATTAGTTTACTTCACTGAGCCAAGTCATATATCTAGTGCCATAGAATACAATGGGTCATACTTGCTCACTGACAATGCACATGTGTGAATGCCTGAGAGCAGTGAAATTAGCCTTTGCCAGTGCTGATGGAAATGCTGGTTACTAGAGATGAGCGAACACTAAAATGTTCGAGGTTCGAAATTCGATTCGAACAGCCGCTCACTGTTCGAGTGTTCGAATGGGTTTCGAACCCCATTATAGTCTATGGGGAACATAAACTCGTTAAGGGGGAAACCCAAATTCGTGTCTGGAGGGTCACCAAGTCCACTATGACACCCCAGGAAATGATACCAACACCCTGGAATGACACTGGGACAGCAGGGGAAGCATGTCTGGGGGCATAAAAGTCACTTTATTTCATGGAAATCCCTGTCAGTTTGCGATTTTCGCAAGCTAACTTTTCCCCATAGAAATGCATTGGCCAGTGCTGATTGGCCAGAGTACGGAACTCGACCAATCAGCGCTGGCTCTGCTGGAGGAGGCGGAGTCTAAGATCGCTCCACACCAGTCTCCATTCAGGTCCGACCTTAGACTCCGCCTCCTCCGGCAGAGCCAGCGCTGATTGGCCGAAGGCTGGCCAATGCATTCCTATGCGAATGCAGAGACTTAGCAGTGCTGAGTCAGTTTTGCTCAACTACACATCTGATGCACACTCGGCACTGCTACATCAGATGTAGCAATCTGATGTAGCAGAGCCGAGGGTGCACTAGAACCCCTGTGCAAACTCAGTTCACGCTAATAGAATGCATTGGCCAGCGCTGATTGGCCAATGCATTCTATTAGCCCGATGAAGTAGAGCTGAATGTGTGTGCTAAGCACACACATTCAGCACTGCTTCATCGCGCCAATACAATGCATTAGCCAGTGCTGATTGGCCAGAGTATGGAATTCGGCCAATCAGCGCTGGCTCTGCTGGAGGAGGCGGAGTCTAAGGTCGGACCTGAATGGAGACTGGTGTGGAGCGATCTTAGACTCCGCCTCCTCCAGCAGAGCCAGCGCTGATTGGCCGAATTCCGTACTCTGGCCAATCAGCACTGGCTAATGCATTGTATTGGCGTGATGAAGCAGTGCTGAATGTGTGTGCTTAGCACACACATTCAGCTCTACTTCATCGGGCTAATAGAATGCATTGGCCAGCGCTGATTGGCCGAATTCCGTACTCTGGCCAATCAGTGCTGGCCAATGCATTCTATTAGCTTGATGAAGCAGAGTGTGTACAAGGGTTCAAGCGCACCCTCGGCTCTGATGTAGCAGAGCCGAGGCTGCACAAGGGTTCAAGCGCACCCTCGGCTCTGATGTAGGAGAGCCGAGGGTGCACTTGAACCCTTGTGCACCCTCAGCTCTGCTACATCAGAGCCGAGGGTGCGCTTGAACCCTTGTGCACACTCTGCTTCATCAAGCTAATAGAATGCATTGGCCAGCGCTGATTGGCCAATGTATTCTATTAGCCTGATGAAGTAGAGCTGAATGTGTGTGCTAAGCACACACATTCAGCTCTACTTCATCGGGCTAATAGAATGCATTGGCCAGCGCTGATTGGCCAGAGTACGGAACTCGACCAATCAGCGCTGGCTCTGCTGGAGGAGGCGGAGTCTAAGATCGCTCCACACCAGTCTCCATTCAGGTCCGACCTTAGACTCCGCCTCCTCCAGCAGAGCCAGCGCTGATTGGTCAAGTTCCGTACTCTGGCCAATCAGCGCTGGCCAATGCATTCTATTAGCCCGATGAAGTAGAGCTGAATGTGTGTGCTTAGCACACACATTCAGCTCTACTTCATCAGGCTAATAGAATACATTGGCCAATCAGCGCTGGCCAATGCATTCTATTAGCTTGATGAAGCAGAGTGTGCACAAGGGTTCAAGCGCACCCTCGGCTCTGATGTAGCAGAGCTGAGGGTGCACAAGGGTTCAAGTGCACCCTCGGCTCTCCTACATCAGAGCCGAGGGTGCGCTTGAACCCTTGTGCAGCCTCGGCTCTGCTACATCAGAGCCGAGGGTGCGCTTGAACCCTTGTGCACACTCTGCTTCATCAAGCTAATAGAATGCATTGGCCAGCACTGATTGGCCAGAGTACGGAATTCGGCCAATCAGCGCTGGCCAATGCATCCCTATGGGAAAAAGTTTATCTCACAAAAATCACAATTACACACCCGATAGAGCCCCAAAAAGTTATTTTTAATAACATTCCCCCCTAAATAAAGGTTATCCCTAGCTATCCCTGCCTGTACAGCTATCCCTGTCTCATAGTCACAAAGTTCACATTCTCATATGACCCGGATTTGAAATCCACTATTCGTCTAAAATGGAGGTCACCTGATTTCGGCAGCCAATGACTTTTTCCAATTTTTTTCAATGCCCCCGGTGTCGTAGTTCCTGTCCCACCTCCCCTCCGCTGTTATTGGTGCAAAAAAGGCGCCAGGGAAGGTGGGAGGGGAATCGAATTTTGGCGCACTTTACCACGTGGTGTTCGATTCGATTCGAACATGGCGAACACCCTGATATCCGATCGAACATGTGTTCGATAGAACACTGTTCGCTCATCTCTACTGGTTACAGCTCTGCTGCTGTCTGTCTGTCTAAATTAATTAAAACTATCGAATCTATCCTCTTCTCCTCCCTCTCCACTATCTGCTTCCCTATAGCTATTTTCTATAGTAATATAATAGTATTTTTCATTTCTGCACTGGCCCTCTTGGCTGAGGTCTGTCCTTTTCTCTATCTCCCTGGATTTGCTCTTTATATAGTGTTCATTACATCAACATTGACCCCTCATGATTGAGAGACTGATCCAAGGGATTTTTGGAAAATCCACATGGTTCTCCGATCATGATCCCACCCGTTGAAACAAAGTGTCTACTGTAATTTCCATGTAACACTGTGACTAGCTCCAGATCATGATCTACGGTATGCACTCACCTGTAACTACCTTGTCTATGTATAGTAGGTGTTGGGGAGGTGTTAAGAAACTGCTGCATATTCTAGGCATGCTGTTAAAATTCATTTGTACTGCAGATGATTTCTTCCATTGCAGTGCAATTGAAACAATTTAAGTAATCATTTTTATGCAGATTTTTGAGCTGCTTCCATCTTGTAATATTTTACACTATGTATTAATCCAACTTAGAGAGGCATTTAGAAATGTGAGACAGAAACGAATATCTATTATTCTGTATTCTGTATGATTTTATACTGGTATTAAGAATAGAGAACATTTCTAATTGAAAAATACTGTATATGGCAATATTTTGGATGAATTTGCATATGTCATTTTATTTATTTTTTTCTTCC
Source organism: Leptodactylus fuscus (assembly GCF_031893055.1). Classification (NCBI taxonomy): domain Eukaryota; kingdom Metazoa; phylum Chordata; class Amphibia; order Anura; family Leptodactylidae; genus Leptodactylus; species Leptodactylus fuscus. Next base: position 37,248,354 of record NC_134271.1, read on the forward strand.
CCAGTCCATTTGACAAGGAAGACCAACCGTCTGCTGCCAGTACTGTAAATAAAACCTCAACCGTGAACAAACGATATTCCACTTATAATCCTAGTCCTCCAGATACCCCTTCATTACGGGAACAAGCATTTTATGTAAGTAGCTTTTTTGCAGTGACTGATTTTCTGTTTGGAACAGAAAGGGGAACCTAAAGAATACTGCTTCTGGTTCTTACTTGTGGTCTTACTTGAGGTTCTTACTTACCTTATTTTTTAGGCACTTATAGACATATTACTATAAGACTTAAGTTGGGTTCACACAGCGCTTTAAGTCTGTTCAGGGTATCCTCCCTGAACTGACTTTGAGGTATCCGTCCCTGGAGTCCACCAGGTTTCAGGCGGAAACCCGGCAGACTCCATTATAGTCTGTGAGGTCTGCGGGTAACTGCTTTTTTAAGCGGATTAGGTTTGGGGACCCAAACGCAGTTGTGAACTTAACATCATTCAGGTTTAGACAATAGAAAATGGTATAAAATATTTTTTCTTCTATACATGGTAGTCAAAGGAAGTGGATGGGTTAATGTCACTAACTTTGGTTAACTCCTTTCTTTGTTAAACATAACACACTGCACTTTATTTAGCGAACAGTTGTAGGCATTGGTTGTTGTACCCTTGTGAGCCTCATACCTGCTGTGTTAATAAACTTAACCTATCACTGTTTAGTCACATTGATTAAAAAAGTCATGTAAATGATGGATCAAGGTAACCAGTACTAGTGATATGGCAGAAAGACAAAGCAATATATTAATTTGTTATTTATTCGTCTCAACTTCTTGCAGTCTTTTCTCCATATTCCTATATTTATCTCTCTATTTTTATATTTGTGCTCTGATCAGTACAGGGAGAACGAGATTTGTGCAGCTATGAGTCAATGCACAGTTCTCACCATGGCAAAAAAGCCGAATAGGACATTTAAGATTTGCAAAATGTGAACTATGATTATGATTTATCTGCGGCACAAAAATGTGCTGCATGCTATGCACCACATTTATTATGTGTGATTAGAAATGATTTTTCATCTTGACCATTAAAAGAGCAGGACTTTGTTGGAGAGGGAACAGGTCTTAACAGGCTGCGACAATATGCAGTAGTATTGTGCCAAAATCTTGGCGCATGTTTCTGTCACTAGTAAGTGATATAAAATTAGACTAGACAGTCTAAGGCTGAGGCCCCCACATTGCAGAAACACTGTTTTGTTTTGTTTTTTGTTTGCAGATTTTGCACCTTTTTTTTTAAAGCCAAAGCCAGGAATAGATTGAGCAAAAGGGAGAAGTATAAGCGCTTCCTATATTAAGAATAAAATGTGGTCCGTCTGGTCTCCACCTGAAATTGGCAGAGAGAATAGTCCTGTTTGCCTTTTCTAAGTGGCATGGGGGATGGAGTTCCCCAAATAGAAGTGTGAACCGACACTTAGTAATGCCATTAAAAAAAACACTTGGTCAAGCCTTTTAATGAAATCTTGTGAATACTTACCTTGTTCATGTTCCTGATTAGAACACTGAACTATTCCAAGATTGTGAAAATCCAGCACAGTTCTCAAAAATTCCTTTATTTTATTGTAGATCTTACAGCAAAATGCATACCCCCACTGTAATGTGTTTTATTTAAATTAGTTGCCATTTACTTACTATTTATATCTCCTGCATGATACCTGTTCTTTCTATTTGTGTTATGGAAAGAGTTCCTTTTTGCCAGATCTGGGAAAGCACAGCTGGCCAATGCTTGTCATGCTTCGAGAGACCCTAACTGACAAATTGTCGCAGACTTGCTCATGCAATGATGTCTCATCTATCCATGTTAGTAATTATGAGCAAGACTACTATGTAAGTGTGTTAAATATAACATAGTTTAGCATTCGGAAGCTTGAAAATAAACCTCCAGAAACCTGCTTATAGAGACTATAATAAAGTAAAGCTACTTCCTGAATAGTTCATTGCTGCTCTTAATGCAACTGGTTCCTATTTGCTTGTTTTTTTGCAAGCTTCTAGCATTTGCTTTTGCTGCTGAATATGGTATACATTGCAGGTAATCTGATCAACCCATATATGACATACAGTGTGGCTTAATATTTAGTTGCTGGAAATCAGAGGAAATGTGTTATTAATAGCCATTGTTGAAATGGCGTGGTGTGTGCAGTTTGATACACCATTATATTGCTGGCTATAGCATAATAAAACATGACTCCATATTATATTGAGTGATGTGGTCCTATTTGCCTTTTTGTTTACACTTCAACAGCACAATGTACATTGATTGTTCCATATGCTTTTTTAAGGGCTTATTATGTCACATATACGGTAAATAACAAAACTCGGCATCTTTATTACTGGACATTGGAAAGGGAGTAATGATTAAAGAGGTGTACATATCCTAGACAACTATGATATATATCTACAGAATATGGACAAGAGCCTCACCTCTGGGACTCAAATCCATTTGTAGAACAGGGGTTCACATTCTCCATTCCATCAGGTGACATGGTCATTACCTACCTTATCCAGATAGGGAATGAATTAAAGCTGGCTGGTCATTTGTGAAGCTTTCTCCATTAACTTCTAACGGAGTCACAGAAAAAGCTCAGCATGCTTGCTTGGGATTTTCCTTATAGTAGGAATCAGCAACCTTTAGCACTCCAGCAAGTTGTGAAGCTAGAACTGACAGCATGTGCTAGTCCAAGAACAGCAACCAACAGTGTTCAGGAAAAGCCAACATGAGTTCAACACTGTTTCCATAATTCCCTTAGAGGTGAATGGGAACTATGAACGCCATGTAGCACAGCAGACCTATACTGTTTCTATAGTTCCATGAGCAGTGGTTAATTTCAGCTGGAATTCATTTTTGGCATAATTACAAAATATCTTTCAGCGTTTCGGTATAAATAAAAGTGTCTAACTTGGAATGTGGAACATGAAAAACACTGAAACTTAACTCTCCTGGCTCTGGAAGGCTTCAGGCCTACTTGGTGACTTTGCAGACGTCACATGGGCTGGAGCTTGCATCCTTATGCATTGCGATGCAAGCCCCTGGTCAAATGACGTCCCGTAAATCATTGAAGATGGCTGACATCTGCAGGGAGTGCGCCAGAGCCAAGGAGAGGTAAGTAACATTGTTTTTTTTAGATATCTAGCCTCCCCTGGGTCTGCGATTATGTTATACTCTGGGATCTGAAAATACCCCAGAGTATAAAATTTGTTCATTGGTGTCCACAATGGGTCATAATACTTTGTGCAGGAGCCACTATATTATGATACTGTGTGCAGGGACCACTATGGGGCATAATACTGTGTGCAGGGGCCACTATGGGGCATAATAGTATGTGCAGGAATGTGTGTGTGTGTGTTGGGGGGGGGGTTGTCGGTTGGTTTATCTGGGTCCCTGGCGGGAGGGGCATTATTCCAGAGTTCCCCCTAAGATTTTTTTCCCAATGTAAGCACTATTCATGAGTGTTATGAAAACACCATAGAGCAGTGCTGCTCATCTGTTTCTGTAAGCCTCACCTTTGGGGATGGGACTTGCTGGCAGTGATTTGCCAAAACGGGAATAACCCTTAAAATTAAGAGAGAGAGTCAAGCACATGCATGGAAACATCTCAAATAAATCACTAGTTCACAAGCTAGAGAGGGGATTTTGGAGATGGGTTAGGGTCCCAGGGGTCAGACCCATATACAGTTGACTTTTTTTTGGCTGTGTCAAACATGGAAATAACCTCTTAACTTATCATATAACATGTTTCCTGTATGACAGAAGGCAACTAATTGTAATAGGAATGAAAATATTAGACAAAATTACCTGAGGTTCTCTGAAATTTGTCAGTGACTAAATGTTAATCTTTTTACTTTTAGAATATGTTACGGCGTCAGGATGATTTGGAAAATGGAGCTGCTTGGTCAGTTTCTTCAGAATCCTCTGATGATTCCTCTAGCCCACAGTTGTCTACCAGTATCCGACACGCTCCCAAGAATATTGTACAGCCTGAACTTCAAGCATCTGCTCCAGATATAGAAATCTGCTTTACACAAAGGGATGAGAGCGTGTTAACAGAAACAGATACTTCAGTCAATGTGGTGGAAAAGGATGACAAAATTGATGAAAGAGAAGTATCGACAAAAGAATCTGTGACCAATGGCCATGTAGTGTACTCAAGGACATTAAGCCATATTAGTGAAGTTAGTTTTGATGCTTCCGGTTCAGACTTCCATATATCGGATGAAGCTCCGATAGCACTATCATTAGAAACAAGTGTCTCAGAAACTGTTGATGTTCTACCTAGTGAAAAAGCTGACAATTTGCAAATCAATGTGCAAACAGCCTGTCCTCAGGAAGAAGAAAATACAATACTATGCATAAATCCAGAGGCAGATCTACAGCAGAACATGGTTGATTCCGATCAGTCATTAGATGCACAAACTCAAGTTCAAGTGGTTGTGCCTTGTGTGGAGGAACGTGAGCTGGTGTTGGGTGACCTTGTTGAGACAAAACAGAAACTACCTATAGTTCATTGTTCTCCCATAAATGTTTCATGTTCGGACACTGCTCATAAACAGACAGAGATCCCCATCGTGGAAGTAGTAGACTCTGACTCCACTAAAAACAAGATTGTTGACTCTGGTTTGGGTGAAGCTATCAGTTCCTTGAGTTCATCACTGGATGACTACCGAGGTCAGTTTCCCGAACTACAGGCACTTGAAAATAAAATCAAACATTTGGAAGAGATTGTCATGGTAAGTTTATATCTATATTGCAAGCCTTGATAGAATGCACAGGTGGCTACGCATATATTGTCCTTTCTGTTCCTGTCTAATGGAGTTGCAGAAACGAAGTTTAAACCCTATATCCGTCCCACAAAAAATAAAAAAAAAGTCATGGCTGTGTGTTCCTGCACTTAATCCTCTTAAAATAATGGAAGAAAACTGTGGCAACCAGGCAAGACCACTATAGTGTTAAAGCAGCTCTGGCCTGTGTTCAGAAAAACAGCTTTTTTTGTTGCAGATTTTGTTGCGGTTTTTTGAGCCAAAGCAAAGAATGTCTACAAAAGGAATGGCAACTGTGTAGGAAGTTCTTATAATTCTATCTGCTGCTCAATCCACTTCTGGCTTTGGCTCCAAAAACCGCAGCAAAATCTGCAACAAAAAAAGCTGTGTTTCCGCAACGTAGGACCTTAGGCCTGCAGCCCCACGTGGCATAAACCCCACAGCAAAATCCACAGTGTTTTACAGTCTCTGCATATTCTAGTGATCCTCATCTATACATTGCAGAAAAATGCATGCCGTTTTTGGAAATCACGATATGTCAATTATATCTACGGAAATGCTGGCATTTTCCATATAGGTATAATTGAAGCAGAAAGTCTGCAGTGGGAAAATCTGTGTACTTTCTTTGAAAAGTGGTGCAGGAAAAAACTGCAATGCATTTCCGTCGCGTTTTTTCCCGTAGTGCATTTTTGCGTGGGGACTAAGCCTTACCCTATCTAAATAATCTATTAGACATACAGGTGTTATAAAGGGAAGATATACCTGTTTTACTAAACAAAGCAAACTAAGCTCCTAGGGATCATGACTTTAATGGGAAACTCACACACTGAAAATGCTGTGCTGCAGCTATGAGTGTCTATTATACAGCAGGAGGAACTGTGCAGAGATTGTGATAGGGCACAAATAAAAATCATGGACAACCCCTTTAAAGGGATCCTATCATACAAATAAATTTTTTTTCACAGTAACACGTCGGAATAGCCTTAATAAAAGGCGATTCTTCTCCTACCTTTCGTTGTCTTCTCCGTGCCGCCATTCTGTAGGAATCCCGGTTCTTGTCGGTATGCAAATTAGTTCTCTCGCAGCACTGGGGGCGGGCCCCAGCGCTCAAACAGCACTGGGGGTGTCCCCAATGCTGCCAGAGAACTCTCTCCAGCACTGCCTCCATCTTCGTCAGAAACGTCCTCTTCTTCCGGCGCAGGTTTCAGACTTCTAGGCCTCAGGCAGAGCAGACTGCGCATGCCCACAGGCCACAAGAAAATGGCCACTAACAATACTGTGTAAGCGGCCATTTGCCAGAACTAATTTGCATACTGACAAGAACTGGGATTCCTAAGGAACGGTGGCGCGGAGAAGTCAACGAAAGGTAGGAGTAGAATAGCCTTTCTTAAGGCTATTCCGACGTGTTACTGAGAAATAAATTTATTTGTATGATAAAATCCCTTTAATAACAGTATGTTCATTACATAACATCATGGCATAAATTGAGTTCAAGGTAGTTTAGAGTGGGTAGCACTTTTTGTGGAAGCTGTATTTGGTAAAAAAAATTCTGTGTGTTATATGTACACAAGACTTCTTTCTGTTTCAGAGATTTCTGTTACTGAAATCTGTAACATAAATCTGAACTAACTCCTGTAGAGACTGTGAGCGTAGATTGTGTCATAAATAGAGATGAGCGAACACTAAAATGTTCGAGGTTCGAAATTCGATTCGAACAGCCGCTCACTGTTCGAGTGTTCGAATGGGTTTCGAACCCCATTATAGTCTATGGGGAACATAAACTCGTTAAGGGGGAAACCCAAATTCGTGTCTGGAGGGTCACCAAGTCCACTATGACACCCCAGGAAATGATACCAACACCCTGGAATGACACTGGGACAGCAGGGGAAGCATGTCTGGGGGCATAAAAGTCACTTTATTTCATGGAAATCCCTGTCAGTTTGCGATTTTCGCAAGCTAACTTTTCCCCATAGAAATGCATTGGCCAGTGCTGATTGGCCAGAGTACGGAACTCGACCAATCAGCGCTGGCTCTGCTGGAGGAGGCGGAGTCTAAGATCGCTCCACACCAGTCTCCATTCAGGTCCGACCTTAGACTCCGCCTCCTCCGGCAGAGCCAGCGCTGATTGGCCGAAGGCTGGCCAATGCATTCCTATGCGAATGCAGAGACTTAGCAGTGCTGAGTCAGTTTTGCTCAACTACACATCTGATGCACACTCGGCACTGCTACATCAGATGTAGCAATCTGATGTAGCAGAGCCGAGGGTGCACTAGAACCCCTGTGCAAACTCAGTTCACGCTAATAGAATGCATTGGCCAGCGCTGATTGGCCAATGCATTCTATTAGCCCGATGAAGTAGAGCTGAATGTGTGTGTTAAGCACACACATTCATCACTGCTTCATCACGCCAATACAATGCATTAGCCAGTGCTGATTGGCCAGAGTACGGAATTCGGCCAATCAGCGCTGGCTCTGCTGGAGGAGGCGGAGTCTAAGGTCGGACCTGAATGGAGACTGGTGTGGAGCGATCTTAGACTCCGCCTCCTCCAGCAGAGCCAGCGCTGATTGGCCGAATTCCGTACTCTGGCCAATCAGCGCTGGCCAATGCATTCTATTAGCCCGATGAAGTAGAGCTGAATGTGTGTGCTAAGCACACACATTCAGCACTGCTTCATCACGCCAATACAATGCATTAGCCAGTGCTGATTGGCCAGAGTACGGAATTCGGCCAATCAGCGCTGGCTCTGCTGGAGGAGGCGGAGTCTAAGGTCGGACCTGAATGGAGACTGGTGTGGAGCGATCTTAGACTCCGCCTCCTCCAGCAGAGCCAGCGCTGATTGGCCGAATTCCGTACTCTGGCCAATCAGCGCTGGCCAATGCATTCTATTAGCCCGATGAAGTAGAGCTGAATGTGTGTGCTAAGCACACACATTCAGCACTGCTTCATCACGCCAATACAATGCATTAGCCAGTGCTGATTGGCCAGAGTACGGAATTCGGCCAATCAGCGCTGGCTCTGCTGGAGGAGGCGGAGTCTAAGGTCGGACCTGAATGGAGACTGGTGTGGAGCGATCTTAGACTCCGCCTCCTCCAGCAGAGCCAGCGCTGATTGGCCGAATTCCGTACTCTGGCCAATCAGCGCTGGCCAATGCATTCTATTAGCCCGATGAAGTAGAGCTGAATGTGTGTGCTTAGCACACACATTCAGCTCTACTTCATCGGGCTAATAGAATGCATTGGCCAATCAGCGCTGGCCAATGCATTCTATTAGCTTGATGAAGCAGAGTGTGCACAAGGGTTCAAGCGCACCCTCGGCTCTGATGTAGCAGAGCCGAGGGTGCACAAGGGTTCAAGTGCACCCTCGGCTCTCCTACATCAGAGCCGAGGGTGCGCTTGAACCCTTGTGCAGCCTCAGCTCTGCTACATCAGAGCCGAGGGTGCGCTTGAACCCTTGTGCACACTCTGCTTCATCAAGCTAATAGAATGCATTGGCCAGCACTGATTGGCCAGAGTACGGAATTCGGCCAATCAGCGCTGGCCAATGCATCCCTATGGGAAAAAGTTTATCTCACAAAAATCACAATTACACACCCGATAGAGCCCCAAAAAGTTATTTTTAATAACATTCCCCCCTAAATAAAGGTTATCCCTAGCTATCCCTGCCTGTACAGCTATCCCTGTCTCATAGTCACAAAGTTCACATTCTCATATGACCCGGATTTGAAATCCACTATTCGTCTAAAATGGAGGTCACCTGATTTCGGCAGCCAATGACTTTTTCCAATTTTTTTCAATGCCCCCAGTGTCGTAGTTCCTGTCCCACCTCCCCTGCGCTGTTATTGGTGCAAAAAAGGCGCCAGGGAAGGTGGGAGGGGAATCGAATTTTGGCGCACTTTACCACGCGGTGTTCGATTCGATTCGAACATGGCGAACACCCTGATATCCGATCGAACATGTGTTGGATAGAACACTGTTCGCTCATCTCTAGTCATAAATAAAGGACAAAATACTGCGGCATGCACTATGTCCAGGGAGTTAGCTTACCTCATCAGGCGGACTTATGTGATTGGAACCAGCGTCCACCTCCTCCTCCTCCCCCCTGATCTGTGCTATGGGGACTGGCTTTAACAAAGTTCCCTATATCTCTCCTCAGCGAGTTCAGGGGAGAAAGGATGGGGCATAGCAACCTGGGGATTGGTGGGCGGGTTCTGATCACATCATGTCGGATCCATGCTGGAACCCTCGGGTCCATCACCATGAGTCTGCTGGATCAGGTGAGCTAATTTTAACTCCCTGGACGGCCTCATTAATAATAATGTGTTAATTTAATAATGAGGAAAAGAATTATTTTAATGTGGACAAGTAGGGTTAGTACTTTGTGTGGGCACTGCATTTGCAGAAACTCTACACTCACCGGCCACTTTATTAGGTACACCAGGCTAGTAACGGGTTGGACCCCCTTTTGCCTTCAGAACTGCCTCAATTCTTCGTGGCATAGATTCAACAAGGTGCTGGAAGCATTCCTCAGAGATTTTGGTCCATATTGACATGATGGCATCACACAGTTGCCGCAGATTTGTCGGCTGCACATCCATAATGCGAATCTCCCGTTCCACTACATCCCAAAGATACTCTATTGGATTGAGATCTGGTGACTGTGGAGGCCATTGGAGTACAGTGAACTCATTGTCATGTTCAAGAAACCAGTCTGAGATGATTCCAGCTTTATGACATGGCATTGCATTATCCTGCTGAAAGTAGCCATCAGATGTTGGGTACATTGTGGTCATAAAGGGATGGACATGGTCAGCAACAATACTCAGGTAGGCTTTGGCGTTGCAACGATGCTCAATTGGTACCAAGGGGCCCAAAGAGTGCCAAGAAAATATTCCCCACACCATGACACCACCACCACCAGCCTGAACCGTTGATACAAGGCAGGATGGATCCATGCTTTCATGTTGTTGACGCCAAATTCTGACCCTACCATCCGAATGTCGCAGCAGAAATCGAGACTCATCAGACCAGGCAACGTTTTTCCAATCTTCAATTGTCCAATTTCGATGAGCTTGTGCAAATTGTAGCCTCAGTTTCCTGTTCTTAGCTGAAAGGAGTGGCACCCGGTGTGGTCTTCTGCTGCTGTAGCCCATCTGCCTCAAAGTTCGACGTACTGTGCATTCAGAGATGCTCTTCTGGCTATCTTGGTTGTAACGTGTGGCTATTTGAGTCACTGTTGCCTTTCTATCAGCTCGAACCAGTCTGGCCATTCTCCTCTGACCTCTGGCATCAACAACGCATTTCCGCCCACAGAACTGCCGCTCACTGGATGTTTTTTCTTTTTCGGACCATTCTCTGTAAACCCTAGAGATGGTTGTGCGTGAAAATCCCAGTAGATCAGCAGTTTCTGAAATACTCAGACCAGCCCTTCTGGCGCCAACAACCATGCCACGTTCAAAGGCACTCAAATCACCTTTCTTCCCCATACTGATGCTCGGTTTGAACTGCAGGAGATTGTCTTGACCATGTCTACATGCCTAATTGCACTGAGTTGCCGCCATGTGATTGGCTGATTAGAAATTAAGTGTTAACGAGCAGTTGGACAGGTGTACCTAATAAAGTGGCCGGTGAGTGTATGTGACTATAACAAGTGTGTGTGTAAGGGAGCTTTAACACTTCTGCTTATGACCGTCAGTAGTGTCAGTTTCTTTTATCCAATACAAAATTTTAGCAACGGACATTAGCCGAACCGTCACAAATCTGTTAAAATTTCCATTCATTTCAATGGGATTTTATTTTGTGACTGTTCATCACATGTCCATTTTTTTTCACAGAAAAAAAAATCCTACATGCAGGACTTTTTTGTCCATAAAAAAAACAGACGTCAAGGGTCTTTTATTTTTTAACATTAAAGTCCAAAGCAAAAAATATGGACAGTATAAAAATTGACAACAACTGATGCTAATGTGTCCGTTTTTTTAACTGATCCATTAAATTTTAGTGTACATTATTGTCTGTTATGATAGGTGTCTGTTGTTTTTTTTTTTGTTTGTTTTTTTTAAAAGGACACTATGATAACAGATATCCATCGGTAGTGTGAACCCACCCTAACTGATCACTCGTGTTGTGCAGTTGTCATACAGTTGTGCTTTTCTTTCTGGCATCAGACTAATTAGTCACAGACTTGTGTATCTTTTTTTTTAATGATGACAGCAGAAACAAGGAGTATTCCGAAGCAGGGCATCCAGCATAAGCCTAACGGTAGAAAATGCCCTAGAGAGTTTCGACTTCTTAAATACCACTTCTGACATGGAAGATTCAGAATGCTCGGAGGAAGAAGGTGTTCCAAATGAAAGGCAAGACTATAGTATTTTACTAAAGAAATATACATTTTTCATCTAAATGTACCGTATATACTCGAGTATAAGCCGAATTTTTCAGCACAGTTTTTGTACTGAAAAAGCCCCCCTCGGCTTATACTCGAGTCAGCAAAAGAAAAAAAGAAAGAAATATTTTTTTTTCGGTCGGGGGGGTCTATGACCAGCTGCAATATCAATGATCAATGTATAGAGTCTCTCATAAAATAGTGGGGAAAAAAAAGAAGCTTTAAAAAAAAGTTGTAGAATACATACAAAAGTAGAAAATGACTGTGAACCACATACACATTAGGTATCCCTGTGTCTGAAAGTGCCCGTTCTACTGAATATAGTGGAGCACTGCAGATCCCCTATATTCAGCCAGACTGAATTCCAAGTGGGGGGGTAAAAAACAGTCCTCAAGCTCAGGGAAGGGGCAGACAGACAACCAAAACACCCTTGCCCCTTTCCCTTTCCTAGCATCTACTGCACCCAAAAACTCCGACCATTTTAATTTTTGAAATTTTCCAGTAGCTACTGCATTTCCCCCCCTAGACTTATATTCAAGTCAATAAGTTTTCCCAGTTTTTTGTGGTAAAATTAGGGGCCTCGGCTTATATTCGGGTCGGCTTATACTCGAGTATATACGGTAGTTAAGATGTCATTGTGATATTCTTCAGGGGTGTTTAGTTAGTCACTTATGAATATCAAGTGTTTAAAAATTCCACATTGATTTCTTCACATGCTTCAAATACTTCTACCAAATATTTGCAAAAGAGGATTAATAACCACACATTGCTGGTTTTTTCTTTCTTTTTTTTTTAAAGGACTGAAAGTAGTGAAGATTTACCTGTAGCGGCACTAGAGCAGAAAAGGACGATAGAGGATGTTGTAATATGTGGTTCCTCTGAAGTCCTTTCAAATCCTCTGACCACTGGTAGTGAACAGCTGGATAGGGCCTTGGTCATACATCTGCGCAACTGCAATAGGCTGCTGTTGGTAAGTGGTTTAATGTCACTGAAGTTTTTTATTGACAACTGCTGCTATAGCCTGATAGAAAATGCTGCAAAAGTTAATACAGTTTTTCTTTTCATTTATGAAATTGAAATATGAACACTTTTGTAAAACAAGTCTCAAAACAAGATAAAAACCACTGATGCCCATAGAGTATAAACATCCGGAAGGTGACCAAGGAAACAGTATGGGAAGGCTGAATGAGGGAGGGGGAGGGGGTTACAGCTCTGAGAGCAGCATAATGATGAACTATGGGACTTGCAGTAAAAACCTAGCACAGAAATGAGCAGATGTAAACAAAGGCACAGCATTCTAGAAGCTTCCAGAGAAACCAGAATATACTCACATCACTGGTAAAGGTATTTGGGGGCAATTATTTAACCTAGCATTAGCAGACTGTTTTAAAAAATTGTGTGTTCAGAAAATCCCTTTAATGGAGACACTGAGGGGACAGGATATAACCAAACCACAGAAGACATCAGTATAAATGTAGAAGCCCAAAGAGAAACAAGAAGATGAGTAGTCGTCGTCTGTCACAGTAGCTGGGGTGGTCCCTACTAAACCCTCCACATTCCTTAATGCTGGTGCAGTGATGAGGAGGCCTGCAGCATAGATGGTTAGTTATTTAGGGCACACCCTGAGCTGAGGTCTCCTGGATAATGGTAGATGGAGTGCACTTATAGCTGTAATGTGGGATTAAAGGACTCGGGAGATGGTTGTTACAGACACTTTATTTATCCTTTGGATAGGGGTTCAACTGATGGGTGCCTCAGTGATCAGGAGAATGAGGGAATCAAAATCTGCCTGCAGTCTCTCTGTGAAGTTACACAGCTCTTGCAGAATCAGTGATGCGACACTTATTCCCTATTCACAGCATAGGCAATAAATGGTCAACCTCTTTAAAGCTTTTGTGGGTGGAGTGGTGCAGGAGGCAAAGAGATGGTTCTCCAATGGTCAATAAATCTTGTTACATGTAATAATAATACATTTTATATAGCGCCAACATATTCCGCAGCGCTGTACAAGTTGTAGGGTTCAAATACAGACAGAAAGATACATTACAAAGAAAGTCATTTCACACAATGGGACTGAGGGCCCTGCTCGCAAGAGCTTACAATCTATGAGGTAGAGGGGGTGACACAAGAGGTAGCAGGGGTGGCATTGCTTATACAGAGGTCAGACACTTTTGTAATAGAGGTTACTGTCATTACATAAACATAAGACTTTATGAGCCATCAACAGTCGTGTCCTTTAACATGTGAATGGAGCTTGGACCTATAAAGTTAGCATGAGATGACATCATATCATGTGGGGAAATGTGGGAGCGGGGACAGAGGAGGTTAAGGATTTACGTTAGAAATTGTGATAGGCTTGTCTGAAAAGATGTGTCTTTAGTTTGCGTTTGAAACTGTAGAAATTTGGAGTAATTCTGATTGTCCGGGGTAGGGCATTCCAGAGAAGTGGTGCAGCTCGGAAAAGTCTTGTATACGAGCGTGGGAGGTTCTGATAATAGAGGATGTAAGTGTTAGGTCATTGAGTGAACAGAGAACACGGGTTGGGCGGTAGACAGAGATGAGGGAGGAAATGTATGGAGGTGCGGCATTATGGAGAGCCTTGTGGATGAGGGTGATAACTTTATATTGTATTCTATAATGAATAGGCAGCCAATGTAACGACTGGCACAGACCAGAGGCATCGCTGTAGCATCTAGACTGATAGATGAGCCTGGCTGCTGCATTCAGATCTGTTTCTACTTTGCCTTCAATAGTCTTCAAAAACCTGGTTACCAGGTATAGGTTGAAGGTTAAGTTTACACTGCTTGGCATTCAAATATAATGTTCTGACCTGTCGTAGAATCAGAACAATGGACCAAATTCTGACAGTATGGCTGACTCCATCCATGTCCGCTCGCTGTAATGTTATAAACAAGATGGAAGAAACCTTCTGTCTTTTTTTATTGTTTGAACAGAAATAAGTAGTCCAACTTTATTTTCCATATAAATTGTGACTAGATACATTATGGACCAAACATGACGACCACTTGCAAAACTTGGCTGTACATGGTGGTCAGTCTGGCTTTTCTGGAAACTCAAACTTGACTGTAATGAGGGCTCTTGCACTGCGTCTTGGGATCTCTTTTTCCTTATACAGGTACAGAGCATTAGGTTATCCTATTAAGTTTGTGAGTTTGTGGGTTTGTGTGTTTGGATTTTTGTGTGTTTTGGATGTTTGTTCCGCAAAACCCACTCGACGGATTTGGCTGAAAGTTTCCACAAACATAGTTAATACACCCGATTGCGCAATAGGCTACTTTTCGTCACAATAGCGCACATACGTTTGTGCCAGGACCCCCACAAAACCCAAACTCACACCACCATCTCTGCAATCTCACACACTTTGGACCATAGCAAGCCACAAAATTCATATTGCCCTCTACAGCCTAGCCCCTAACCCCACACAATCACATATACATATACTTTACCACTTTGCCCCTCACCTTAACGATACTCCAGGAGGCTCTCTTTAACGCTCCGGAGCAGCTATGTTTGCCGACCCCCACCGCTCTGACAATCCGCGACACCACCCACCCATGTCAATACCCCTAGGAGGTCTAATAAATGCAAAAAAAAAAGTTTACAAAAAAGTAAAAAAATATAAAAAATAAAAAGGATTAAAATTCAAATCACCCCCCTTTCCCTAGAACACATATAAAAGTAGTTAAACACTGTGAAACACATACATGTTAGGTATCCCCGCGTCCAAAATCGCCCGCTCTACAAAGCTATACAAATATTTTTCCTGTTCAGTAAACGCCGTAGCGGGAAAAATGGTCAAAAGTGCCAAACCGCCGTTTTTTCACTGTTTTGATTCTGATAAAAATTTGACTAAAAAGTCATCAAAGCAATAACATTTCCCGAAAATGGTAGAACTACAAAGTACACCCGGTCCCGCAAAAAAAGACGCCCTATACATCCCCGTACACGCACGTATAAAAAAAAGTTACGGTTGTCGGAATATGGCGACTTTTCAAAAAAACATTTTTTAACACAGTTTTGGATTTTTTTAAGGGGTCAAAATGTAAATAAAACCATATAAATTTGGTATCCCCGGCATCGTAAATCGTAACGAAACACAGAATACAGGGGACATGTCATTTTGGTTGCACAGTGAACGCCGTAAAACCAAAGCCCGTAAGAAAGTCGCAGAAATGCATTTTTTCTTCAAATCCACCCCATTCTGAATTTTTTCCCTGCTTCCCAGTACATTATATAGAATAAATAATGGTGGCATCATGAAGAAAAATTTGTCCCAGGAAAATTAAGACCTCATATGACTCTGGGAGCGGAGAAATTAAAAAGTTATGGGGTTTAGAAGGAGGGAAAGGGTTAACTTCAAATACTTCTGTCCCAAAGTCACTATGTAAAGTTTCTCACAACACCGTATTGCAGCTCAAATACAAATTACATTCAACACGAAAGTCTCACGTATTCTCTGAATTACAGCAAAAACAAGATACAAACTTACATTTCATATCCCATACCTTATACACACTACGAAAACCTTACCCGCACCTGTATATACCCACTGCTACAATCACCGCAGACGACGTCGCAGGTACCAGCTAGTTAACTATAAGAAGCTTCAAAGCTTCTTCCATAACACAAGCTGAATGTCTCCTGTGCAGGTATGGTGCTCATCACCATAGTGGTAAGTGATCCTTCGAGTCTTGTTAAACTTCCATTAACTTCCTTTCTGTGTGCAGCTTTATCACTTCCCCCAGGCATATACAACTGTCACCACTATGTTACAGATCACATTACAGTGATAAACAGCTTACCTTTGTTATGTACATCACTTTGTAGATTTGGAAACAAACCACTTTGAAGTCTTATGCAAATGAGGCAGTTGGTGCTCTGGGGGTGGGCCTTCAGCTTCTTCTAAAAAACCACATGTGCAGGAGGATATGAAAGGTCCTCTTTAAACAGTTCTACCTCTATATGCCTGCTGGTAGCGAGCTGGCACCTCTGGATGTATGAGCTTTGGATTTTAATCCTTGTTTTTCTGCTTTGTTTGCTGTATTTAACACTTGGCTGGATTCATACTCAGTTGGTTCAAGTAATCTGTTCACAAAATGGACAAGCTGGATATGGGAAACTGTCTTTTTTTTGTAGGGGGATATACAGGGAATAAAATCTTCTTGTAGTGTATTCACAATGGTTCCACTTACTAATTTACATTTGCACACTTTGCCTATGATGTTATAGCACTGCATGAAGGCCTAAAGTCTTCGAGATTGCTGTAACCATGGTCCACTGCACCTACAACCATGAGGAATAGAGTGGTATCAGTCTTGTGATCCAGAGAGGCTACCGACTTTCTGCCCCCAGGCGGTGGTATAAAAGCCTTAAAATGTGTGTGATTGGGACCTACTCACTGCAAAGAATGCACCAAAATAATTTTTTAATCCCCAGATAATCCCGTTACACCACATAATCCACTTTGTACTCTCATTCACAATACTCTCCCCAGTGCTGCATAGCCCTATATCTCTTCCTTTTGTGTCTATTACCTTACTCATATTGTATTTAGCTTTTATAAACTGAACCTTTGTCTCCAGTGTCTAAAACTTTCCTAAGGCTGCACCAGTTCTCTTGAATTCAGTACATCAGACAATGAATGCAACATTCCCTGAAATCGCATCTTTTTATGTAGGCCATAACTTTACATAAATTGATTCAATGATTCATGAAAAACAGAAATCAACATGCATTTCTCTCTCCTACTCCCCCCTGTTTTTTAAGGTGTATTTATTCAGCAAACATATTGGATTCCATCAGCAGTGTCCGTGGCTATTGTCCTTACAAGATTTTAGCAATGGACACTAGCTGGTCCATCTGAAATTTCCATTAATTTCAATGGGATTTTATCTTGTGTCTGTTTGTGTCCGTTTGTACCCATGTCCGTTTTTTCTTACATGCAGGACTTTTCTGTCCGTTTGAAAAAAATGGACAGCAAGTATCCATTATTTTTTTTAACATTGAAGTCTATGGACAACAGACTTCTAACGGACAGTAATTGATAGCCATCAGTTACAGTTCATTAGTGTCTATTATGATAGGTGTCCGTTTTTTGATTTGTTTTCAAAAGGAAACCTTCTGATTGGAATCCAACATACAAAGTAACAGTTAATAGAGATTGTTTATACATTTGTTAATGCTGAGGTTTCTCTTTATACATTTTGGCTCTCGGGGCTTATTGTTTGTTACCGTCTGTCAATTTGAAACTGCAAAACTAAATTAAAATAATAAGCGTAACCAATATCTTAGTTTCTGTGAGGAGGTAAAAGCAGATTCAAAATCCAAATCTACCCTTGACACTGTACTATACAAGGGCCTTGTATTGCAACTGTATATACAAGGATTAGGGGACAATGTATGCACATGGATAAAAAACTGGTTAAAAAAAGAAGAAAAAACTTTTTCTTCTGTTTCTGCCCCCATTTTGTCAGGGATATTATGTGAGGTTTATCTGTAATCTTACTTTGAAATGCATAAAAAAAAAAGATTAACTATGAAAAGGAACAACTGCACTTGCGTTATATGGACAGCCTAAAAATACAAACTAAAACAGAAATATCAGGCAACAGTGGAATCACAATTTCCTTGAGGTGAATTGCACAAGATTTTTTTTTATGCTCCTATACCTATTCCATGCACCTAGTAAATTTGGTGCATGGAAATGCACCTCAGAAAAAGATGCAGGCAGCTAATAAATTCCTCTTAAAGTAGTGGAAATGGCAGAATGGAGCCAGAAGCACAGCTTTGCTCTCAGCAACAATGTGAAACACTCAGCATACATGTATGCAAAGGCATGAGAAATGGTACTGTGCAATAGTCATATCTTGTATAGGGAGCAGTTACTAAGAATGATACTCAGCATACAGGACAAGTAGTAGTACTGTGCAGTGTCTGAATACACAGGGTAAGAGAAGAGGTACAGTACAATGTCTCTACCTTCAGGGAAGTAGAAGGGGTACTATGCCGTGACTATATAATGTGACCAGTGGCTTTACATTAAGCTAAATAGAAGTATATTGAAAGACCCAATGAAATCAATAGGAGGGAGAAAAAAATATTTTTTTTTTTGTTTTTTACACAGTTTTTGCAAAAACAGCATCCAAAATCGCTAGTGTCTTTATTTTCTTTTTTTTTTTTTTTTTTTAAATTCAGTATCCAGGTTTTTTCAGTGCGCTGGAGAAAGAAAAAAAAATGTTAAGAAACTGCTGTAAGACATGAATCATATAGAAAAAACTGCAGCATAAAACATTTCCTAATTCTATAAGCAGATTTTTTTTCCAGCCTGTAAAACGCTGAGTGTGAATATACTGAGTTTCTCTCATATAACTGTATATAAACGCACAACACAAACACATTTATTCTCAAGCACACACATCCATACATTAACACACACTTCTTATTTTACAGTCCAAAGTCGTCATACTTTTACACTAGGAAGTTTTTTTTTTCCACTGTGATGACTAAGCAAATACAGTACCAGTTTTCAGAAAATAGCATCATGTTACGGCTTGTTGTCGACAGAGGTTGTTTTATCATGTTCTAACTTAAACTGTCATTTGACCAGGATTAACTGATACTTGTTATTGTTCCCTGTAGCATTTGGGCACATTTGGACCCCTTCGTTGTCGTGAGTTATATGCACTTGATAAATTAATGAAAGAAGCTCAAATTTTGGAAATGATCTGTACCTTAA
The DNA here is from genome assembly GCF_031893055.1 of Leptodactylus fuscus. Taxonomy (NCBI): domain Eukaryota; kingdom Metazoa; phylum Chordata; class Amphibia; order Anura; family Leptodactylidae; genus Leptodactylus; species Leptodactylus fuscus. The sequence goes on from NC_134271.1 coordinate 37,267,281, forward strand.
CTGAGGAAAAGTCAGGACGAGTGCATTCTGCAGGAGAAGGTGATCTGTTTTTATTTTAAGCTTTTTTCAGTTGTTTTCTCCTCTTCTTCATGCAACTGTCTGATGGCCAGCAAGTATCTTGTTTGTCTCATGTACATAATGCTTCCTTTGGTCAGACAGTGGAATATCCCACCTGAATGCAGCAGAATATATCCATATATCCAGCGTCGGATTGAACAGTTGTTTTGCCAAATTTTATCAATACAGGTTCTAGTTACGCTTTAAAGAAGGCCGGGCAATTAGAATATAACACAATTTTATTTAAAATATAATATGACAAATCAATAATGGTAAAATGATAGTATATCAGTGATATAATACATTGATTACAAGAAATAGTGTGATATTGCGTACACTTCTGTAAAATGCTAGATATAAAGATTAATATACAAAAATTAGGCTACAAAGATTAAGATACAAAATCATCACCAAAAACTTACATTATCATCTGCTCGGAAAAGAAAATCATCAACAGTGGAAGCAACTGGCGAAGGCAGAGAACCCTTGGGAAACAACACCATGAGATGCGTCCTCTACACACGGGTACAAAGCTTCTGACTTCATCAGCCCTCCTCATCTTCTTATACAGATTAAACAGAATGGCTGAATCAACCTACTGTTGCATAAGCTTGAACTGCGCAGGTGCTCTTTGTCTGCTTCATCCTGTACCATGGAGTGGCCAGTTCCAAAGCCCTAGATAAGGTAGCCAAAACCTCCAGAAAGCAAAAATAGGCTCATGAGTTCACACAGCAATGAGAAATTCTGCCTAAGGCACAAAATGGAGTCTATAATACAAAATGGAGTCTAGAATATACTTCAAATAGCCATCAATTTTACTAGCACTACAACAGTATATTTGTTTTTGAAAAGTGGATTTAAAGAGAACCTTTCACGTCCTTGGGCACATGCGGTTCTGTGGCCCTGCTGAAGAACAATTGGTGTCGTTACCGTAGCTCTTCAGTGTCAGAAGGGCGTTTCTGAGAGTCAGTCAGGAACGCCCTTCCTCACAGTAGCGTCTATTGCGCTGTACTGTGAGAGGGGGCATTCCTTATCGCCCAGCCATGACGCTGAGCGGTGAGGAAAGCCCCCCCCCCAATCTTTGTCTATGGACGAGTACGGTCAGGAGTAGGAGAGGCGTTCCTCACCACTCAGCGTCATTGCTAGGCAGTAAGGAACGCCCCCTGTCAGAGTACAGCGCAGGAAAAATTAGCAGAAATAAGTTAGGTTAACTTTTATTTGATTTCCTACTCTGTCATAATGAAACATTTATTAAATCAGGCCGAAGTTAAAATTCTTTATCGTTCTCTGCTGTTTGGAATTACTCTGTACCAGTGATGCTAGGTCCAAACTAGCATTGGCCTATCTATCAGAGGACCAGAACAACGAACAGTTGGACTGCTGTAATATTGGTTATATATGGAATCCGGTGGAGCCTATTGACTATAATGGGATATGGAGGGTGTCTGTTGTTTTAAAGCTGAACCCGTTCTTTTTTACGGACATTGTGATGGAGACTCTGGCACAGATATGACTATGCCTAAATAATTACCGTAGGTAGACCAAGGGCCGTGTATCTTTTGGGAATTGAATTACTTATTGTGTATCACAACAGTAATTTTTCTTTCTTTCTTTTCTTTTTTTCTTCTTTTTTTTTTTTTTTTTCCAGTTTTAAAATTTTCAGCACCTAAAGAAGGTATTGTTGAATTTTGGAATGAATGTGTACAACCAACAGATGTATTTGTATGTCAAGTGGAGACAATGCTGCAGTCCCTTAATATGCGATATGCTGAACAAATCAACTTTCAGCAACAAGGGCTTTCTGATGCTGGTACGTAAGACAAAGCATCATATAACATGGTTTGTTTTTGCATCAAATTTTTAGGTGTAATCAGATTTTATTAAGGCTTTTGCAATTAAAGAAAACAAACATCCAATATAACAAAACAACAGGGAGGGGAAAACACGTCTCAGGAACAAAACAATGCGACCGCACAGGGTCAAGGGACAAGGTACAGAACTGGGGAAAAACCCCAACAGAGAAATCAAGGGCCGAAAAATAAAAAAGGCATCAAACCAGGAGGCAAGAAGGGGGGAGGACAGGACAGGGGAATGTACAGGACACAGAAGGGGGGTGGGACGAACAGAGGGTGTATCAGAGGGAGAGGGAGGAAAATCAACCAGAGAGCACAACCCGGAGCAGGGCAAACAACAAAGGAGAAAGGGAAATCAGGCAAAAAGGGAGGTGAAATCTGAGGACTCCTGGAACTTGCATCGAATTTTTAAAAGATAAAGGTAACCTGTTTACTCATTATTATTATCGTAAACATTTTTATAACAACTTTGCTTTAAAAACCTCCAGTTACAAACAGTATTTCATAAATGATTAGCACATTTGGATTAAAGAACATTTGTAAAGTATCTTATTATAGAGATCTTTTTCCTTTCCACTTATTAAGATGCTTTCCTCCTCTTCAACTATACTATATACGTCCAGGCAGTCCATTCTGGACTCTGCAGTGATGTACACATGCGTCAGAGGCGTAGCTAACTCAGGCCTGCGATTTACAAGACACAGAGAACTGCACACGGATGTCTTCTTCTCAGCAAAGGCGTCGCAATGACTTAATCGTGTCTCCTGTGCTTGACATAGATGTCCTGAGGAGGTGGCGGCTCAATTCAACAGGATCGCAGGTAGGTGAGTATAAGTTTTTCTTACGAAGTAAAGTGGCGCTGATTCTGCCACAATAACTCGCGACAGAATCAGTGCTGATAAAGACTCCCATTGATTTCAATGTGTTCCACGCAGAAGACGTAATCCATTGAACTCAATAGGAGTCTTTTTATCAGCGCTGATTCTGCCGCGAGTTACTGTGACAGAATCAGTGCCACTTTACTCCGTGTGAATGACCCCTAAGGGGGCAATTCATTTAATTAAGGTGGCACTTAAAGCTAAGGTCCCACGTAGCTGCGTAACTGCAATGGTAAAACATTGCGTTTTTTCCTGCAACACTTTACATAGGAGGTCTTCAGAGTTTTCCTCTTTGGATTTCCTGCTTCCGTTATAACTATAAGGAAACCGCCTGCGTTTCCATAGATATATTTGATATGCTGTGATTTACAAAACCCCAACAGTTTTGGAAATCGCAACGTGTCTGCTGCACGTATGTTTCTACAATGTGTGGATGGGATTCGCTACAGTACCATTTCTTTTCACCACATGGGGCCCTGGCCTTAAAGGGAGTCTATCATTAGAAAAATCACCTTTTGAACTAATGGTGCATTGGAATAGCCTTTAAAAAGACTGCAGCAAAATGGCGTTGGAGCATGCACAGTCGGCATATAGCTCAGCGTTTGATGCCTATGCAAGGCAGAGATCAGGAGAAAATGTGAGGCGTGAACAAAATTAACTAAGGGGCGGTGAGAGATTATGATGCAAGGGTGCTCGGAACACAGGGGGAACGCCACCTATGTTCTATGGGTATAACTTGCATATCGCAATAAATGGATTTTTACAGAAATGGTGGGGAGAAGAAGAGAATGGAAGAAGTAGAAAAACCTTTTAAAGGCTATTCCATCGTACCATTACTGCTCTGTATTAATTTAAATTGTCTGCAGAGCCCTCTTTAGAGCTGATTTATACCACTATACGGTCGCTGTAGTGATAATATCTGTATACCTATGTTGGGGGCCCACTTGGACATGTTCGATCCCCTTGGCTGAACCCTTAGCTACGCCTCTGCCATGCGTACTTGCAGTGTTAAGCAGCTGCATGAAATTGTGCAGCTGCAGAACTGGGGAGTCGGCTGTAGCTAAAGCCAAAGCTCCTACAGAGAAAGCAGGGATGGTTTATCACTGTCTCTGCCTTTTCAATTGCTCTGTATACAGTGCACAATGAACACTGTATACACAGCTACGGGACCTGGCGGTCAAGAAAAAATACTGTTAACATACCCCCCAAATTTCTCTCATGACCATATGGGGGCAAATTGTAATAAATAAAAAGACTCATGTAAAAAAACAAAAAAAGACCACACCCACATCACAGGTTCTAGACAATAGTTTGTGCCCGAGGACGTGAAAGGTCCTCTTTAAGTACACAGTGGTATTTCTGCATCCATATAGTCCCAAACTGTTATATTATATTATGATATTTACCCACATGGTGAAAACTGTAAAACAAACACACTGCCAAAAGGATTATCCAGCCATGCAAAAACAACAAGCAATCAAAAAGTTGAATTCCTGCAAAAATGATTCATAAATGTCAACCCATCCTGCGAAAAAAAAAAAAAAAAAAAAGCTCTCTGTGTTAACAGAAAAATAAAGCTATGCCATTCAGAATATGACATACAACTATCGGGCACTCTCTCCTGATAGTACTCGTCCATAGATGAGTTCTGGGGGAGGGGCGTTCCTCATCGCTCAGCGTCATCGCTAGCGGTAAGCAATGCCCCCTCTCACAGTACAGCGCAATAGACGCTACTGTGAGGAAGGGCATCCCTGACTGACTGTCAGAGCTTCGGTATCAGCATCGATAGCTCTTCACTGGGCGCACAGATCGTGAATTCAGCGCACTGTCTGCTTACTAACAGTATATAAAACCGCATGTGCCCCAGGAGGTAAAGGTCCTCTTTAAATCAATCTTTACCTCTCTCTATCTCTCTGTGTATATATTTCATTTATTTTTTTTGAAAAAGCATTTCTAAAAGGGTTTTGCATTTTTTGAGTGAAGTAGAGAGCATATAGAACTAGGCAGTGGACTGGCATGTGGTTCAGGCAGGGTATCACTTGTTAGCTCTCATTTTTTTCCATTGTGAGCAGTTTTGAATATATTTTATTTTATCAGAAAAACCCCTTTTAACCACTTCCAGCTTTGCACTGCACTATTACATTGTGCTGAGTGTGTAGTTAATGCATGCTGCTATAATAGTACAGTGTTAGGGCCCCTTCACACGGAGTATACGCTGGCTGATTCTGAATGTGTAAACGTTCCGAATCAGCGGTGTTTAAAGCAGATCCCATTGCTTTCTATGGGAGCCGGCATATGTGCGCTCCCCATAGAAATGAATGGGCTGCTTTTTTCCATTCATTTGTATGGGGAGCACACGTATGCCGGCTCCCATAGAAAGCAATGGGATCTGTTTTAAACGCCGCTGATTCGGAACGTTTACACGTTCAGAATCAGCCAGCATATACTCTGTGTGAAGGGGCCCTTATAATGGCACAGGAGCTGTGTCTGAGGCATTACTTCGAGCACTCTGCCGTGTTACACAGCCGAGACTAGAGTCTTTCGACTCCAGCAGATTAACCCCCTGGATGCTGTGATTAATAGCATCAGGATCGCCTCCACCAATCCTTGGAGGGGATGCTATAGCAACCAGGAGGCCAAAGTATGGCCTCCTGACTGCCTTTCCCTGTTACACATAGTCAACCTATGTGCGATATACTGCAATACTATAGAGATAGATAGATAGATAGATAGATAGATAGATAGATAGATAGATAGATAGATAGATATTTGGATACACAAATAAATGAATAATAAGTTAAAAAAAAAAACACCTTTAGATTTAAAAAAAAAATAGTTAGGAAAAATAAACAAACCTGTTAGGTATCCGCATGTGTGTATAAACTCCAATTACCCCAAAATAGCATTCTTTAACCTGTATGGTGAATGCTGTAGAAAATAGACACTACAAAGTGCAAAATAACAAATTGTGGCCACCTTGCTTTCCAGAAAAATACTATCATTACAAGAATGAATGAAAACATGACAAAAATTGCAGATAATTAACGTACAAACTACCCTGCGTCCTTAAAGGGTTAAATAATTATGGACAATAATGTAGTCTACAGCTATGTCGTTTATATTACATTACTTTGGCACACACAAAGTGATTTGGTAAAATAATTGTAATGTAATAATGTAAATGTAATTGTAATAATAATTGTAATTTACTGCATGTAGCCTTTAAGATCTTCATACGACTCTCATGGCACATTAATATGTTCAACTTTATTCTTTCACTATGTGTAATATGTCATAATTTCTCTTCTGTTTTTTAGTCTTTGTAAAACTTGTCGAGGATATTTTGGATCAGAAGTTGCCCAGAAGATCGAGGATGACTTACAGTGAACAGATAACAATTTTTCAGTATTGGAGATACTTTGAATCTACCACAGGCACTAATCTGGATGCCATCATTCTTGATTTGTCCAAAGAAGGTAAAATATTTTTTGATCCTTTTTTTTTTACATTTTGCACAGGATGTACACCAACGAGGATTCCAATTAGACAACTATTAGTTCTCTATAATCTAAACAGCAGTTCACAGTCCTGAAGTTCATTGCTGATGAATCCTCATTGGTGTATATTCTGTGCAAAATGTAAAAACAAATATTTTGCAATCCTAAATGACTTGATTATTTCACAGTCATGTGACCAATCACCTACAGAGGCAGAGCTTGTACAATAGCTCTGTGTATGGAAGCAGGCCAGTGCTCAAGGAAGGAACATGGGGGTAGGAGTGAGGGGGAAGGGAGGTAGCAAAAAGGATATCTGAATGTAGTAGAGCTGAGTGTGCAGGGGGAATACATTGATGCAGCAGAGCTGAATAAGTGGGGGAGAATTGGAAGTAGTAGATCGTGTGTGTGTGTGTGTGTAGGAAATATGGAGGTTGTAGAGCTGTGTGTATGTAACAGGCATTTGAAAAGGAAGAATAAGCAAAACAGAGGCAAGTACAGTGTTTCTCCAAAAATAAGACTGGGTCTTATAAATATTTTTTTTTTTTCTCTGAAAAAGGGCTAGGACTTATTTTTGTGGTCAGTCTTACTTTTCAGGCACCAAATCCTTTTTGATATGCTCCGGACGAATCTTGTAAAATGGTTAGCGTTAGTAACCCTGAACTTACATTCTCAATTGATGGTGCATTGTCATTGGGTCTGAAACAAAATGACTGGCACTCTCATTCTCTCTAAACACTTTGTATGGCAGTGGCACCGTACCCTCTCCTTTACACTGGAAGTGCTGTAGTGGAGTGGCTGTGTGTGTGTGTGGGAGCGATCAGGGATGGCACATGACGTCTGCTCTCGTAGGTAGCAAAGCCCACAGCATAGTAGCGGTGGTAGGTGGAACCCATGAGGCGACAGGGCCGGCGTTAAGGGGAGGGGGGGGGTGTCAAACTGGGCAAGTGTCCAGGGCCCCTGACTCCAAAGGGGCCGCGGGATCAGGGGAGCCCTAGTTACAAGTGTATTGGTAACTACTTTCTCATCTTCAAATGCAAGAAATCATTCAAATGATCCTGTTCACCGTTTCTTTTTTACAAAAACAAAATTTGGCCGGAAAGCCCTTTTAAAGACCCCTGTAATCCCCTCAATCTGTAGATCAATAAATGTGAATCCTGGCTACAATCTTGAGTCTGGAAGCTAGATTATCAATGTACATTCCTGAGAAAACTTGCTTAGACTGAGGCCACATAGGATAGGTATGCTGCATAATGTCCACAGTCATGTCATGCATGATGTAATATACGGTCTCACCCTAATGAGTCATAGACTTCTGAACCATTGCAAAGGCTGAAAAAAATTTTGAAGATTTTTTTTATCCTGCAATGTGTGGATGGGATTTATTTCATCTTCATCCCCTCTCCTCACTTACACATAGCTGAAGACAGGTGGTCCACCGAGAGAACTCCCTGCGTGTCTCTGACATTAAAAGACTTTTGCTTTTGGTAGAATATAGCATTCATTTAAACGTTTAATATAATGAACTTTTTCTTTTCAGTATTGTTAGTGCAAAAATTGAATTCAGATGATCAGAATGTTGTTCTAAAAGCCATGAAGAGAGTATCTGAGGACAGTATACAGAAGGAAGGTTTCAAGACTTTAAGCCTTTTACTGACTAATGGAAATAGCAGAGTTATTGCAGCTGCATCTTCATTGCTTAAAAGTTTCTCTGATCATCAATCTTTTAGGAAAAAGGTAAGCACAATCTTTTTCTATATTTGCCTAGTCAATAATTTTGCAACAAACTTTGTCTCCATCAATATATCTAATAAAAGAAATAGGTTTCTTTCTGCTCTTATCAAACCGTTTTCTTGCTTTCTCTTCCTTTATTAAACTGGCTTTCACTCTGAAAATTCTGCTGTATCCATCTCAAGGCGGACTACATTTTACAAGACACAGATTACACGTCCATAAAAGTCTATGGGGAGTGGAAAAGATGGAAAGAGCAGAGGAATAGTTTAATGTGACGCTGGAGCTAAATAGGAACTTTATATTACAGTACCAAAATAGTCAGTACTTCTCTGTATGTCCCGGAGCTATTTTTGAGTGAGGCAGAGACAGTTATGGAGCAGATTCTCTCGTATCTCCAGTTATTAAAAATTTTTCAGAAATGCAAAGGGAATTTGAAACTTTGTAATACATCTTATGCAAATCTGTTTCCCTTTTAATTTAATAGGCTGTCCCCCCCCCCCCCCATATGTCTTTATCATCTTATTTACATCAAATCTAAAGACGTATCTAGCTCACACACGGAACTTGATGGGGTAGAGGAGGATATTACCGTAGTTGATTTATTGCCTCATTCTTCCACAAGGCACAAATCTACAGATCATATGTGTGCGCATTGTACTGTACAGACATACATGTGTAAGTACACATTAGACATACACATTACACTTAATTAATGTATACATTATTCACATAAACACACATGGATGTGCATATTAAAGAGGACCTTTCATCAGATCGGGCACATGCAGTTCTATATACTGCTGGAAAGCTGACAGTGCGCTGAATTCAGCGCACTGTCGGCTTTCCCAATCTGTGCCCGGTGTAAAGCGCTATCGGTCCCGGGACCGTAGCGCTTTAGTGTCTGAAGGGCGTTTCTGACAGTTAGCCAGGGACGCCCTTCTGCCCAGCAGCGCCTATCGCGCTGTACTGTGGAGCGGGGAGGAACGCCCCCTCCCTCTGCTCGTCCATAGACTAGTATTATCAGGAGGGGAGAGGGCGTTCCTCCCCAATCCACAGTACAGCGCGATAGGCGCTGCTGGGCAGAAGGGCGTCCCTGGCTAAGTGTCACAAACGCCCTTCTGACTGTAAAGCGCTACGGTACCGGGACCGATAGCGCTTTACACTGGGCACAGATCGGGAAAGCTTTCCAGCAGTATATAAAACTGCATGTGCCCGATCAGATGAAAGTTCCTCTTTAAGCACACCCCATTATACATTATGTAAACATTAAGTACATGTGCATTTACACTACATGTGCATTTACACATTATATAAATATAGTACGTTAATATACTTATTTTGTGTCCTATAAAACCTGATCAAAGGAGGAGGGAACATATAGGACAGAGGCTCCTTTCTGTTGATCTTCACTTGTCTTGTAGGATCTCTTGGCATCCTTTCCCTCTACTCTGTTCCTGACTGCTTAACTGCTGCTATGTATTGAATGCCCACAGCCTAAGTATTGTAGCCCTCCTTTATCAACCTTTTGCCTGCTCCAAGTTTCCAATATACACTATTCATAATACACTAAATCAAAATAATAGCAAAACAAATATTTACATCAACCATACTACACCCTCCTCTAAAACACCATACAAAATATACATCGAACCTAAAAAGAAATATATGAAAAATAAAAAAATAAAATAAATAAAAATATAACAATAATAAAGTAATATAAATATAATTCAATAATATATGAAAAAAGAAGCATAAATATATAAAAGTATAATATACTTTATTGCAAAACAAGTTTAAAAATACAAGTCCCACAGTAAAAAAAAAAAAAAAGAAAAAAGAACAACATATGCGGATCAATCAAAACATATACAAACAGAATCATGTATAATGTGCTATTAGATTCATACCCATCATATGTATAATGTAGAATATCAGACACTGTATAACATACTCTGCCTACATTAGAGATTCCAGTGCGTCTAATGCAGGGGTCTCAAACTCAACTCAGCATGTGGGCTGCAGAGCAAGATCCCAGCCAGTCAGCGGGCCGCACCGCGGCAAATTTAGCTCCACCAACTTTGTTGACTCCGCCCATTCATTTTTCATGTGCCCCCACACTGTATAATCCTCCTACAGTCACCCGTAAACTATATGCCCCCCTTCCATCTTTCCCCCAGTTACATATACACCCTTCATCTGCCCCCCCAGATTCATGTCCCTCCATCTCTGCCCCCAAATTCATTTCCCTCCATCTCTGCCCCCAAATTCATTTCCCTCCATCTCTGCCCCCAGTTTCATGTCCCCCCATCTCTGCCCCCAGTTTCATGTCCCTCCATCTCTACCCCCAGATTCATGTCCCTCCATCTCTGCCCCCAGATTCATGTCCCCCCATCTCTGCCCCCAGATTCATGTCCCCCCATCTCTGCCCCCAGATTCATGTCCCTCCATCTCTGCCCCCAGATTCATGGTCCCCCCATCTCTGCCCCCAGATTCATGTCCCCCCATCTCTGCCCCCAGATTCATGTCCCCCCATCTCTGCCCCCAGATTCATGTCCCCTCATCTCTGCCCCCAGATTCATGTCCCTCCATCTCTACCCCCAGATTCATGTCCCCTCCATCTCTGCCCCCAGATTCATGTCCCTTCCATCTCTGCCCCCAGATTCATGTCTCCACATCTCTGCCCCCATATTCATGTCCTCTCCATCTCTGCCCCAGTGTCATGCCGTTCTCCCATCATCTGCCCCCAGTGTCATGCCGTTCTCCCCCCTCCCATCATCTGCCCCCAGTGTCATGAGCCCCTTCATTCCACCTCAATGTTTAAAGAGGACCTTTCACCATTTTGCCCACAGGCAGTACTATACACTGCCGGAAAGCTGGACGAGTACTGCGAGCATAGGGAGGGGGGAGTTCCTCCCGGCTCTCACAGCACAGCGCGATTGGCTGCGCTGTGAAGAAGGACATCTCTGACTGAGTGGCAGAAACTCCCTTCTGACCATAGAAGAGCTACAGTACCGGACCGTAAGCTCTTCACACTGGGCCCACATCGGGAAAGCCGACAGTGCGCTGAACTCAGTGCACTGTCAGCTTTCCGGCAGTATATAGTACTGCCTGTGGGCAAAATGGTGAAAGGTCCTCTTTAACACACAAAAAAAACACTTATACTCACCATCCAACGCTCCCCCGCCGCGCTCTGCAGTTTCACTAATAGACCTGTAGGCGCGATGTGATGATGTGACGTCATCACATCGCGCCTATATGTCCACTAGCCAGAACGTAGCGGCCCACACAAGCCTAGGGACGCCGGATGCGCGTTGAATACATTGCGAGATGATTATATCCACTAGCCGCTAGTGGATATAATCATTTCGCAATGTATTCAACGCGGATCCGGCGTCCCTAGGCTTGTGTGGGCCGCACAAAACTGTTCGGGGGGCCGCGAGCTTGAGACCCCTGGTCTAATGTCTTGTGCAAAAGGGGCAGGGATTGCAGGCAGGAGCCCCTAGCCAAGTAGTGTCAGAACGTTTTCATCCAAGTCATGGATCCATGGAGATGGTGCGCCCTAGAGCAGGGAGACCCAACACCCCATCTATACAAGGCTGGGCTAGAATCAAGTTCAAGAAAAAAAAAAAAAAAAAATCAATGGACCCAAAATTGATATGACATATATAAAAATTCATAAAACCTAAAACTATCTTATATACTAAGCATATCATAATAAAAGGTCTCATTGTGTATATAAATTTAATTAAATGGTGCAATTTTTAATTAATACGCATCATATTTTATTCTGATGTACTTAGTACATCGCATAATGTATTGTGATATGTTTTCAGAATTTTACATGTATTAAACAACCCTGCTACTTTTCTGTGAGACTCTGATAATATTATATTATACTATATGTATTATTCTATTTGTATATGTTTGTTTGGGCAACGTATGTCCTCCTTTTTTTATATATTTTTTTTTTAAGCTGTGGGACTTGTATTTTTAGACTAGTTTTGCAATAGTAAATTATATTTTTAAAGTAAAAAGTAAAAGTAAATTATATTTTTATATATTTAGGCTTCTTTACATCTTTTTCTTTTTTGGATTGCCTTTCATATTTATAAGGAAAATGTTTGTTTTTGTACTGTTAGCCAGTGGGTAGGAAATATAAAAAAACAAAAAACTTGAGTCTTCAGTAGTTGATGCCTTTTTTAATGGCTAACTAATAATGATGGTAGATTACAACGTTTCCAAGCTCTCTGCTTCTTCTTCAGGTATATCTAAAAATAATTTCTGAATGCTGCATATTTATGTACAAGAGGAACACATATGAATAGAACTCTAGGAGGGAGGGTAGTTAGTTTAGTTGTATAACCAATAACCTTCTTCTACCCCCCCCCTCCTAGAACTCTATTCCTATGTGTCCCTCTCGTACATAAATATGAATCCTTCAGAAATTGTTTTTAGATATACCTGAAGAAGAAGCAGAGAGCTTTGAAACGTTGTAATCTACCATCATTATTAGTGAGCCATTAAAAAAAGGTATCAACTACTGAAGACTCGAGTTATTAGTTTTTTTTTTATCTTTCATATTTATGCATTATCACAGTATCCTTAAAAATACTGCCACAAAATTGTTTCTAGAAACATTAGTGTTTCTTGCTTATTTCACTGGGGGACAAAGCACCATCGGTATAGTCCTGGCCACTAGGAGACTGACAGTAGGATAATGAAAAGACACTGTGCTAGTCAGTTTGAATCTAGTTTCTTAAGAGGCAGACACGACCTAACTGGGGTCTTTCTTTCTTACATCGTTTTTATTTTTCCTTTTCATTCAGGTGCAGAGGGGTCTTCAGCGTATACGCCACACTAGTCTTCACCCCCCTGTGGGCACAGTGCTCTGCAAAAGAGCACCTCACAGGTTACGTAGTCCCCGCTCCACACTCGCTGCACCTGCAGCTCGATTACCAGTGACCCCATTCCCGCATGCGAGGTCCTACCAAGGGGGTGACGCCCTAGCGTCGTCTCCTCCTTTTCATTACAGTGACAAGGAGGAGCCTTCCAGTGACTTATGCTCTGTGAAGCCCAAAACGGAGCTGAAACTTCTAGTCCAGGTCCTCTGGCACTCTTGTTCCGAGCTTCCCAGGTTTTTTCTCCACCATTCTAAACTGCAGGTTTTTTTTTCTCCAGGCCTCCTCCACTGTGCTGTGGTGAGGTGTCATTGGTCCTTTGTCTGGAAGGACCTCCTTCCTTTCCTGGTCCTGAAGAGGCTTAACAAGGCTTGTCCGTGGGGCAACACGGTAGCTCAGTGGTTAGCACTGCAGCCTTGCAGCGCTGGAGTCCTCCATACGAATCCCACCAGAGCAACATCTGCAAGGAGTTTGTATGTTCTCCCTATGTTTGTGTGGATTTCCTCCCATTCTACAAAAGACATACTGATAGGAGAAAAAATTAATAAAAATGTACATTGTGATCCCTATATGGGGCTCACAATCTACATTTAGAAAAAAAAAAGGCTTGTCCGTATCAGCAAGCTCCACTTGTAGTCCTACGATTGGTGGTGGCATCCGGTCTGGTGACTAACTGTCACCCATTGCTTTGCAGTGACACTCTCCTTCTAGCCATCCTCCGTTGCAAAGGAACTGTCGTGGTTATGCACCTGGATGTCCTCTAAGTGAAAACTCCCTCCAGGATGGTCATTCCTACAACTGGTGGATTGCCTTGAACCACTGTTACTGATTTCACATGGCATTCTCTGGGCATGTTTCTTGATTCTCCCCAAGTTTTCTTCTGGGTCCCGGATTCAGTGTGTCCGGCCTTCTGAGGATCCCTTTGTGCTCTATTCGCTCCTGCCTGTGAGTCCTGGGTAAGGTGGTCATGCCCTTCGAGGCTCTGCCTTTGGCTCAGTTCCTGACAAGCCCTTGCAATTGGTCTTTCTGGGCCACTGAAAGTAGTCTTGTCCAGCTCATTTGCCTGTCCTCCTGCCTTCCCAGGTTTCCTGCAGGCTTCTTGCTTAGCTCTCCTCCCCAGGTCTCTTTCAGGGGGTTTCCTCCCCTGCCCACCTCCCCCTCCCTGTCACCAGTCTCCCAGCCAGTGTTCCTTCACAGTTAAGGGCCTGCAGTCCATAGAATGCCCTCATCCAGATCTACTTCTGGAAATGGGGGCCATCTTTCTAGCCCTGTCTCATTGGACCTTTCTCCTCCAAGGGCATCTGGTCAGTGTCCTGACTGGCAGCTCCGCCACAGTCGCCTACTTGAACCTTCCGGTTAGCTCCCGAACACTGTTTGGTCTTCTGGACACCTCCCGCCCTCTTCAGTGGGTAGGGCGTCTTGTTTCGGCTATTTCGTAGGTCCCCATTTCAGATGTGGAGCATTGGGTGGAAGCCGCCCTAAGCTGAAATAGTCTCAATCTTGGAGTGTGGTCGCTTCATCAGTGGATTGTTCTCTTGCGATGCTCTTGGATGGGCATGCCAGATGCCCCTCTTCATTTACCACCGTATTTTTTTTTATTTTTATTTTTTTAAAAAATTTATTGCTTTTTTGTGCGTTTCTCCTACTGCTGCAGTACAAACTGACTAGCACAGTGCCTGTGAAAGGGATATAGTCCAGAGGCAGAGCTGACAGCTTTTTATTCTCCTAGTGGCCAGGTCTGTACCCATGGCGCTGTGTCCCTCAGTGAATACAACATGAAAAGGATTTTATGGCGAGTATTAAAAAAAAAAAAAAAAAAATCTAATTTTTGCAGTACCCAAAAATAGCGAAATACACAGTCACCCAAAATAAGATGTAGATAATAAATATCTAGGTCCTCTTCTGAACATGTGTGTTTTGCAGGCTCTTGTGTCTTACTTGGAGCAGTTGGAAGATGAAGATGTACACGTGCGTGTTGCAGGTTGTGCTGCACTCGGATGTTTAAAGGTAAGAAACTTGGTCAAAATTAAAGTACAGTTATTGATAAGTCTGCTACATTGATCAGCGTGTTATTCTTAGTATCTTGAAATAGTTAAGAGTTCTAGAATACCTTCAGTTAAGAATAAGAACTTCAGTGCTCCTATAGCTTCATGCGTTTTTCCCTTCTTATGACTGCTGCTTGTGCTGCAGACTTTTCCTTCTTCTTAATTCTCTTAAAAGAAATTATTATTATTATTGGTATGTTACAGAAATAGTGCTGTAGCAGTGACATTATTTTTACAAGCTTGTTAGCTGAGACTGCTGTGTTCACACCCCTCACAAAAGTCGAGATAGCCTGTTCAAAACAGTGCAAAGTAGGAGATCTCTCTAAGTGGTTGGTTGTTGGAGCCTGAGGGGGTTATCATCGCAACCAGGAGGCCTTATTCCAAAAGTAGTACACACCAGTAAATGCAGCCTTTAGGGGTAGTACAAGTTGGGGGGCAATCAATCCCCAATGGCTGCCCCCTCACATGTGCTTCCTAATGGTATTAGGTGAAGCACATGTAGGGGGTAACAGAGGAGCTGTCTCCCAAGCACTGCAAGTCACAGCACAATTTTTTTTTGTGCTGTAACTTGAATGCATGGGGACAGCTCTTCTGCCACCCCCTACATGTGCTTCACCTAATACCATTAGGAAGCACATGTGAGGGGGCAGCCATTGGGGATTGATTGCCCCCCAACTTGTACTACTCCTAAAGGCTGCAACCCTGGTCCCAGCATGAATGATCCTGCCAATTGTAACCCCCGTTCCAAAAATAGCTGCTGCACCTCTCACACTTCTCACCACTTGTGTCCTGACTCCCGAATGTCTCCAGCGCCATCCCAGTCCGATCTTCTCCTCCCCCTCCATGAGTGCTTCTCTTTTCACTACTGGCATGAGGTGGGGGAGGGGTGGCTTTCATGGCGGGGGAGGAGAAGATTGGATTGTGATGGTGCTGGAGACATTTGGGAGCCTAGATACAAGTGTATGGGGGCACTCGTCCACATTAGGGAGAGTGTGTGCCTACATAGGCAGTACGGAGACTTACAAGTCGTTCCTGCTCCGCTAGGGATTATGGGTAAAAAATATGCAAATCTATTCTCCTGGATGGAATTAGGAGATCAGAGTGCACTCTGTACACCACCCTATAGAGGGCAGCATCCTTAACATCATGAACGACTCAGTTATAAAGTCTTTTAATCATAATGTGGATTTAATTGCCAAATCAGTATTTCTGTCCCAAAAGGAACAGATTCCCAGCTATGGACAGCACTGTTTCGGCCTATTGGGCCATCCTCAGCATAGCGTAGATACAAGTGGTGAGAAGTGGGGGAGAGGCAGCAATCATTTCTCAAATGAAGGGGGGGGGGGGACAAATGGCAGGATCACTCTTGCTGGGAACATGGAAGTGTGAGGGGCAGCCATTTCAGTAGGACTGGGTTGGAATGAAGGGATTTGGGATTATTTTATGGAGAGATTCGCTGGCTTTTCTTTCCTACAAGACCCTGCGTGGTTTCAGTACGGAAAAATGGGTGGAGTTTTGGCTAATGAAAGAGGGTTACCTCTTCAGGGGATGAACTGACAAGTCATGACAGAATGCTTAAAGAGGTATTCCCATGAACATAATCATATCTATATTTGTAGATAATTAAAGTTAAACATTTTTGCAAATATAAATAGTTAAAAATTCTGCAGCGTTTTAAAGATTTCCTCTAACCATATTAGTGGTGACAGTCTGTTGTCTTGATTATTTGCCAACGGATACAACTACAAATGCAGAAACTTTCTATGGTCTGGGACTTGTGAAAAACCCAGCTATGATTTTCTTATTGTACCTGGGTTATCAGGCAGGGACACTACATGTATGAGAAGATATCCCGGCCACAATAAAGAAATCATAGCTGATTTTCTAACCTTAGAAAGTTCCTGCTTTCATCATTGTATCCATTAGCAACCGATCAAGACAACAAAACTATGACCACAAGATATTTAAAGAAAATCTTTAAAACCCTGCAAAATGTTTAATTACTTATATTTGCAAAAATGATTAACTTTAATTATCTACAAATTTAAAAATAGTTATGTACATGGGAATACCTCTTTAAGCAGCTGCAAATTGCTTGCAACCATTTACATAGAAGACTATAGTAGATTAACAACAACATATCCGCAACCGTTTGTTTTCAAAGTACAGAAAAGCATGGTAGTACACACTTTTTTGTCCGTTTTAAATATAGAGACCATAACAGATTGTTTTATTTTTTGTTGGAGTCAATGGGTCTGCTGACTGATAAGGTTTTATAGCTTTTTACCTCATAAAAACATATCAGTCAGGCGGACCTGTGTGGGGACATTCACACTTGTGCTGCTGTCCACCTGCTGTGATTTTGACAAAATTGCAAGGAAAACAGCTTGGGGACGGTTTGCATATGGTCAGTTTAAAAACCCATTCATTTCAATGGGTTTTTAAGGCAAACTGCCAGTGTCCAAATGCAGCCTCTCCACAATGAAACTGCTTTTTTTGCATGGACACAACGACCAGCATGCCCAACTTTACGTCCGTACAAAAAAAAAGTGGAATCACTGCAGGCGGACAGCAGCACAAGTGTGAACACCCCCTATAACGTGATGTGAAAGTTTAGTGGTAACTTTTTTTTTTTTTGCTAACATGAAGGGGAAGGGGAGGGGGGGAAAATCCCAGTCCTCAAGCTCAGGGAAGGGGCAGACAACCAAAACACCCCCTCCCCAGCATCTACTGCACACAAAAACTACTACTGATGTCAGCTAATGTAATTTTTATTGGTATATATTTTAATTTTTGAAATTTTCCAGTAGCTGGTGCATTTCCCCCCTAGGCTTATACTCGAGTCAATGTTTTTTCCATTTTTTTTGTGGTAAAATTAGGGGCCTCAGGTTATATTCGGGTCGGCTTATACTCGAGTATATGCGGTAATTCATTTCAAAGGAGGCATCTAAAATGGTGAAGTACAGCACTTGGCTTTCTCCTGTACGCCCATTGAAGTGAATTTAGCAGGGCGAAAAGGTGTCTGCATCCAACACTACTTCTCAATGGGAGTAAAATACCCTCATTCTCAAAATCTATGGGGGTCTTAGATAAATTGCTGATCAGTAGGGTCCAACTACTGTTATCCAATGGATAGAAGGTAGATAATTTTCCTTAATGATTTATATGAATATTCATCCAAAAGATGTTCTGTTTAAATCACATTAACTAACATTTGTTTTACATATTTCCTTTTGTACATCCACAGGCCAAAGAAAGCATAGAACAGCTTGTTTATTTGTGCCAAACAGACAAAGAAGAAGTAAAAGAGGCTGCCAAACATAGTCTGATACTTTTTGGTAAGTGATGAGCTGCTAACATGTTTTTTAATTCAGTTCACAGCACCTATCAAACCTTCCTTTTAACCCCTTCCCGACATGCGCCGTAATAGTACGGCGCATGTCGGGTCTATAACCGATTGGAGGCATTAACCCCTCTGGCGCCGCGGTCAAAGGCGCCGGAGGCGCCATTTTCCCGGCGGCGCATGGGCGCCGCCATTTTGCCCGGGATCGCCGGCTCCTGGAGCATGCTCCAGGGCCGACGTCATGTTGCCATGACAGCCGGGAGCCTGTACAAGGCTCCCAGGCTTGTCTGCAAATTGTCTCTTTTGCCTGCAAAAGAGAGGATAATTTTTTGCAATGCATTAGCATTGTAATGCATTGCATTAGTGATCAGACCCCCTGGGGTTCAACACCCCTAGGGAGTCTAATAAATGCAAAAAAAAAAAATTTATATATATATATATATATATATATATATATATATATATATATATATATATATATATAAAATATAAAAAGTATTAAAAGTTCAAATCACCCCCCTTTCCCTAGAACACATAAAAGTAGTTAAAAACTGTGAAACATATACATGTTAGGTATCCCCGCGTCTGAAATCGCCCACTCTACAAATCTATAAAAATATTTTTCCTGTTCGGTAAACGCCGTAGCGGGAAAAATAGTCAAAAGTGCCAAACTGCCGTTTTTTCACTGTTTTGATTCTGATAAAAATTTGAATAAAAAGTGATCAAAGCAATAACATTTCCTGAAAATGGTAGAACTAAAAAGTACACCCGGCCCCGCAAAAAAAGACGCCCTATGCATCCCCGTACACTTACGTATAAAAAAGTTACGGCTGTCGGAATATGGCGACTGTGTTATAAAAAATCCAAAACGGTGTTAAATTTTTTTAAGGGGTCAAAATGTAAATAAAACCATATAAATTTGGTATCCCTGGAACCGTACCGAAACACACAATATAGGGGACATGTCATTTTGGCTGCACAGTGAACGCCGTAAAACCAAAGCCCGTAAGAAAGACGCAGAAATGCATTTTTTCTTCAAATCCACCCCATTCTGAATTTTTTTTCCTGCTTCCCAGTACATTATATAGAATAATTAATGGTGGCATCATGAAGAAAAATTTGTCCCGCAAAAATTAAGACCTCATATGGCTCTGGGAGCGGAGAAATAAAAAAGTTATGGGGTTTAGAAGGAGGGGAGTCAAAAACGAAAATCAAAAAATGCCATCGGCGGGAAGGGGTTAATAGAAAACAGGCTTTAAAACTTCCATTAGCAATTCTATTAATTTCCCTTCCTTTTTTATAGGCCCACTGGTTTTATTCTTGTTTTTCGTTCTCCTTTTCCTGGTATAGTTAATACTATCAATACCGTGTGCCTTTGTCTCGACTTTGGCTGCGGTTCTTTTCTTTGGGTCATTTTGTCCACCGCAAAGTAAAAGGGATTCTACCATTAAAGCAACTTTTTTTTCTAATTGCTACGTCGGAATAGCCTTAAGAAAGGCTATTCATCTCCTACCTTTAGATGTGGTCTCCGTCGCGCCGTTCCTTAGAAATACCGGTACTTACCGGTATGCTATTGAGGTCTCAGCAGCAATGGGGGCGTCCTCCTTCTCCACTTGTCTGTCGTCTTCTTTCTTCGTCATGTCTGACGCCTGCGCAGTCAGCTCTGACAGTGAGACCCTGTTAGAGCCGACTGCACATGCTCAGTAAGGTCCGTACAGCCCTCCGGCATGCGAGTGAACTCATCCAGGCGTCGGAGGGCTGTACGGACCTTACTGAGCATGCGCAGTCGGCTCTAACAGGGTCTCTGCTGTTAAAGGCTACGGAAAGGCTGGCGGCTTCCCTGTAGATAAAATGGTAACAGAAAGTCCGCAGAGGAAAACTCTGAACTTTCTGTTCAAAGCACTGTGGGAAGAACAGTGATGCGTTTGTGCCGCAGTTTTCGCCTAAGGCTAGGTTCAAACCACTACTACATAGTTACATAGTAGATGAGATTGGATGAAGACACAGGTCCATAAATTCTAACCTATAACCCTACAGTGTTGATCCAGAGGAAGACAAAAAAAACTTCCTTAGGCTGATGCCAATTGCCCCAACTCCCTATCCAGAAATCAGTATTAACTTGGGACAAACCTGTTTTTACAAAAATCTAAAACCCTTAACATATTTTTCAATCAAGAAAGGCATCTAGGCCCACCTTGAAATTGCACAATATATCCACCATTACCACATCCTGTGACAGTGAGTTCCATAGCATCACTAAGCCTCTCACCTCTGCCAAATCAGTCCTCTCTGTGCCAAGCTGATGAGATGCAAGTACATGGAAACAGCTGTCCTTGGCTGAGAGACTGTATCTGGTAAAATCCCAGCATCGTTGCAAACAAAGGCCTCTGAGAAGGTCTGTATGATGTTAAAGGGAGCGCCCTCTATAGGTTTTGCTTGACTTAGACTCTGTCTTCCTAATTACATCATATAAGGAAAATGTTTGTTCTCGTACCGTGTTAGCCAGTGGGCAGGAAATATATATATATATATAAAAAAAAACAAAAAAAAACTTGATAGTCTTCAGTAGTTGATACCTTTTTAATGGCTAACTAATAATGATGACAGATTACAACGTTTCGGGAACTTTAGGGTCCTTTCTCAAGTAAATTTAAAACCATTTCTGAAGGATGCATAAACTTCCTGGACGCAGTCATCAAGATACAGGACAACAAAATTGAGACATCGCTGTATCGGAAGCCGATTGACTGACCAACCTACTTAAGATGGGGTAGCTTTCATCCTAAACACATAAAGAACTCCATTGTATACAGCCAGGCCATCAGATACCATCGCATATGTTCGAACCCTGCAGATAGAGACGAACACCTTGGAGGCCTCAAAAACACATTTTTGAGGCAGGGTTACCATCCAAGAACAATTGATAACCAAATCATCAGGGCCACCAGAACACCAAGATCGGATTTATTAAAATACAATACCAAAAAGGAAAACAATTGGGTGCCCCTGGTTGTCACATATAACCCACACCTGGAGACGCTAAGAGGAATCACACGCAAATTACATCCACTACTACAAAAAGACAACTGTCTAAAATCCATATTTCCAGACCCCCCTCTCCTTTGCGACAGACAGCCACAAACCTCAGGAATATGGTTGTTAGCAGCTCACTGTCACCTCCAACACAGGAACATTTCCATGCGGACAGAAAAGGTGCAAAACCTGCCCTCACATACTGACCACCGACAGGATAGAGATACCAAACTCTAACAGGGATTATAAAATCCCAGGTACGTTCACCTGCAACACACCCAATGTAGTGTATTTAATAATATGCACCAAATGTTCCACTGAAAATCTGTATGTTGGAGAGGCCGGACAGCAGCTTAGAATGCATATGAACTCACATCGCCATACAATTAGAGAACGAAGACTTGACCTTCCTGTATCAAAGCATTTTTGCAATGTGGATCATAATATCACCGATCACATGAAAGTTTTGGGAGGGAATTTCAAATCAAAGAGAGAACGACGCATTTATGTGTGTAAATTTATGACCCTGCTTCAAACACTGGAGAGGGGGCTAAATTTGTCACATGGTTTTATGTCATTTTACAGAAATCACTGACCTGAGACCCTGAGAAGTGATAAGGACCTGTAAGTGTTTACATTGTTTCTACCAATTACTAACAACCCTCTACCCTCCTTCCTCCTGGAATTCTATCCCTATGTGCCCTTTTTGTATATAAATAAAACCATTTCTGAAGGATGCATAAATTTACTTGAGAAAGGACCCTAAAGTTCAGAAACGTTGTAATCAGTCATCATTATTAGTTAGCCATTAAAAGGGTAACAACTACTGAAGACTATCAAGTTTTTTTTTTATATTAATTACATCATGGAAGATAGACTTGCACATTCTCAGTCAGCGCCCTCTATTGGTGTGCATACTTGAGGCACTGGCATCCTAATTATTTCATGGAAGTCAGATTTGCATATTCTTCCCATGTTCCTTTGCAGTGGAGCGCTCATGGCTTAATAAGACTCCACACACCTAAATGGTGGACTCTCCCTATGGAGTGACGATATCCCCTCAACCTCGTCTTAAAGTAAAGAGTCTATCTCTGTTGCAAGCTGTATAGGATATTCTGTTGTCACTGTCACAGCCTAGGAGTAAAAGGATCATTAGAAAGCGCCTTGTGCAGTCTATAAATGTATTTTTACATTATTAGATCTCCCCATAGCTATTGTCAGGGTCTGGGGGTTGCTAGGTGGGGTGGCATAGACACACAACTGCAGTTTCTTTAGTCCAAAACCAAAGTAGAGTTTTATTTTCACTCAAAACAAAACGGTAGTGCAGCAACAAAAGGAAAACAATACAAAAATAAATCCCTGCCCAGCTAGGCTCTAACTACACACATCAATAGGTTACCTCACCTCTGATAGCAGATTCAATAGCAAAATTGGATGGTACAAGACACAGTTCCCACAGTGTGACCTTCCAGCAGGCCCTGCAGCCCAGCTGTATCTAAAGTCTTTCCTTTCTGCTGGAGCTGACCTTTTACACCTCACTGACGAGGTCAATCCACAGCAGCTGACACACTGCAGAAACCTCCACAATGTGTGGACTGGAGGGGGTGTGGAATGACACAAAAAAAATCCAGCCCAATACTGAGCATGTAACAAAATGCTCGGCAGACAAAAGCCGACCTCATTAAACTGATCCCTGCTGCTGCTCCTGGGGTCTTCTTCCTGTGGAAATCCCTGCTGCATGTGACCACTGAGACAAATCCGTGGCCTCAGCTGTGTAAGGAAAGGACACGGGATGTCACATGTGGTGGGATCTTGAGCCAAAACAAGACCCTGGAGCAGCAGGACCAAACCACTGTGAGGGACATCAGAGAACCGGGGACAGATGTTTGTTGGAATTTTTTCTGTGGCCTCCACTGTTCATGAGCAATAACTGCTGATATTTGTCATGTCTGTTATGCTATTTAGTCTTTATATTGTCAGGTGGACAGTGTGAAACAGGAAAGGGGATGTTATTCAGAACTCCAATGGGAGGTGGACAGTGTCAGATCTCAGAATTACACTCTCTCCCTGTTACTGCCTGACACCACCCATGTAATAGTACAAAGCCTCAATAGCAATAAATGCATTAACTGCTGATGAAAGGGGGGAGATAAACAAAAAAAAAAAGTCTGAAATCAATGGAGCAGCGCCTATTAAAAGATGCAAAGAGGCGATGAAAGCATCTCTTTAAGAACTGAATGATGATAGCACTTGTACCACATTTTGGCAAAGTATTCATTCATAGCTTCCATGGGATTTTTCTTTTGTGTGTTCCTATTTCAGTTTTGTTTTTTGTTTGTTTCATTAACACAGGAGAAGATGGTAAAATTGCTTGTCGACATTTGGAGGAAACTCTTGGAAGTCTGCCTCGACTTTTTGCACCTGGAGCAATGGCAAGCACAGCATTTTGAACCTACCGGATGTAACATTTTGGAGACTCTATAATGCTACTAGGAGACAAGATGCACATAACAGAGGAATATCAAGATGTGTGCTACATGACAGTATTACTAAAATTTTTACCATGGATAGTTTTGTGGTGGATGCTGGTGGAAAGTTTTTATTTAAATGAGCTACCTCTGACAATTACAATATTTCCTGAAGCTTGTGAGCGAGAGAACAAGAAAAGATCAGTTATGAGCAGCATTTACTACTTAGAGGGGTTTTCTAGCCTATCTTTTGGATAGGTCATCAATCAATGATCAGCAGAGGTTTGATACCTGGAATCCCGTTGATCAGCTGATTGAAGAGACTGCAGGTTTCAGACATGACCTCGAGCTCATAACTGAATTCCAGGCACAGCAAAATACATTGTATAGTTGCTATGCATGGTGTTTTAAGCTCATCCCCATTCACTTGAATGGGACTGAACTGCAAACAAGCCCTAAGACCAATGAATGTGACATCACATGGCCTGTAAAGCGAAAGTGATGCTCACTGCTTGTACATCATTCTATTGATTGGCAGAGGTACCAGCTGTCGGACTCATACCAATGTTTGATTGATGACCTATCCTAAGGATAGGTCATCTATCTTGTAAGCCTGGAAAACCACTTTAATCTTCAAATATACAATCCATATGTTCCATAATTCAATATGCAATCAAATAGCTTGCAAGATGAAGAAATGGCACCTGCTCACTAACTTTTAAACATAGATTTTCTTAACACATATGGCATTACTCTTTATTCTCATAATGAGATTCTTTATTTTCATGCATGCCCTCGCAGTACATGTACAAGTATAACATCTGTGGTATAAGTGCCCACTGATATTTTTGTAAGGAATGCCACTAGTCCATGTGTAGTGCTCTTTGAAACCTAATTCTTTAGTTTTGTTTTTAATGATCTGATGAAACGTTCTGGAAGTCCAATTCAGACTTTGTTTATATCAAATAATCTGACTTTTTACAAGTAAATAAGTCTATCAGAATTTCCCGTTGACAGTGCCATTTTTTTTGTCTAAAATTCTGCTATATATTTATAAATACAGGATATAAATGTGCTGACACTTTCTTGATAAATATTATATATATATGTACATATTAGTTTGTTCTTCAGTTATTTCTTTACTTACCAGTTGTCTGTTTATAAGGGAGTGAATTAAATTAAAGACCAAAGGCAGATGTAAAGTTTATCATTGCTGCCACATCACCAGAAATAATACAGTAAAAAGAATAGGCTCAACCTTCCCTCCGGATACTCCTGGTTGTCTATATTGCGCTTTCACTATTATATCATATTTTCTGCATATTAAAGGTTTTTTATGTTGTTTGCTTTATGACCAAAGCAAATACAGTGTGTCACTTTGAGTTGTTTTTTTTAAAACCAAACCTAAAATGAGAAAAACATCCTTACATGTGGTTTTCTTATTGAACAATTGTGTGTACTGTATTTAATAAAAAAAACACAAACCTTGCAAACATGTTTCTTTGGCGCAGCAAACTATATTTTATCATTTGAAGTAGCAGTCCCGCTTTTCACTCAATTCTGGTCCTCAGTTGTTTCACGTGACATACCTTAATAAATTCCCACCATTGTGACCACTGAAGAATATGAAGACCTATTGTGTTCTTTACCAGTCTTACTAAATTTCCCTGCAGGCAGGAGATGTCTGGGTCACAGCACCAATAAACTATCTGGTTATGTTTAGAGGGTATTACATAAGAATACCCCACAAGTAAAGCTCAGGGGGAAATTACATTATGCCTGTAAGTGACAATCAGAGAGCGAAAGTATAATATGCACTCTGATTGGCAGGAGAAGGGTTAATAGGGACAGAGTCCCTGCCACCCCCCTCCTGGTGTTACATACAGGTTAGCATAGATAATGATGATCATTCATTATCACTGTGCAAGCTGCTCCTCCCCCTCCCCTTCTGCTACAATTTAACTAATGCTTCCAAGACAGGAGGGGGGGGGGGACACTTTAAAGCCCTATATCTCTGGGCTGCATTAAGATATCTTGATGCTTTAAAATTCATTTTAAAGAGGAGAATCTCATCTTTAAAATAATGATACCAAGCATTTGATGATAGAACTTAAAGTTTTGTTGCGATTCAATGTTGAAATGCAGTCGGGAATTGAGATCTGCAGTTGGATCTCAATGCCAAATAGCGTTTTCAACAGTGAATTGCTCTAAAACTATAAATTCTGTCATGAAGTCATTGATAACATTTTAAACATGTTCTCATGTTTAAAATGAATTTTAAAGCATCAAGATATGTTCAGTCCAGAGATATCGGCATTAGTAGGGAAGATGTATTAGCTACGTCCTCTGCTTCTGTAGTGCCACCCTGGGAGAACGTAGAGCTGACGTCCTCAGCAGGGAAAGGGTTAAAACTTTGGGTGAATTTGAAAATCACAATTAGTGAGACATGGTGTTGCTCACTTATATTCGTATATAGCAAAACAAACCTCCAGAGCCACCTATTTATCTCAATGTCTCCTTGTGCCCTCACACAGTATAACATCACTTTAGTGGCCCTGACACTATATATTCCCACGCTATAATGCCCCCCTCCAATTGCACCCACAGTATATGGAGCCCCCTCTAGTTGTACCACAGTATACAGGCCTCCCACATAGTATACAACCTCTCAATCAGTTGCTCCTACAGATACAGAATATATATATATATATATATATATATATATATATATATAATCTATTACACATATACACACACACACCGCACAGTCCTATGAAAAAGTTTGGGCACCCCTATTAATCTTAATTGTATCCTTCCCCTGAACAACTATGTTGAACAATCTTTGTTTTCAGATCATTTGAGAGTTGTTTTGAGTAGCCCATGATGCCACTCTTCAGAGGAGAGCCAAATAGGAGAACAATTTGCAATTGGCCACCTTAAATACCTTTTCTCATGATTGGATACACCTGGCTATGAAGTTCAACGCTCAGTGAGGTTACAAAACCAATTTTGTGCTTCAGTAAGTCAGTAAAAAGTAGTTAGGAGTATTCATATCAATAAAATGATAAGGGTACCAAAATTTTTGCACCGGTCTCACATACCTGGACTCACCTACAGGGCAGCAGTCCTGGCTCTTACCACCACCAAGCCTGGCTGAGCCACAGAGCCCAGAGAAAAACTGATACCCCCCCAACCAAGCATCAGCCATGCCAAAACCCCCAACATGCCCTGAACAAGGCTCAAATAAAAGGAGTTATTGAGAGAGACAAAGAGCGGTACATCGAGGAATGGAGAAGCGCAATAAATAACTCCAAGAAACTCACTGTGTACCTGTCACTGCAAAGGTACTACACCATGGCCACCTACCTGGAGAGAATACGCCATCCCAAACACAGACAGACCCTGAGCCGGTACAGACTGAGCGCCCACAACCTAGAGATAGAGATGGGGCGACACAGGCAGACATACAAGCCACGGGAAAACAGACTGTGCCAGCACTGTGACCAGGGGGCCCTAGAAGATGAGACCCACTTCCTGCTACACTGCACCAAATACTCAGCTGTGAGGGCCGTCTACTACCAAAGACTCTCTGTCCACATCCCAGACTTCATATCTGCTGACGAGAAGCGGAAACTCTACATCCTACTGGGAGAAGAGGCCACTGTGGAGGTCGCTGCCCAATACGTGTTCAGCTGTCACCAAACAAGAGGAAGATGAGACTCCACGGACTGTTATACCCCAAACCACCTGCCCCACCCCACCTGCCCATATAGCGGTAACCAACTAAGAGGAAGTTGAGACTCCATGGACTGTTATACCCCAAATCAGCCACCACCCCACCCCCATACTCTCCCCCTCGACTCCAACTCCCCCCACACACACACACACACACACACGCTTTACTATCCATTCGGACGTTCCAATAAAGCCTATTTGATTTGATTCATATTGCACATTTTCTGTTAGTACAATAAACCTTATTTCAATCCAGAAATATTACTGTGTCCATCAGTTATTAGATATATCAAACTGAAGTGGCTGTTCCAAACACCAAAATATTTATAACTAAAAATGATTAAGATTAATAGGGGTGTCCAAACTTTTTCATAGGACTGTATATAGTTACATAGTAGATGAGGTTGGATAAAGACATTAGTCCAAGTCCAACCGATAACCCTACAATCCCTGATGATCCAGGGGAAGGCAAAAAACCCCATGAGGCTCGTGCCAATTGCTCTTTTTTAGGGGAAAAAAATCCTTCGACTCCAAATCTAGCAGTAAGTATAAAAACCCTGGATCTGTCTTTAAAATCTAGAGTCCGAGATTATATATATATATATACACACACACACACACACACACACCTTATTCTGTAACCCTCTGTCCTTGACCGTTTTCTGCTCATAGAGCCTTTAGGGAGGAGGCATAATGTAAGTTGCTTCACTACATCACGCCTACTGTTCCTAAGACACTGAAAGCAATAGACAGGAGCCAGAAGGTGAAACAGGGAGCTTACGGCTTCCCCATCATGCTCAATTTATCTTTGTCCAGAGGATGCAGAGGAGTTGAAGTCAGGACTTTCCTACTGCCCTACTAGTGGGACAGGACCTGGAATCCATGACTGTCCCACAGAATCTGGGATGGTCGGGTGGTATGCTTTTATTTGGGACCTCAAGGTGTTTATTACAAGGGGCTTTATTCAGTGTTCTTTCAAAGCATAACATTACACACCATTTTTCAGTATTACTGTGCCAAAGAAAACTGAATTCTTATCCAGTATTCTCTGCAGGCATCCATTAAAATACCTTTTTTAAATGCGTTCATTAGTGGGGAAAGAAATTAGGGGCATATTAGCCGTTCTGTTCCGAGAATACAATTACAGGCCATTTCTCAATACAGAAGTGTCAAAAAGCAATAATTCTTAGCCACTAATCCCTGCAGTTAGCTGTTATTCTAACACATATTTAAAGGTGTTTTTTTAGTGGGGAAACAAGGGACATATTAACAGTTTTGTTCCAAGTATAGGCCACTTTGCAGTACAGTACTGCCACAAATCAGAATTCTTAACCAGTAATCACTGCCTTTATCACACTTTTTTTTTTTTTTCAAAAGTATTCACTACTGGGGAAAGAAATAAGGGGCATATTCACCATTCTCTTCAAAATAGAAAATTATAGGCCTTTTTGCCCTGTGTTTTATTTCCTTTGCAATTACGTTTTCTCATCTAACAGTATGTCAGACAGAAGCGACAGGCCATGCACAGGGGAGAGCCACAGGCCTAAAGGTTTCTGGCACAGGCATAGGTCGCAGCAGGGGTCACTTACTGAGGACTGAGCTCCCAGAGTCAAATAGCGATTATGTCTTGTCCAGCAACCCAACGGTTATAGATTGACTGACTCAGTCATCCACTTTATGCTAAGTCACATCAGACCCCCCAGCCAAGAGTCATTGGGTTCCTCAGACACAACCCTTAGTTGACATATCCCAGGAGCGGGCCCAGTACCCTCACGTGTACTCAACCTTCCTCAGTCCTTTTCTGCTCCCTCAGCCAGAGAAATACTCTGTGCTTTGGGCTCAGAGCCATTATACAGTGAGGATGAGCTAATAGAGAATGTTCAGCTGCTAGTGCTGAGCCAAGATCTGGAGGAGACATGTGCCGCTTCCTTAAGTAGTGATGAGGAGAGTGGTGTGGTAGCTGGTTTTGTGAGCAGTCACGCTCCTTGCTCAGAGACCGTTGAGGAAGACAGTGTGGAGGGTTTGGGGTAAAAGCAACTATTTGGTGTGGCTGTTTTTTATTAAGCCACCGGGGGAAGTGAACTTGGCCATATGTCAAATCTGTGGGCAGAAGGTGAACTGTGGGCAGGGTGCCAATGTTGACACCACAGCCCTATGTCAACATATGCATCAACACCATAAAGTAGCCTGGCAGCGGTGTGGCTCCAATGTAATGGTTCCTGCGGCACGCCGTACCACTATATCACCTAGAGGCAGGTACCCCATTTCAGGCAGTCAAGGTTCCACCACCTCAGCTGAAGGAAACTGTGTCCTTCCCATCATCTGCTGGTCGTGATACTGCTGCTGCTCCTCCTCCTAGTCAGTGATTGTGTCAGCAATCCATCAGGGAATTTATATCTAATCTATATCACACGGCTTCCACTTCCACACACTGTCACTGGGCACTGTATGGCCTCCTAAAGCTTTTGCTAACTCCACATTATATCACTTTGCCACTCTGTGGCCTACTCACGCTGCTACCGCCTTACCACTCTGGTACCGGGTTACTGTATGGCCTCCTCACGCTGCTGCTACCTCCTCACTCTGCCACAATGGCCTTCACATGCTGCCGCCGCCTCCCCGCTCTGTCAATGGGTCACTGTATAGACTCCTAAGGCTGCTGAAACCTCTACACTCTTCTACTGAGTCACTGTATGGCTTCCTCACCCTGCTACCTACTCACTCTGCCACTGGGTCACTGTATGTCCTAAGGCTGCTGCCACCTCCACATTATATCACATTGCCACTAGCTACGTCCTAGACTACTGTCAGGGGGGCTGTACTTGAATAAACATTTACTAGAACAGGTTCTACAGACATCTGTGTGGAATCAGCAGATGAGGGTGTCAAAAGTGTGCTCTTTCATGCTACAGTAGGATCTTAGGCCTCTGTACAGTTGTTTATACCTGGCACTAACTTTGATGTGCACAGCTGAGTTCACACTTGAGTTATTTGGTCAGTTTTGACCCCTTAACTGGCCAAATTAGTTAGCAAAACCTGTCATGTGCGTGTCATACTCACTGTATTGTTTAACTACTACAGCAGACTCCCTATGTGTGTTACTGCAAGGCACAGTGTCCTACACCTCTACACATTCTGTCTGTCAGGAAATAGCTGTTTTTTTAAACACTATTCCCCACAAATTAATTAAAATTAAGGAAGCCTTTCATCAATGAGAAGCAAAGGAGAGCCAGGCTGAAGTTTGCCAAAGACCATAAGGATTGGACAGGGTTAGACTGGGATGTCTAGGGTCCACAAGTGGAATTGTCTCTGGGGGCCCACTGCCAGGACCTTGCAGATTAGCAGTACCGAGACACGATGGCTAAAGGTAATAACTAGAGATGAGCGAGTAGTGAAATAGTCGATATTCATTTTGAGTAGACCCTCAATATTCAACTATTCAACTGAATATGGAATCCCATTATAGTCTATGGGAAAAAATGCTTGTTTCAGGGGAAACCCAAATTCGACTAAGGAGAGTCACCAAGTCCACAATGACACCCCAGGAAATGATGCCAACACCTCTGGAATGCAACTGGGACAGCAGGGGAAGCATGCCTGAGTGCATCTAACACGCCCAAGTCCCAGTATTACCCCACTATCACAACCTATCAACTAGACACTTTCCACACTCAATAGAACCTCTATGAAAGTTGATAAGTATTTGGAAACCTTTTTTCTACATTAATATGGACAGAAACACAAATTTGAACCTAAAGAAATATTAGCATGCACTCATCACAATCACTGAATTGATAGTTGCATTAAGCAGGACGCAGACTACAACGAGGCCCGAGCACCAGGAACAGGTCTTACAAGGGCTTAGTGGATAATGCTTCCAGATGCTTTTCCACCAGCCTGTCAGCCACTACCTCCAGTCATGTTCATACTCGAGTTTCCCCCTCCTTCCTCCCAACATGCCCAATCTTCCCAGCAGAGTCATCCCACCCTTGCCCCCTCCCAGAAGCTACAAGAATAATTTCTGTGTCCTGATGACCAAACACTGGAGCATCCGCCCAATATACCTGTCCCATACAGGTGTCAAGCAAGGGGTCTACTTGCCATACAGTATAGACCGTACTTCACATTCGGTCAAAATAGATACCGTGTATACATCGCATTGTGAGCCCAATACAGGTATCAAGCAAGGGGTCTACTTGCCATACAGTATAGATCGTAGTGCACATACATTCAAAATAGATACAGTGTATACATCGGTTTGTGCACCCAATATACCTGTCCCATACATGTTTGAAGCAAAGGATACACTTGCCACACAGTATAGACTGTACTTGCTATACAGTCAAAATATATACCGCGTCTACTTGCGCTTGTATACAACTTGAAATGCGTAAGGCTAGCGGAAGAGGACGGGTGTGTGGAAATCCAGCTTGGGGCCCAGGCCGCGATCAAGCTACTGCGGATGCAATGCTTACTGGTGAAGGGCAGCCAGCATTGTGCTCATCCACAATCCCTGGCTTGATGGCGACGTTAAGCAGGGTTCAGGGTACAATGCAGACTAGGCCTGAGCACCAGGAACAGGTGTTACAAGGGCTAGCAGATAATGCTTCCAGCTGCTTTTTCACCAGCTTGTCAGCCACTACCTCTAGTCAGCCCCTCCTTCCTCTTAACATGCCCAATCTTCCCAGCAGAGTAATTTCACCCTTGCACTCTCCCAGGAGCTGTTTTTGGGTCCTTTTTCACTCTTCGACTCTGTTCAACCACTTCACAAATCCAAGGAGCTAACAGACGAATTTCTCTGTCCTAATTCCCAAACACTGGAGCATCCGCCATCTCCTGCCAATTTAGTGATGATGATGACGAGACAGTTGCCATCAGGGCAGGCTGTGGTTATGTGCGGTTTGCAGTAAGAGGATAGTGAGCAATTGAAAGAGGAGGTGGTGGACGACGAGGCCACCGACTCAACCTGGACAGGGGTGATGTGTAGCGTGGAAAGCAGTGTAGATGTGGAGGCAAGCGCAGCAGCAAAAAAGGTGGCTAGAGGCAGAGGCATGTCCAGAGGCACAGGATAGCTGCTTCACAGAAGCCAGGCCAGAGTCAGCAAGGCCCAAGATGTTCCTTGTACTAGCCACTCACCCAAAAGTTACCCATGCGCGGACGACAAACTGTACAACTGAAAACTGAATAGGGGCTCTGAGAAAAGCAACCTGACCACCTCAGCCATGTGCCGTCATTTGTAAGGCAATCACTGGGCTCAGTGGGAGAGAACAAACACAGGACAATCGTTGGCCGGCGTTGCAGACACTGACTGTTTCCAGTGCAGGCGCTGCAGTCCAGACCACCACCCAGGACACCTCCACATCTGCCTCTGACACTTTGGGGAATTCACTCTCATCCTCCCCTTTTCCTGCCTCTGCTCCTTTTGCCTGCACCATCATGCGCCTCTTTCCAGCAACTCTCCATTTCCCAGGCGCTTGATCGCAGGCAGAAGTACAGCGCAACCCACCCACATGCCCTAGCCTTAAACGGCCACATCTCAAAACTGCTGGCCCTGGAGATGTTGGCGTTTCTGCTTGTGGAGACTCAGGCCTGATGGCAACTGCAGCACCTCGCTATGCTGCCCCTAGCATCTCCACCTTGCACCAGCATGTGTCCCATAACATCAGGCGGGCCCTGAGTTCCGCGCATTGCTCTAAGGTCCACTTGATCACCGACACCTTGACAAGCGCATGCGGACAGGCACACTGCATCTCTGTAACAACAGGCTGGGTGAATGTAGTGGAGGCCGCGACTGGGTCGCAAACTGGGGTGGCCTATCTCTTCTACCCGCCCAAGATTCCTGGCAGGGGTTCTCACAAAGCCTCCTCCTCCGTCGTAACATCGACCCCCAGCTGCGAGCTGGAAACGCTGCAGCACTGGTGTGGGGAGACATCAGTAGGTCGTGCTGAAGCTCAGCTTGTGCGACAAAAAACACACTGCCCCCGAGGTGAGGGATGCCATCCTAGAGGAGACAGCAATGTGGTTTCAACGATATACCTGGGCCCAGGCATGGTCATGCGTGATGATGGCCGGAACCTGGTAGCGGTTCTGGAGCTTGCCAGACTCAAAACACTTTTCATGCCTGGCCCAAGTTTTCAAGTTTTAAAAACCTACCCCAATGTACCTGATTTACTGGTGAAAGTGCACTGCTTGTGTGCCCACTTTCGTAAGTCGACATTTGCAACTGCTAGCCTGAAAACCCTCCAGCAACGCCTACATCTGCCTAAACACCGGCTATTGTGCGACGAGTACTAGCTCCAAAACCTAATGGTTCCTCAAAGTCAGCTCCCTCAGTTTCTGCACCATGAGTGGCCATGGATGGCAGATTTATGTGAGATAATACGCGTCTTTGAGGAGTCCACCAAGAGGGTCTGCTGTGACGACGCATTAGTGAGAGTAACCATTCCGCTCCTCTGTGTGATGCGAGAATCTCTCCTCACAATTAGGGATAACGCATTGCACGCTGAGGAGTCAGGGATAAGCAGACCTATCACAGCTAGATACTCGAGCACACGTGTTAGCTTCTGTGTTGAATGACTGAGGAAGAGGAGGAGGATCAAGTGGCAAATAATGTCACTTGCACACACAAGGCTAGCGGGGAAGTACAGTGCATCCCATTGCTTCAGCGCAGATGGGGCGAAGGGGAGTAGGATATTGCGAGTGACCCTGCCAGTGGGGGCAGCAAAATCATGCCAAGTAACACTCTGGCACACATGGCTGACTTCATGTTGGACTGCTTTTCCAGAGACAAAGGCATTGTTCACATCATGGAGAGCAACCATTACTAGATTTTTGCAATCCTCGATCCCCGGTATAAAAATAACTTCTCATCTTTCATTCCAGTAGAGGGGAGGACCAATCGCATTAATGTATTGCCACAAGCAACTGGTGCAGAATATGATGGAAAAGTTTGCCTCAACCCTCGCTGGCGCCAGAGAGGAGAGTTCCTCCAAGAGGCTAACAACTGCCATCCGGGCCACACCCACCAGGGGGACACTTTCCAAGATGTGGGACACGTTAATAGCACCCCCACGCCAAACTAACACCACTGAGGGGCCTAATGTCACCAGGAGGCAAATGTATAGCCCTGTCCTTTCCGATCCCTCTGCGCCCTACACGTATTGGATGTCGAAGTTAGACCTATGGCCCTTAAAGTTAGCCTTTTTGGTGGGACAGAGTGCACACAAAGAGCCACATCTGTCACTTGCTGAGCGACTCTTCTACTTCTAACATCATAATAGAACCTGTGTGTGTATGTTTTCTTTTGAGTTCAAGTTTGATTTCTGTTTCCTATCTTGTCACAACTTTTGAAAAATGAAAACTGGTCAACGATTTACTGTAGTTATGTTTTCTCATAGTATGTTAGATTATCAATAGAATATGAATAGATTAGAGCATCAATATAATAATAAATATCAATAGATTTGTATTTGATTAATTGAGAGTTGCTGAAGAATGGCATGTAGAAAAGTTTTTCTTCAAAGATAATTTTGGAATTTTTAAAGGACTGGAGTTTTATAGTAAGTCTTCTCTTCTCAGAGCCCTTAGGACCTTGAAGGTGAATTGAGCCTTTCACCAGCAGTTTTTACATTTTGTTCCCCTTGGTGTGAGTTCAGACTTGCACCAGCAGATATACGGTAGTAGATAAACGCCATATATATCGGATGACAGTATACAGGAATGAGTGAGTTCACAAACTGATGTATATAAGTGTATGTTTTTTTGTATACACAGAGGGTAGATATATTGAGCTTATGTACTGCTGTATATGCCGGATGACAGCATACAGCTTTCTTCTCACCCAATGGCACAGGTGCAATTTGAGTGAACAAAAACACTTGTATACATCAGCTTGTTTGACGTATACATGGAGGGTAGATAGATATGGCGTTTATCTACTAACGTATGTACCGGATGTAAGGTAAACTGCTAGCTTCTCACCGCTATGGGACACACATGTAGTATATACCAGTGGTAGGGAATTCGAGGCCTAAAAAGAGCTTTTTGTCGAAATTTGCTGCAGGATAAGTGTATATACTAGTGGTGTATATACACTAATCAAGCAGTGTACCTCTGAGAATGTTTCCTGCCTTCCTAGCAGAAGCTGATCCCTCTCTAGCCCTCAGCATTATCTCTCCCTATCTAACACTAAGCCGCAAATGACATGAACATGACTGCCACTATTCTTATAAATTGGAGGTCACCTGATTTAGCCAGCCAATGACTTTTTCCAATTTTTTTCGATGCCTATGTTTTCCTGCTTCCTGTCCCATCTGCACAGTTATTGGTGCAAAAAAAGCGCTAGTGAAGGAGTTAGGGGATACAAATTTTTACTGCGTTTACAGTGTGGTATTCGATCGAAATCGAATATGTCGAATACCATAATATTCGATCGAATACCTACTAGATCGAACGGTATTCGCTCATCTCTAGTAATAACATGTCGGGAACCATGCTGCTCACCTACTATAACATGTGCACTACCTAAACCTACTGCTACTCCCTGGATGGCAAGTGAACAGCATGGCTCCTAGAAATGTTACCATTACCTGTAGCTGCAGGTCCTGGCTGTTGTATCATCACAGATGTAATATTGATGGCCTATCCTAAGGACAGGTCATCAATATTAGAAACCTGGATAAATCCTTTAAAGTGGTTGTCCAGGAATTGGAGCAACTAATGTGCCGGGCGAGAGGTGCAAGATATAAAATAATTAAAAAAAAAAAAAAAAAAAAGCATACTCATCTGTCCCCGATGCTCTGTTTTCATTTGCCAGTGTCCATTCGGTCTCGTGCTGGCGCCTCCTTGCTCCGACCCATTGAGGCATGGACCCCAAAAGACCTCTGGCACCAAGATATTAGCAACAGACCTGTAAGCTACAAGAAACTGTTGCACCTGAGGAAGGGCGTGGTCAGACGCCCAAAACGCGTTGTGCGAGTTTTAATTCCAATAAAACCGTATTTTCCAACCTTTGGAGACGTCATGACCATGTGATCAGACTCCCGTTAGTATGCATTCTGCATACTACAGTACAGTGTGTGCGTTACACAGAAGCTGCTGGGAGAAGTCTGATGGAAGATAAGGAAGAGAGAAGAGAATGCATGTGTGAGCAAGAGGGTGGAACTGGGGGAAGATGTGGGGGGCAATTAAACTGAAGCCAGATGAAGGGGCAGGTAAACTGGGTGCAGATAAAGGGGGAAATTAAGGTGATGGTAGATGAAGGGGGGGGGACATTAAATTGGTGGAAGATGAAAGGGGGACATTAAACTGTGGGTTGTAGCTGGAGGAGGACATGCCTGCCTCAAGTTGCCCCCACCAACTACTCTCACTGTTTAATGTCCCCCTCCAGCTGCCCCAGTTCAATGTCCCCCCTAGTTTCCACCAGTTGGGGTATGAGGAGAGGGACTTAATACTGTGGGGCAATTGGAGGTGAACATTATAATATGGGGGCATATAATGTTAGGGAGCATTATACTGTGTGGGGGCACATAAAAGAATGAATGAGAAGGGGCAGGGTCAACATAGAAGTTTGTGGAGCTAAATTTGCTACAGCCTGCATTATGTCCCTCTTTCTGTCCTTTGAAAGTTGGGAGGTACGCTATTACAGTAATAATAATAGTACCCCCCCAACAGGTAATAGCCCCACATACGCACACACACACATAATTAATGTTGTTACCTGTGGAGGAGCACACTTACTTTAATAGTGAGCTAATTGCACCTCTTACAGGTTATAGTCCCTCTCCCCCACATACCATTCCATATTCTGTTGCTCTGCATAGCTGTATAGTTATACTGTACAGGGGCGTAACTACCGGGGGTAGCAGGGGGCCTGGCAACAGCCGCTACCACTGCGTTTCTTTAATAGGCCATTACCAGCTGGAGTTGTAGACCTAGAGCGCTCCCCTTGCGCTTTTTTTTTGTGTGTTAGGACAGGTGGAGTGGACCTCTAGGTTCTCTATCTTCAGGGATTATTAGTGGCACTACCTATTCACTGCCGTGACAGGAAGTGGTGTATTCTATGCTATTTTCAACCGGAGCAATTAAGTCAAGGTGAGCACTTGCCCTGGAGGGGTCCAGAACTGTTTTGGGGAGGGGAGGAAGCTTATCGGACAAGTTTAATCCCTAGTTTGGTGCTGCTTTTAGATCAGCTACAGGGTTGCTGTTAAGCCCCGCCCCTGGGCGGTGATAGGCTCTTATAGAGCTCTCAGTGGCTTCTATCCCCTGCCTTCTTATGTTACACAGGCAGGTTCTGGCGTGTCAGTTGCTAGTTGCTAGCTACTTTCTCCTTTGCTGGTTATTGCATGCATTTACCTCTCACCTTCACTGAAGAAGTTTGTCTCTATTAAAGGTTTTTGTGAGCTATTGCCTGTGAGCCCTTTTCATTTCCACCCACTCTCCTTACGTGTAGCCATGATCTACAGTCCACCTGGCTCACCCTACCAATTTTTGGACCACTTTGCTTCTTGGCTTCCCCACTTTTTATCCAGTGAAATTCCTATCCTCATCATGGGTGACTAACATACCTATTGACACCCCTGTGTCCCCAGCTGCCTCACAGTTTCTCTTAATAACCACCTCTTTTGGTTTTTCACAATGTTCTTCTTCCGCAACACATGTAGATGGCAACATGATTAATTTTGTCTTCCATCGTCTCCTCACAAGTTTCTAAATTTACTAACTCTTCTCTGCTGCTCTCTGACCATAACCTTCTATCTCTCACTATCAGTGCTCTCTCCCCTTCACAAGATACACCTACCCAACACACATATAGGAATTTGCATGCTATCGACACCCAGCACCTCTCAGATACTCTACAGTCCTCTCTGTCCCCCATCTCCTCAATCTCCTGTCCCAATCTGGCCACCAGTCACAATAATGAAACCTTTAAAAATGCATTGGATGAGGTGGCTCCCTCCTCCACTCGTAAAGTCCCACATAGGAGGCAGCAACCCTGGCATATGCCACAGACACATTTTCTTCAGCGGTGCTCTAAGTGTGCCAAATGTCTGTGGAGAAAATCACATTCACCTGCAGATTTCCTCCACTTCAAATTTATGCTTAAAACATACTGTATAGTTCTGCCCTTTACCTCGCCAAACAAGCCTATTTCACCGCTCTCATCTCTTCTCTCTCCAGTAACCCTAAAAGGCTTTTGGAAACTTTTCACTCCTTACTCACACCCAAGGTGCAGACGCCATTCACAGACCTTAGTGCTGATGACCTGGCCACTTATTTCCATGATAAGATCAGTCAGGAAATAACTGCCCAATCCCCTGGTGGCATTGATTCCCACACCTACCATAGTACTGATCCCCTCACCAACCACACTTCAAACTGTCCATTCTCATCTTTTGAACCTGTTACAGAAGAGGAAGTCTTAACTACTTTCTTCATCTCGTCCTACAACCTGCAGTAGTGATCCCTTCCCCTCACACCTTCTTCAATCTCTTTCGCCTGCTGTTACGACTTACCTTACTAAAATATTTAACCTCTCTCTCTTCTGGAATTTTCCCATCCTCTTTCAAGCATGCTGTTGTAATCCCGCTATTGAAAAAACCCTAACTGGACCTGTCCTACTAACTATCAACACGTCTCTAACCTCCCCTTCATCACTAAAATCTTGGAACGCCTGGTCTATTCTCGTTTAATCGCTATCTCTCTGCTTGACCCCTTACAATCTGGTTTCCACGCTCTGCACTCTACTGAAATGTCCCTCACAAAAGTCTCCAATGATCTCCTAATGGCTAAATCTAATGGTGACTTCTCTCTTCTTATTCTTCTGGACCTCTCTGCAGCTTTTAACACTGTTGACCATCAACACCTCCTCACTATGCTCTGCTCGGTTGGCCTCAAGGACACTGCGCTCTCCTGGTTCTCCTCTTATATCTCAGACCACACGTTCAGTGTATCATTTGCAGGCTGTGTTTCTTCCCCTCTTTCCCTTGCTGTTGGGGTACCTCAGGGCTCGGTCCGAGGCTCCCTGCTCTTTTCTCTCTACAGAGCCCCCACTGGACAAACCATCACCGATTTGGCTTCTGGTACCATCTTTATGCTGAGGACACCCAATTATGCACATCTTCCCGTGACATCACCCCTGCACTACTACAGAACACCAGCGACTGTCTTTCTGTTGTCTCAAATATCATGTCTTTGCTCTATCTTAAACAAAATCTCTCTAAGAATGAACTACTACTGTTTCCACCATCTAATAGATCTGTCCCTGATATATCCATTGCAGTCTCAGGCCTTACTATAACTCCTAGACAGCATATTCAACGCAGACCTTTCCTTCACTCCCCATACTGAATCACTTGCACTCTCATGTCACCTCCACCTCAAAAACATCTCCAGAATACGCCCTTTCCTTACCAGAGATACATTAGACACTTATTGTCTCTCTGATTTATTCTCGCCTTGAGTACTGTAACTCCTTACTAATCAGTCTTCCCCTTACTAAACTCTCCCCTCTACAATCTATTCTGAATGCAGCGGCCAGGCTCATCTATCAGTCTAGATGCTACAGCGATGCCTCTGGTCTGTGCCAGTCGCTACATTGGCTGTCTATTCATTTTAGAATAAAATATAAAGTTATCACCCTCATCCACAAGGCTCTCCATAATGCTGCACCTACCTACATTTCCTCCCTCATCTCTGTCTACCGCCCAACCCATGTTGTCCATTCGCTCAATGACCTAACACATCTTCTATTATCAGCACTTCCCACGCTCGTATACAAGACTTCTTCAGAGTTGCACCAGTTCTCTGGAATTCTCTATCCCGGTCTATCAGATTAACTCCCAATTTCTACAGCTTCAAGCGCAAACTAAAGACACATCTTTTCAGACAGGCCTAAACCAATTCCTAATGTAAACTCTTCCGTACCGTCATTAGAGTCCCCAAAATCTAACCCTCCTCTCTTCCAGCTCCCACATTACCCCACATGACATGATGCCATCTCAGGCTAACTCTATATGTCCAAGCACCATCCACATGTTAAAGGTCACGACTGGTGACGGCTCATAAAGTTTTATGTTTGTGTAATGACAGTCACCTCTATTACAAAATTGTCTGACCACTGTATAAGCAATGCTGCCCCTGCTACCTCTTGTGTCCCCCCCTCTACCCCATAGATTGTAAGCTCTTGAGAGCAGGGCCCGCAGTCCAATTGTGTGAAATGACTTTTTAATGTATCTTTCTGTCTGTATTTGAACCCTACTGATTGTACAGTGCTGTGGAATATGTTGGTGCTATATAAATAAAATTTATTATATAGTGGGGAGAGCCGTATTACGTATGTAGTCACATATCTTACGCTGAGTCGAGTCCGAATCCATAGAACCGTCGGCGTAGAGAGACTGGTGAAAGGAACGGAAGGAATCTGCAATGTCCGAGAGATTGTCAAGAGAGAGGACCACGCCGTCCCTAATGAGGGGAATGTACGTCCTGGCTTGCGCAGTTGGGCAGGGGCACCGGGGGAGAGAGTCGACAGATGGGTTGAGGACAAAGTTAAAGTTGCCCCCCAGGAACACTACCCCCTCGCAGAAGTCTGCCAGCTTGTTCAGAAGGGTCCTACAGTAAGCCATCTGTCGCTGATTGGGAAGGTAGCATTCCGCCACAGTAACAACAGAGTTGCCAATATGTAGCCTCAGGAAAACGTACCTGCCCTCCGGATCGAGAACTGAACCCAGTACCTTACATTGGAGAGAGCGATGTAGGGCGATGGAGACTCCCTTCGACTTTGCGGACGGGTTGGCGCCATGGTACCACGTCGGGTAGTAGCAGTTGCGGATGGCAGGAACCATGGTCCCTCCGGAAGTGCGTCTCCTGTAAAATCAAGATATGATAATGGGATTTATGTGATTGGTAGAGAATCTGGTTTCTCTTCTGGGGGTATTTAGGCCCCTAGCGTTGAGTGAGCACAGAGTGACTGATGTCTTCGCACTGCAGACCTATGGGAGGGGATGGAACAGGGCAGACAAACAGGGGGAGACAAACACACAAAGGAAAGCGAACGCGGAGACTTAAAGAGACAAATAGAAAAAGAGGAGAGAGACAGAAGAACGAAAGAATACACAGAACAAGTACCACAAAGTGGGGAAAGGGGGAAAGTGGGGAAAATTGCGTTACAAACTGACACGGGGACCCCGGGAGGAGAGAAGCCAAACAAAAACGAGAAGCCCCCCCCCCCCCCCGAAGACTCCACGCCACACATTACAGGTGGAAAGGCATTGGCACAAGGCGCTATCGATCAGCCAGGTCTAGGGCACAAAGAAAAAGAGAAGCAATGTAACCATTAGTAAATGAGGCAGTAATGGAAGAGCAAATAAAAAAAAACAAAACAAAAAACAAAACCACAACATGTGAGCCAATGGGTCCAGTTCAGGTCGGCAGGGATCCAATAGGATCCGCATCCGGGGCCCTAGCTCGAGGGCGCTGGCGGGGTGGGCACGACAGG
Organism: Leptodactylus fuscus; assembly: GCF_031893055.1. Lineage (NCBI taxonomy): Eukaryota > Metazoa > Chordata > Amphibia > Anura > Leptodactylidae > Leptodactylus > Leptodactylus fuscus. Next base: position 37,309,316 of record NC_134271.1, read on the forward strand.
GCAAGGGTGGGCAATAGGGGCGCTGCCCGGCGTAGGGGCGCCGCCCGGCACATGCCAACTGGGGATGTCTACTGGAGGGAGGCGAAGGGCCAACATAAAGGTTGGGATCTCGTGCGGGTGGTGTAGGGTGAGGAGGCGGCCATCTCTCCGTACTTGTAGGCGGAACAGGAAGCCCCAGGAATATGCGATGTTGTTGGGGTGGCCATCAATATTAGGGTGCTTTCACATCACGTTATGTAGATCTGCCTGACTGACATTTTTATAGCGGTTTACCTGTTTACGTGTCAGTCAGCAGACCCATTGCCTCCAATCTATATATATATATAAAACTCAAATTCTGTAGTAGTCTGCTCTATACAAATCTACAGTTCTCGCCCAATTTGGGTGAAATTTGGCACGCCCCCTCTCCACCTACAGGAGCAGAATACTGCGCATGTTACATCTAGCTAGCGTCCCCCCGTCATGAGATTGGAGCCCCCAAAGTTAGGCCCTATACATATAATGGGGAAAAATGAAAGTGAAAGTGCTGAGGGGAAAACAACAGTTGTGACTGACAGGGACGGATTATAGCGATAGTGCCAAAGAGTCGCTGGGGAAAGGAGCTGCACCACCACACACAACACAAACATTTCAAACACACCATATAAACATCACACAGACAGCGCACATACACCAACCCACAAGCACAACACCACACAAATGCCACAACACACCACACAAACACCAGACCACTCTAGACACACACACAACCCAATCACCCCCCCACAAATACCACACACACACTCACACGCAAGGACCACACACGCATGGAAACACACAGACGGATGCACACGGACGAACAGAGCACATGTGTACTCACACACAGCTACCGCACACGTGGACACTTACACTGCACCTGCACAAACATATGGATCACATGGGCACATACACGGACCACAAACGTGCATGCACACACGCATACATACACATGGATCACACACGTGCACATATACATGGACCATACACATGTGCATGCACACAAGCATACATACACATACATGCACGCACTGAAAAAACACATCTGGTATCATTAGTGGCTGCTTGCACACTATCGTATTTTTCATGGGCCTCCGGGTCATGGATTTGGCAGTTCCATAGACTTCTTTGAGCACAAAGATGTCAATTTTGAAGGCTCCATAGAAGTCTAAGGAGATGTAGAATCCACAGCTCTTTTGTCCATGAACTGGGAGGGAGAAGGGTTGCACTATTTTGCTAATTGGGTGTAAATGTTTTAGATGTTTGTTTAAGGGACATAAATTTAAATTTATTTTTGATAAAAAAAAAAAAAAAAAAAAGTTTAAAAAAATATTTGTAATAGTTTATACACAATATGTATTGAATATGTAAAATCTATAAAAATGTTGAAATGAAAAAAAGTTGTTGTCCACTTCAATGTTATGACAAATTAGTAAAATGCCAAAATAATAAAAATTTTAAGCATACTTTCCAACAGTCCCAGATTCTGCGGGACATTCCCATATTTGGAGTCCTGTCCTACAGTCCCGGTCAGCGGGAGGTATGTCCCGGTTTTAACTCATCTGCGTCTGGAGGCAAGTAAAGTAGAAGCTGTCACAGCTCAGCCCCTGCTTTACTGCTGCAATCTGGCTCCTGGATGTGTAGGCGCGATGTGATGATGTCACTAACATCGTAACTACTACTCTGTAAGTGAGACTGTGGAGATAGTTGCAGGGGAGTGAGGAAACTGTGAATATCAGTGTTGTTTAATGCTAAAAATTAAGGGGGAACATAATGAAGGGGGCCCCAAGATGGAGGGGGAGGCGCGACATGAAACTGGGGCAGAGATGGAGGGGAGGACATGAAACTCGGGCAGAGATGGAGGGGGGGGGGGGGGCATATAATTTACAGGTGACTGTAGGAGGATTATATTGTGTGGGGGCACATGAAAAAATGACAGAATGGGCGGAGTCAACATAGACGTGGGCGGAGCTAAATTTTCCACGGCGCAAATAGTGCACCGCACATTTTGTCCCTCTTTCTGTTCTTCAAAAGTTAGGAGGTATGTTTAAGTGGAAAAAAGATTTACTGTATCACTCTGAAAATGTCAATTACAGTGTGACAAAATTTTACTTTAGCCATAACAAATTTATCATATTTTCCACAAGCGAAGCCGTGGGTATTCTACTAGTCTATATACAGTATTGGCACCCCTGCAATTCTGTCAGATAATACTCATTTTCTTCCAGAAAATGATTGCAATCACACATTCTTTGGTATTATTATCTTCATTTAATTTGTCTTCACTGGAAAACCACAAAAAAAATTGTCAAAAAGCCAAATTGGATATAATTCCACAGCAAACATAAAAAAGGGAGTGGGCAAAAGTATTGGCACTGTTTGAAAAATCATGTGATGCTTTTCTAATTTGTGTAATTAACAGCACCTGTTACTTACCTGAGGCATCTAACAGGTGGTGGCAATAACTAAAACACACTTGCAGCCAGTTGAAATGGATTAAAGTTGACTCAACCTCTGTCCTGTGTCCTTGTGTGTACCACATTGAGCATGGAGAAAAGAAAGAAGACCAAAGAACTGTGAGTACTTGAGAAGCAAAATTGTGAGGAAGCATGAGCAATCTCAAGGCTACAAGTCCATCTCCAGAGACCTGAATGTTCCTGTGTCTACTGTGCGCAGTGTCATCAAGAAGTTTAAAGCCCATGGCACTGTGGCTAACCTCCTTAGATGTGGACGGAAAATAAAAATTGACGAGAGATTTCAACGCAAGATTGTGCGGATGGTGGATAACGAACCTCGACTAACATCCAAACAAGTTCAAGCTGCCCTGCAGTCCGAGGGTACAACAGTGTCAACCTGTACTATCCATCGGCGTCTGAATGAAAAGGGACTGTATGGTAGGATACCCAGGAAGACCCCACTTCTTACCCAGAGACATAAAAAAGCCAGGCTGGAGTTTGCCAAAACTTACCTGAGAAAGCCAAACACGTTTTGGAAGAATGTTCTCTGGTCAGATGAGGCAAAAGTAGAGCTTTTTGGGAAAAGGCATCAACATAGAGTTGGGGGGGGGGGGGGGGAGAAAAAAAAAAAAAAAGAGGCCTTCAAAGAAAAGAACACGGTCCCTACAGTCAAACATGGCGGAGGTTCCCTGATGTTTTGGGGTTGCTTTGCTGCCTCTGGCACTGGACTGCTTGACCGTGTACATGGCATTATGAAGTCTGAAGACTACCAACAAATTTTGCAGCATAATGTAGGGCCCACTGTGAGAAAGCTGGGCCTCCCCCAAAGGTCATGGGTTTTCCAGCAGTGACTCAAAACACACTTCAGGTCAGCACTAGAAAATGGTTTGAGAGAAAGCACTGGAGACTTCTAAAGTGGTCAGCAATGAGTCCAGACCTGAATCCCATAGAACACCTGTGGAGAGATCTCAAAATGGAAGTTTATAGAAGGCCCCCTTCAAATCTCAGGGACCTGGAGCAGTTTGTCAAAGAAGAATGGTCTAAAATTCCAGCAGAGGATTATAAGAAACTCATTGATGGTTCCCGGAAGCGGTTCGCAGTTATTTTGTCTAAAGGTTGTGCTACCAAGTATTAGGCTGAGGGTGCCAATACTTTTGTCTGGCCCATATTTGGAGTTTTGTGTAAAATGATCAATGATTTGACTTTTTTTTTTTTCATTCTCTTTTATGTTTTTTTATTGCAAGCAAAATTAATGAAGTTATTAATGCCAAAGTTTGTGCTTGCAATCATATTCTGGAAGAGAACGAGTATTATCTGACAGAATTGCAGGGGTGCCAATACTTTTGGCCAACACTGTATATAAAACTCAAATTCTGTAGTAGTCTGCTCCATACAAATCCACAGTTCTCGCCCGATTTGAGTGAAATTTGTTCTCCCGTGGCTTGTACGTCTGCCTGTATCGCCCCGTCTCTATCTCTAGGTTGTGGGCGCTCAGTCTGTACCGGCTAAGGGTCTGTCTGTGTTTGGGGTGGCGTATTCTCTCCAGGTAGGTGGCCATGGTGTAGTCCCTTTGTAGGGATTGGTACACGGTGAGTTTCTTGGAGTTATTTATTTCGTTTCTCCATTCTTCAACGTACCGCTCTCTGTTTGCCTCTGTGGTCGCCTTTATTTCGGCCTTGGTTATCATCTGTTGGTGTTTTTGGTTTGGTGGTTGGCTGTTGTTTGGTTGGTGAGTGTCTGGTTTGCTCAGGTGGCTTAGCCATGCTTGGTGGTGGTAGGAGTCGGGCTTGCTCCCCTGGATGTGTGCCTGGAAAGCTAGCGCCCTCTTCTGTATGGTGAGCCATAGGGGGAGTCTGCCTAGCTCTGCCCTGCAGGCCATGTTGGTGGTGTTGCGATGGACATGGAGCAGGTATTTGCAGAACTCCAGGTGGAAGTTCTCTGTTGGGCTGGAATCCCACTTTGACTGGTCTGGGTAGGTGGCTGGGCCCCAAACCTCACTGCCATAGAGAAGGATCGGGGAGATGACAGCATCAAATATCTTCATCCAGACCCTCACCGGTGGTTTGAGGTGGTACAGTTGTCTTCTGATGGCATAGAAGGTTCTGCAGGCTTTTGCTTTCAGGGTTTCTATTGCTGCTTTGAAGCTTCCTGATTGGCTGAGCTCCAGCCCCAGGTAGGTGTAGCTGTTGGTTTTCTCCAGTGTGGAGCCGTTCAGTGTGAATTGTGGGGTGGAGGCTTTATTGTGGCCCTTCTTCTGAAATACCATGACTTTGGTCTTCTTCTGGTTGATGGGTAGGGCCCATGTGGTGCTGAATTTTTCCAGCACTGACAGGCTTTCTTGGAGGTCTTTCTCGGTGGGGGCCAGGAGAAGGAGGTCGTCGGCGTATAGCAGGAACTTCACCTCTCGGTTGTTCAGGTATTCACTACACAGACGAAAAAAGCACATGCATACTCACACAAATATCGCACGCATGGACACTTGCTCTGTGCATGCAGAAACACATGGCTCACACACACATATACACGGACCACACACACGTGCATGCACACATACACGTTGAACGCGCGTGCACATACACGCACACATGCATACATATACACGTGCATGCACACACGCATACATAAACATGGATCACACACATGTACATGCACACACACTGAATAAACATGTCTTGGTATCCTTAGTGGCTGCTTGCACACTGCAGTATTTTACATGGGCCTCCGGGCCATGGATTTGGCGGTTCCATAGACTTCTTTGTGCACAAAGCCGTGAATTTTGCAGGCTCCATAGAAATCTATGGAGATGTAGAATCCACAGCCCGGAGACTGTTACTGTAGTGTGCAAGCAGCCTTACTGAGCAGCAATATTGGTCAGGGGAAAACTGCTTCATAGTAAGATTGCCATTATTGCTTACAGGGAGCTTTCATCACTGAAGCCCTACAACAGATAGTTGTGTAACTCGAAACCAATTTGACTCTTTTGTCGATGAACTACTTCCAAATTACACTGGAGGGAAGGAAGGGTTGCACTATGTTGTTAATTGGGTCTAAATCAGTGGCATAACTAGGAATGATGGGGTCCTGTGGCGAACTTTTGACATGGCCCCCTTCCCCGATGCTGAAGACCCCGAATGACCTGCCTGCATTCCTGCACACAGTATTATACCCCACAGTGGGCCCTGCACACAGTATTATACCCCACAGTGGGCCCTGCACACAGTATTATACCCCACAGTGGGCCCTGCACACAGTATTATACCCCATAGTGGCCCTGCACAAAGTATTATACCCCATAGTGGCCACTGCACACAGAATTATACCTCATAGTGGCACCTTCACCCAGCAGTATGCCCCATTGTGGCCCCTTCAGCTAGGGTTATGCCCCACTGTGGCATCCATGAACAATTATTATACTCTGGGGGGGGGGTTTCAGAACCCGGAGCATAATAATCGGAGACTCAGGAGGGATACAAACATAAAAAAAAAAAAAAAAAAACAACAAACCACACACTTATTTACCTATCCCTGGCTTCGCTGTAGTTCCCGCTGATGGCGGCCATCTTCAATGACGTCCAGGACGTCACATGACCCGGGGGCCTGCGTTGCAACGCAAAGGACGCAGGCCCCAGTCATGTGAAGTCAGGGACGTCACACAAGTAGGCCCAAAGCCTGCCCAGAGAGGTAAGCAACACAATTTATGTTCCTTTACCTCTCCTGGGCCTCCGGTCATTATACTCAGGAATCTTTTCAGATCGGTAAGTACCATATTTTTCGGACTAGGTTTTAGAGGAGGAAAATAGGGAAAAAAAATTTTGAAGCAAAAACTGGTAAAATATTTAATATATGGGAGTTGTAGTTTTGCAACAGCTGCAAGGCCACATTGACAGGTGACCCTGCAGCTGTACGGGGATGCATAGAGCGTTTTTTTTGCGGGGCCAGAAGTACTTTTTAGTTATACCATTTTGGGGGATATCTATTGCTTAGATCACCTTGTATTGAAAAAAAAACAGGAGGTGATTTAGAACTTTTATTTATTTCATATTTTTAAAGCTTTTTTTTTTTTTTTTTTTACTATTTTATTCCCCCCCGGGGGCTTGAACCTGCGGTCACTTGATCGCAAGTCCCATAGACGGCAATACAACTGTATTGCCGTCTATGGGACATTCTGTCTATTAGTATTACGGCTGGTCATAGACCCAGCCGCAATACTAATATATAGCAGTGACAGACCCGGGAGCCTCATTAGGCTCCCGGCTGTCACCCGAACAGGTCGGCTCCTGCGATATCGCCGCGCAGGAGCCGGCCTGCAACTTTACAGGTACGGGGCCGGTGGGGACCGGCCCCGGGGGAGAAGGGGCCACGGATACTGACCCGGCATCTGCTGTACTAGAGAGGCGGATGCCGGGGAGGGATAGACGCCGGGGCCTGAGACATCGCTACGATCCTCTGCCCTGCATGAAGCCAGCGGCGGGGGCACGGAGGAGCCCCTGCTGCTGCTGGCTTCATGCAGGGCAGAGGAGCGCAGCGATGTCTCAGGCCCCAGCACCTGTAATGGCGTCTATCACTTGCCGGCTTCCGCCTCTCTATTACAGCGGATGCCAGGCGCCACCTTCAGACTATAAGACGCACTCTTCTTTTCCCCCCAAATTTGCGTCTTATAGTCCGAAAAATACGGTAAATAGGGCTTGTTACTGCCTGGAGTAAAAAAAAACAAAAAAATGCAGCGATAGTGGCTGTCGCCGGGTCCCCTAATGTCCCGGGCCCTGTGGCAGCTGCTACTGCTGCTTAACCCGGTAGTTACACCCCTGTTGTAAATGTTTTATATGTTTGTGTAAGGGGCATAAATTTTAATTTTTGATAAACAGTTGTAATAGTTTATATTACATAATATGTATTGAATATATAAAATCAATAAAAATGTTAAAACGAAAAATGTTGTTCACATAAATGTTACGACAAATTAGTAAAATGCCAAAATAAAAATTTAAGGTGGAAAAAAAGATTTACTGTAGCACTCCGAAAATGTCAATTTCAGTGTGACACTGAAAATTTTACTTTAGCATAACCAATGTAACATTTTCCACGAGCGAAGCCAAGGGTATTCTACTAGTCTATATAATATATATATATATATATATATATATATATATATATATATATATATATATATATCTCAAATTTTGTAGTATCCTGCCATATACAAATCCACAGTTCTTGCCCGATTTTGGTGAAATTTGGCACGCCCCCTCTCCACCCACAGGAGCAGAATACTGCACACATTACATCTCGTCCCCCAGTCATGAGATTGGGGACCCCGAAGTTAGGCCCTATACATATAATGGGGAAATGTGACTGACAGGGATGGATTATAGCGACGGCGCGAAAGAGTCGCTGCTGAAGGGGCCGCACCACCACACAAACATTTCACAAACACCATATGAACATCACACAGACAGCACATATACACCAACCCACAAGCACAACACACCACACAAATACCAGACCACTCTAGACACACACAATACAAACAACACCCCACAAATACCACATCATCACCCCATAAATACCACATGCACACCACACACAAACACGCACTCAGATGGATGCACACCATGCACACGGAAAAACTTAGCACATGTGTATTCACACACAACTACCACATGCATGGACACTTGCACTGTGCACGCACAAACACATGGATCCAGTGGCGTAACTACCACCATAGCAGCAGAGGCAGCTGCCACAGGGCCCGGGACATTAGGTGCCCGGTGACAGCTACCCCTCCTCTTATCACAGACAAACTGTTATAACTGCGATAAGATCGGGGTATCTTAGCCGTCACATGACTAGGTGGGCGTGTCTTTATAGCCTGTGCAGTCCTGCAGGGGATCAAGAGAAGGACAGATGTGCTGCTAGGTACTGAGGGGGAGGGGATGGGAGATGCAGGATGGAGAGTGTGTGTGTGTGTCTGTGTGTGAGTGTGTGTATGTATGCATGTGTGGTCTGGAGGAGGGGAGAGGACAGTGTCCTTATATCTGTGTATGAGGAGGAGAGGACAGTGTCCTGATATCTGTGTATGAGGAGGAGGGGGAGGTCAGTGTCAGTAGATGGATCAATACTCTACACATTGTTTGTATTTAGACATGCCTGCAATTGCTGTTACTAATGACTGTCTAATAGTAGTCAGGGGGCGCTCATTGTATTGTATTGTACTAAAGGGGAGGGGGATGTGAGATGCAGGATGGAGAGTGTGTGTGAGTGTGTATATATGTGTGGTGTGGAGCAATTGAGGAGCAACAGTAACCTAGGGGCAGAGATGGAGGGGAGGACATGAAAATGGGGGTAGAGATGAGGGGTGCATGAAACTGGGGGCAGATGGAGGGAGGGCATGAAATGTCATGTGACATCCGTGCGTTATTAAAGATGGCCAACACCACCAAAGACTGCAGCGGAGCCGGAGACAGGTAAGTAACTTTTTTTTTTTTTTTTTTTTAAAATGTCTGTATCTCCCCTCGGTCTCCGATTATTATACTCTGGGATCTGAAAATACCCCAGAGTATAATAATTGTTCACGGGTGTTTATTATGGGGCATAATCCCATGTGCAGGGGCCACGATGGGATGTAATACTGTGGGCAGGGGCCACTAAAGGACATAATAGAGCGCGCAGGAATGCGGCGTGTGTGTGTGTGTGTGTGTGTGTGTGTGTGTGTGTGTGTGTGTGTGTGTGGTCAAGCCCCGCCATTCCTAGTTACGCCACTGCATGGATCACACGCATGCACACACACAAGGACAACACACACACGCAAACACACTCAGATGGATGCACATTACACGCATGGACGAACATAACACGTGTACTCACACACAACTACTGCACGCATGGACACTTGCACTGCACACGCACAAACACATGGATCACATGCACACATACAAGCATACATATACACAGACCACACACGTGCATGCCCACCCGCGTGCATGCCCACCCGCATACATACACATGGATCACACGAGTGGGTACACACACAAATACGCACACACACTGATACATATACACGAACCACACACATGTATGCACACATGCATACATACACAGACACGCATACATATACACAGACCACACACAAGCATACATACACATGGATCCCATGCGCGCGCACGCACACACACAAAACATGTCTGGTATCCTTAGTAGCTGCTTAAACACTACAATATTTTTCACGGGCCTCCGGGCCATGGTTTTTGGAGGTTCCATAGACTTATTTGTTCGCGAAGCTGTGAAATTTGCAGGCTCCATAGAAGTCTATGGAGCTGTAGAATCCACAGCCCAGCTGTAGTGTTACTGTAGTGTGCAAGCAGCCTTACTGAGCAGCAATATTGGTCAGGCGAAAACTGCCTCATAGTAAGATTGTCATTTTGCTTACTATACAGGGAGCTTTCATCACTGAAGCACTACAATAGTTGTGTAACTAACCAATTTTACTCTTTTGTCCGTGAACTACTTATAGATTATACTGGAAGGAGGGGAGAAGGGTTGCACTATGTCAGTGATGGCGAACCTATGGTTCGCGTGCCAGAGAGGGCGAGTCATCAGCTCCCGCAGTCAAAAGGTGGTGGATGCCGGCAGCTCTTCATGGGTAAGTAAAAGACTGTGTGAGAATGTGTTTGTGTCAGTCAGTCAATGTCGCCCTTGCACCGCATAGGGAAAAGGGCTAGGACTGCTGGGCCAGGTCTGGCTGCACGGTTGCCAGGTAAAGTTGTTTTTTCAAACCTAAACCCACCCCTGTTACGAAGAAATGTATCAAAATTGGTAGTTTATATATTTAGGGGCACGTGGCCAGGGCCCCATACCTTTAGTCTAGGTTTAGGCTGAAAGTGCTCCCGCCCACCCTGCCCCTATGGTTTTTTCTATGATGTTGGTTTTTTGTGTGTGTCTTTTCTTTTTCTGTTGTTTGTCTTCTTTTTTGCAGTTGTCACAGCACGCGGGTGTATGATCCATGTCCCCGGAAGGAACACAAGTGGTCTACATGTCAGCTGTGGTCAACAGTTACCATAACAATGAAGATCAGAGTCAACAGGGACATGGAGGAAATGCATTATTGTTTGTTTGGTCAAATTCGGTTAAATATTTACTCTAAGTTGTGTTAAGATTAATTTAAATAAAGCTGTGGCCAATTCCACTAACCAAAATATAACAGTGTCCATGTTATTTGGGGTTTAGGGGGTGGCCTTACTTATTCATGGCTTTAGGCGTGTTTAGGTCCCAGCAGTCTAGTGAAGAGCGTACAGAGGAGCATATAATACTGTGTGTGTGGGGTTAAGGAGAAGCATATAATACTGGGAGAGCATACTGAGTGGCATATAATACTGTGTGGGGGTATTGATAAGCATATAATACTGTGTGTGGGTGCCACTGTGGAGTATATAATCCTGTGAGGGGCTACTATGGAGCGTATAATACTGTGTGTGGGGCTTACTGTGGAGAATATAACACTGTGGGGGGCTACTGTGGTACTGTGGAGAATATAATACTGTGTGGTGGACCTACTTACTGTGGAGCATATAATACTGTGGGGGGGGCAATGTGGAGCATATAATACTGTCTGGGGTCCCCTCACTATTTATATCACACAGTATCTGTTTTATAGCAGACGTGATATTAGTACAAGATGTAATAACATTGCACGGTCACTATAAAACAAATCCTGTGCAATGTAAATAGTGAACATTAATTGTTCAAAGTACCGTATATACTCGAGTATAAGCCGAATTTTTCAGCCCAGTTTTTGTGCTGAAAAAGCCCCCCTCGGCTTATACTCGAGTCAGCAAAAAAAAAAAAAAAAAAAATATTATTATTATTTTTTTTTTTTTAAGGAGGGGAGTCTATGACCAGCCACAATATTAATGTATAGAATCTCCCATAAAATAGTGCAAAAAAAAAAAAAAAAAAAAAAAAAAAATTTCATTAAAAAAATAAAAGTTCTAAATCCCTCCTTTCCCTAGAATACATATAAAAGTGGAAAATGACTGTGACACACATTATACACATTAGGTATCCCTGTGTCTGACAGTGCCCGGTCTACTGAATATAGGGGATCGGGAAGGGGTTAATAGGAGCACTGCAGATCCCCTATATTTAGCCGGACTGAATTCCAAGTGGGGGAAGAAAAAACAGTCCTAAAGCTCAGGGAAGGGGCAGACAGACAACCAAAACACCCCCTCCCCTTCCCCAGCATCTATTGCACCCAAAAACTCCCACCATTTTAATTTTTGAAATTTTCAAGTAGCTGCTGTATTTCCTCCCTAGGCTTATACTCGAGTCAATAAGTTTTCCCAGTTTTTTTGTGGTAAAATTAGGGTGGTCGGCTTATACTCGGGTCGGCTTATACTTGAGTATATACGGTACTAAATGCAGAGACCTTTACATTTCAGTACAAAGTTGTTTGTATTATTAAAAGCTCTGTAAAGCCCCATTCACAGAACTGTAATTTGTGGGTCTGTGATTGTCCGCAATAGTTAAGGATTAAGGATAAATTGCTGTGTTGGCACTTCACGATAATTTAGTGGGCTTTGGGTTGCAGTTTGGGCACTCGGTCTCAAAAAGGTTCGCCATCACTGTACTAAGTTGTTAATTGGGTGTAAATGTTTTATATGTTTGTGTAAGGTGCATAAATTTAAATTTTTGACAAAAAAAAATAGTTAAAAAAATAGTTCTAAGTTTATACTACATAATATGTATTGAATATGTAAAATCAATAAAAATGTTGAAATGAAAAAAAAAAAAGTTGTTGTTCACTAGAGATGAGCAAACAGTAAAATATTCAATATTCGTTTTGAGTAGCCCCTCAATATTCGACTATTTGAACGAATATCGAACCCCATTATAGTCTATGGGGAAAAATGCTTTGTTTCAGGGGATCCCACCATTCGACTCAGGAGAGTCACCAAGTCCACTAGGACACCCCAGGAAATGATGCCAACACCCTGGAATGCAACTGGGTAAAGCAGGGGAAGCATGTCTGGGGGCATCTAACATGCCCAAGTCACTGTATTACGTCGGGATCCCTGTCGGCAGAACCAACGTTGATAAGCCGAATGCTGTATACTGTATGGCATTCGGCCAATCAACGCATTCCTATGGGAAAAAGTCAGCTCCCGCATATCGCAAGCTGACATGGATCCCGACCAGATAGAGCCCCAATGAGCTGGGTGAGTCACATTCCCCCCTAAATAAAGGTAATCCCTAGCTAAACCTGCCTGTAGATCTGTCCCTGTCTCAGTCACACAGTTCACAGTCCCAAATTAATCGAATGTTAAATCCACCATTTGTCTAAAGCGGAGGTCACCTGATTTCGGCCGCCAATTCCTTTTTCCAATTTTTTTTCGATGCCTCCGTTGTCGTAGTTCCTGTCCCACCTCCCCTGCGCAGTTATTGGTGCAAAAAACGCGCCAGGGAAGGTGGGAGGGGATACAAATTTTTACTGTGTTTGCCTCGTGGTATTCGATTGGAATCGAATACCTCAAACGGCCTGATATTCGATCAAACGGTGTTCGCTCATCTCTATTGTTCACATCATGCTATGACAAATTAGTAAAATGCCAAAATAATAAAAATGTAAAGTGGAAAAAGTTACTGTAGCACTCTGAAAATGTCAATTTCAGTGTGATACTGAAAATTTAACTTTTTTTAGCATAACCAACAATTCAACATATTTTCCGCGAGCGAAGCTGGGAGTATTCTATTAGTCTATATATATATATATATAAAACTAAAATTCTGTAGTAGTCTGCTCTATACAAATTCCACAGTTCTCGCTCGATTTGGGTGAAATTTGGCACCCCCCCCTCTCCACCCACAGGAGCAGAATACTGCGCATGTTACATCTCACTAGACTCCCCCGTCATGAGATTGGGGCCACTAAATTTAGGCCCTATACTTATAATGGGGGAAAGTGAAAGCGCTGAGGGGAAAACAATAGTTGTGACTGATAAGGACGGATTATAGCGACGGCGCCAAAGGGGCCGCACCACCACACACAACACTCAAACACCATATAAATATAATATAACACAGACAGCACACATACACCAGACCACAAGCACAACACCACACAAATGTCACAACACACCACACAAACACCAGACCACTCTAGACACACATAACACAAACACCACCCCACAAATACCACATGTACACCACACGCACACGGACCACAAACACGCACGGACCACACACGCATGCAAACACACTCAGATGGATGCATACTACACACACAGACGAACAGAGCACATGCGTACTCACAGACAACTACCGCACGCATGGACACTTGCTCTGCGCAAGCAGAAACACATGGATTACACGCGCACACATACCTCCCAACCGTCCCGATTTCCGCGGGACATTCACGATTTCGGCGTCCTGTCCCGTGTTTCCGGTCGGTGGGAGGTATGTCCCGATCCTCCGGACACCGATGAGCTGAATACATAGGCGATTAAAGCAGGAGCTGTCACAGCTCAGCTCCTGCTTTAACACTGCACTCCAGCATTTGTAGGCGCGATGTGATGACATCATACAGTGTTGGCCAAATGTATTGACACCCCTGCAATTCTGTCAGATAATACTCATTTTCTTCCAGACAATGATTGCAATCACAAATGGATCACACACACGGATCACACACAAACACATGGATCACACACATATACACGGACGCATGCACTGGCAAAACATGCCTGGTATTCTTAGTGGCGGCTTGCACACTGCAATATTTTTCACGGGCCTTCAGGCCATGGATTTGGCGGTTCCATAGACTTCTTTGTGCACAAAGCTGTGAATTTTTCAGGCTCCATAGAAGTCTATGGATATGTAGAATCCACGGCCTGGTGACTGTAGTGTTACTGTAATGTGCAAGCAGCCTTACTGAGCAGAAATATTGGTCAGGAGAAAACTGCCTCATAGTAAGATTGTCATTATTGCTTACTATACAGAGAGCTTTCATCACTGAAGCACTACAATAGATAGTTGTGTAACTGGAAAACAATTTTACTCTTTTGTCCATGAACTACTTATAGATTACACTGGAGGGAGGGAAAAAGGTTGCACTATGTTGTTAATAGTGGCCCTGCACAAAGTATTATACCTCATACTGGCCCCTTCACCCAGGATTATGCCCCACTGTGGACACCCATGAACAATTATTATACTCTGGGGGCTTTTCAGAACCTAGAGCATAATAATCGGAGACACAGGAGGAATACAAACATAAAAAAACCCCCCACTGTTACTTACCTATTAGAGATGAGCGAACACTAAAATGTTCGAGGTTCGAAATTCGATTCGAACAGCCGCTCACTGTTCGAGTGTTCGAATGGGTTTCGAACCCCATTATAGTCTATGGGGAACATAAACTCGTTAAGGGGGAAACCCAAATTCATGTCTGGAGGGTCACCAAGTCCACTATGACACCCCAGGAAATGATACCAACACCCTGGAATGACACTGGGACAGCAGGGGAAGCATGTCTGGGGGCATAAAAGTCACTTTATTTCATGGAAATCCCTGTCAGTTTGCGATTTTCGCAAGCTAACTTTTCCCCATAGAAATGCATTGGCCAGTGCTGATTGGCCAGAGTACGGAACTCGACCAATCAGCGCTGGCTCTGCTGGAGGAGGCGGAGTCTAAGATCGCTCCACACCAGTCTCCATTCAGGTCCGACCTTAGACTCCGCCTCCTCCGGCAGAGCCAGCGCTGATTGGCCGAAGGCTGGCCAATGCATTCCTATGCGAATGCAGACTTAGCAGTGCTGAGTCAGTTTTGCTCAACTACACATCTGATGCACACTCGGCACTGCTACATCAGATGTAGCAATCTGATGTAGCAGAGCCGAGGGTGCACTAGAACCCCTGTGCAAACTCAGTTCACGCTAATAGAATGCATTGGCCAGCGCTGATTGGCCAATGCATTCTATTAGCCCGATGAAGTAGAGCTGAATGTGTGTGCTAAGCACACACATTCAGCACTGCTTCATCATGCCAATACAATGCATTAGCCAGTGCTGATTGGCCGAATTCCGTACTCTGGCCAATCAGCGCTGGCCAATGCATTCTATTAGCCCGATGAAGTAGAGCTGAATGTGTGTGCTAAGCACACACATTCAGCACTGCTTCATCACGCCAATACAATGCATTAGCCAGTGCTGATTGGCCAGAGTACGGAATTCGGCCAATCAGCGCTGGCTCTGCTGGAGGAGGCGGAGTCTAAGGTCGGACCTGAATGGAGACTGGTGTGGAGCGATCTTAGACTCCGCCTCCTCCAGCAGAGCCAGCGCTGATTGGCCGAATTCCGTACTCTGGCCAATCAGCACTGGCTAATGCATTGTATTGGCGTGATGAAGCAGTGCTGAATGTGTGTGCTTAGCACACACATTCAGCTCTACTTCATCGGGCTAATAGAATGCATTGGCCAGCGCTGATTGGCCGAATTCCGTACTCTGGCCAATCAGTGCTGGCCAATGCATTCTATTAGCTTGATGAAGCAGAGTGTGCACAAGGGTTCAAGCGCACCCTCGGCTCTGATGTAGCAGAGCCGAGGCTGCACAAGGGTTCAAGCGCACCCTCGGCTCTGATGTAGGAGAGCCGAGGGTGCACTTGAACCCTTGTGCACCCTCAGCTCTGCTACATCAGAGCCGAGGGTGCGCTTGAACCCTTGTGCACACTCTGCTTCATCAAGCTAATAGAATGCATTGGCCAGCGCTGATTGGCCAATGTATTCTATTAGCCTGATGAAGTAGAGCTGAATGTGTGTGCTAAGCACACACATTCAGCTCTACTTCATCGGGCTAATAGAATGCATTGGCCAGCGCTGATTGGCCAGAGTACGGAACTCCACCAATCAGCGCTGGCTCTGCTGGAGGAGGCGGAGTCTAAGATCGCTCCACACCAGTCTCCATTCAGGTCCGACCTTAGACTCCGCCTCCTCCGGCAGAGCCAGCGCTGATTGGCCGAATTCCGTACTCTGGCCAATCAGCACTGGCTAATGCATTGTATTGGCGTGATGAAGCAGTGCTGAATGTGTGTGCTTAGCACACACATTCAGCTCTACTTCATCGGGCTAATAGAATGCATTGGCCAGCGCTGATTGGCCGAATTCCGTACTCTGGCCAATCAGCACTGGCTAATGCATTGTATTGGCGTGATGAAGCAGTGCTGAATGTGTGTGCTTAGCACACACATTCAGCTCTACTTCATCGGGCTAATAGAATGCATTGGCCAATCAGCGCTGGCCAATGCATTCTATTAGCGTGAACTGAGTTTGCACAGGGGTTCTAGTGCACCCTCGGCTCTGCTACATCAGATTGCTACATCTGATGTAGCAGTGCCGAGTGTGCATCAGATGTGTAGTTGAGCAAAACTGACTCAGCACTGCTAAGTCTCTGCATTCGCATAGGAATGCATTGGCCAGCCTTCGGCCAATCAGCGCTGGCTCTGCCGGAGGAGGCGGAGTCTAAGGTCGGACCTGAATGGAGACTGGTGTGGAGCGATCTTAGACTCCGCCTCCTCCAGCAGAGCCAGCGCTGATTGGTCGAGTTCCGTACTCTGGCCAATCAGCGCTGGCCAATGCATTCTATTAGCCCGATGAAGTAGAGCTGAATGTGTGTGCTTAGCACACACATTCAGCTCTACTTCATCAGGCTAATAGAATACATTGGCCAATCAGCGCTGGCCAATGCATTCTATTAGCTTGATGAAGCAGAGTGTGCACAAGGGTTCAAGCGCACCCTCGGCTCTGATGTAGCAGAGCTGAGGGTGCACAAGGGTTCAAGTGCACCCTCGGCTCTCCTACATCAGAGCCGAGGGTGCGCTTGAACCCTTGTGCAGCCTCGGCTCTGCTACATCAGAGCCGAGGGTGCGCTTGAACCCTTGTGCACACTCTGCTTCATCAAGCTAATAGAATGCATTGGCCAGCACTGATTGGCCAGAGTACGGAATTCGGCCAATCAGCGCTGGCCAATGCATCCCTATGGGAAAAAGTTTATCTCACAAAAATCACAATTACACACCCGATAGAGCCCCAAAAAGTTATTTTTAATAACATTCCCCCCTAAATAAAGGTTAACCCTAGCTATCCCTGCCTGTACAGCTATCCCTGTCTCATAGTCACAAAGTTCACATTCTCATATGACCCGGATTTGAAATCCACTATTCGTCTAAAACGGAGGTCACCTGTTTTCGGCAGCCAATGACTTTTTCCAATTTTTTTCAATGCCCCCGGTGTCGTAGTTCCTGTCCCACCTCCCCTGCGCTGTTATTGGTGCAAAAAAGGCGCCAGGGAAGGTGGGAGGGGAATCGAATTTTGGCGCACTTTACCACGTGGTGTTCGATTCGAACATGGCGAACACCCTGATATCCGATCGAACATGTGTTCGATAGAACACTGTTCGCTCATCTCTATTACCTATCCCTGGCTTCACTGTACTTCCTGCTGATGGCGGACATCTTCAATGACGTCACATGACCCGGGGGGCCTGCGTCACAACGTAAAGGACGCAGGCCCCGGTCATGTGAAGTCAGGAACGTCACACAAGTATACCCGAAGCCTGCCCGGAGAGGTAAGTAACAGTTTTTTTTATGTTCTCTTACCTCTCCTGGGCCTCCGGTCATTATACTCGGGGTCTATAATAATACTGTTTTTGGGGCTTGTGGTGTCACTTACCGCTGCCAGGATTGATAAGTAAATAGGGCCTTTAAGTAACTCCAGCCAGTAACAGTCTATTAAAAAAACAAACAAACAAAATGCAGCGGTAGTGGCTATCACAGGACCCTCTAATGTCCCTGGCCATGAGACAGCCGCTACCCCGGTAGTTACACTCTTGGTGTAAACCTTTTATATGTTTGTGTAAGGTGCATACATTTTGATTTTTGATTAAAAAAAAAAAATAGTTCAAAAAAATTGCTGTAATAGTTTATACTACATAATATGTATTGAATATATAAAATCAACAAAAATGTTGAAATGAAAAAAAAAATTCACATCAATGTTATGACAAATTAGTAAAATGACAAAATAATATAAACTGGAAAAAAAGATTTACTGTAGCACTCTGAAAATGTCTATTTCACTGTGACACCGAAAATTTTACTTTAGCTGGCGTAACCAATAATGAAACATATTTTCCGATGAGCGAAGCTGCGGGTAATCTACTAGTAAGAAATAAAACAATCCGTTGTGCTCTCTTCATTCCCCTCTCTGTTATTTCAAACGGACAGAAAAGAGTGTACTACTCTGCTTTTCTGTCCTTTAAACACAACAGATTTGTGACGGTTCAGTTTGCATTCCCTAGTTTCCTATGTCAGCGGATACCAGCACTGTGCAGCCGCTTACTACAGTCCGTTACAGCTTCTCACTTCATCCAGAGGACACAGATGAGTTAAATACATAGGCGAGTAAAGCTGGAGCTGTCACAGCTCAGCACCTGCTTTACCGCTGCGCTCCAGATAGTGGATGTGTAGTGGATGTCACATCGCGCAACTACTCTGTGAGTGAGACTGCGGAGAGACCTGCGAGGGAGCATTGGAAGGGTGAGTATAAGTGTTTTTTCTGTGTTAAACATTGGGGTGGAACATAATGAAGGGGGCCCATGAAACTGGGGGCAAACGGAATGAAACTGGGGAAGATGAGGGAGGGGAGGCATGAAATTGTGGGCATAGATGGAGGGACATGAAACTGTGGGAAGAGATGGGGAGGTATCACAATACCCTTACTAGTAGTCTAGAGACCAATAGCTGGAAACGGAGTATAACAATAGCAATACACAGATAGACTTACAGTCCATTCTATGGAAGGCAGGGAGGCTTAGCTGGAAGCAGTGGTCCTATAATCAGCAGGAGGGCTTGCTGGAAGCAGTAGTTCCACGGCTCCTATGGACCAGGTGGATAGCAAAGTCTTTTAGTAGCAGAAGGACTTGCTGGGGTCAGTAGTTCCACGGTTCCTATGGACCGGGTGGCTAGCAAGTCTTTGGTAGCTGGAGGTAGTAGTTCCAGGTAGCAACCAACTTGGCAGGTAAATGACCAACTTGGAACAGTCGGTTAGAGCTCGAGGACCTTGGCAGAAGACAGGCTTCTGAAACAAATACTCAGGCAACAGGGTAATCACAACACAGATGCTAAATAATCAAGAATCAGGAAACCAGGGTAAGTCACAGGCAGGAAACACAAAAAACTCCATCTTGACTGCTGGCAAAAAAAGAGTTCAACAAAACAAGATCCTGACAGGAGGGACATGAAACTGGGGACAGATGAGGGGACATGAAACTGGGGGTGAGATGGAGAGGGGACATATAATTTACGGGTGACTGTAGGAGGATTATATTGTGTGGGGGCACATGAAAAATGAATGAGAATAGGCGGAGTCAACATAAAAGTGGACGTGGCTAAATTTGCCACACGGTTTGTCCCTCTTTCTGTTCTTCAAAAGTTGGGAGGTATCTAATTGTCTGAGTATCATCCCTATACTATCTTCACTCCACGTCCTGCCCCCCCTCCCCCACCCTATTCAGAAGTTGGGACAAGTGAGCAGGTGGGGAAGGTGAAGCAGGAGTGGAGAGAAGATAGCATAGGGATGATGCTGTAGGCATTCAGGAGCCTAAACAAAAGTGATAAGAAGTAGTGAGGAGTTGGGGAGAGGCAGAAGCAGCCCTTTTTGTAATTGGAGTTACAAATGGCAGGGGGTAGCACATGTTAGGGAGACAATCAATCCCTAATGGCTGCCCCCTCCACATGTGCTACCCCTGATGGTGTTAGGTGAAGCACAGTGTGTGTGTGTTACCCCTAATGGTACTAGGTGAAGCACTTGTGGGGGGTAGCAGAGGAGCTCCTCTGCCACCCCTCAAATGTGCTTTACATAGCTGCCCCCAGAAACACTATCCACTAATGCTTGTACCGATTGCGGTCATTAACCCCTCTGGTGCCTCGGTAAAAGCTGACCGAGGTGCCATTTTACCAGCGATCACAGGCACCCTGAACAAGCTCCGTGTCCTGTGTCCCGTTTCTATGATAGCCAGGAGCCTTGTGAAGGCTCTCTAGCCTGTCATTCTATACTTTCTATTGCAGGCTACTCTATGTAGCCTGCAATAGAAATGCTGGATTTTTGCAATGCATTAGCATTATGCTGCATTGCATTAGTGATCAGACTCCCAGAGGTTCAAGACCCCCAGGGGTGAGGTCTAATAAATGCAAAAAATTAGAAAAAAAAAGTAAAAAATTTTAAATAAAAAGTATTAAAAATTCAAATCACTTCCCTTTCCCTAGAACACATATAAAAGTACTATATACTGTGTATAAATACTGTGAAACACCTACACATTAGATATCTCTGCATCCGAAAATGCCCGCTCTACAAATCTATAAAAATATTTTTCCTATATGGTAAATGCAGTAGCGGGAAAAAAAGTCAAAACTACCAAACCCACTTCCACCATCTTTGAAAATACACGTGTAAAATATACACATGTAAAAATAAGACTCCCATTGACTTCAATGACATTTTTCACACGTGTAAAAAAACACGGCAAAATACACTGTAAAATGTCATTGAAGTCAATGGGAGTCTTATTTTTACACGTGTATTTTTTACATTATACTTTCTAGTGTTAAGGGCGATCTCCTGCGCCACTTCCTCACAGCTGCCAGAACGGTTATCCCCTGCCACTGGCGCAGCTCCACCCCTCCCTCTCTGTTGGAATGGTTACATGAGTTTATCCTTATTCATAGAATGGAGTATCTGGTGGTGATGGATCTGCCCGACTCCTCCAAGTTCGAAACCCTCTAGCGGCTGTGGGTGGTGTTCCAGGAGTCCTTGGAATTCTCCGTCCTGTTCACCTGATCTCCTTACCATGTCTGCTCCCTGCTCTCCGATGTCTGTCCGCCTGTCACTGTACACCTTACCCTTGTCTCTCCCCCTTCCTACTTGTGTTCGTCTAGTGTCTCTATCCCCCCCCTCATTGTCCCTAGTACATGGGTCTTGCTTTGTCTATCTCCATCTCTCCCCCCCCCCCTTTTTTTCCTTTTCTCTCACTCTTCCTTTCCCTTTTCTTGTTTTGTCTTTTTTTTTTTTGAATTATTAGGTTTTTGTTGTCTCCTTGAGGACTATGTTTTGCCTAAAGGGTTTTCCCCCTAGTGCCTACTTTACACTGTGACCCTGTGTGGCCCCCCTGTTGCCTTTTGGGCTTGTTATACCCTCATGACTTGTTTGACCTTTTTGTTTCTATGTTTATTATTTCTTGTTTGTAAAATTCTCAAAAATTGATTACACCTAAATACGGCAGATCATAGCTATAGCTAATGGGTCTCCTCTGTAAGGTACAGCAGAGACACAGAACTAATCGGTCTGATGTTGGGCATTGTCGTTTTGGGACGCCTTCACAGGTTCCCTTTAATGGGGTATTCCCATCACGCTTGTGATGCAGGCTGTGTGCTCTCTTCACTTCCTGGTTTTCTCGGCACATTGGTGGGCGGGGTTTCACTTACTCTACTATGTTTGCAGTCAGTAATGATAGATTGGTTGTAAATTAATTACCACAGTATGAAGCTGATGTAGAGGCTGATGTAGCAAAGCTGCATGAGTCAGTTTGTAATAAATACAGAGCTACCGAACTCCCTACCTCAGCCCTTATCAGCCAAATTCAATTAAACCGACTGATAAGTGGAAAAGCAGGAGATAAGAGCTCAAGAAACCCGGAGCTCTCACCTCCCCCATCTGTGGAGGTCTGTGGCAGAGACAAACAGCTCAGAGCTGCTCCCAGCACTCAGCCCCTCCGTCCCCCCCCCCTGAGAGCAGGCAGCTATGTCACTTGGGGACTGAGCAGATAAGCTCAGAGCGGGCCCTGTGGTCATAGAAACGCAGTGTAAACAATAAAGTGAATAAATTAAGATAGCGGCCAAAAAAAGTTTTGATAAAGCACTGTATTTAGAAAACCGGAGTTAGACTTACCGGTAACTCTATTGCCATGAAATCCACCATGACGGCTACACAAGGAGGTTGACCTCTGACCCGCTGTAGGGACAGGAACTGAGAGACTTGTTAAATACACCACTCCCACCAGCATTCACCATTGTTTACCAAACAACAATGGAAAGGTGTGAAATATAAACTACAGTATGCTGTCTTACATAAAGATATTAACTAGGGAGGGTAATTAGACACCGTCATGGTGGATTTCATGGAAATAGAGTTACCGGTAAGTCTAACTCCGGTTTTCCATTTCATCCACCATGATGGCTACACAAAGAGATATACTAGATTACAACTCCTAGGGCGGGATTACCTGCCGAAAGGACCTTACGTCCAAAGGCTAAATCACTTACCGAACCTAACCTGTAGTGTTTAGCAAAGGTCAGCGAACTAGCTCAAGTGGGAGCCCTGCATATCTGCTCTAGGGAAGCCTCCCGTCCCTCATCCCAAGAGGAGGAAGCTGCCCCAGTTGAATGAGCTTTGATGTTCCCTGGCTCTGGTAGATTCTTTAACAGGAAAGCCTGCAGGATTGTCACATTAATCCCCCTGCATTGGTAGTTTTGGAAGCCTTATGACCTTTATTTTTGTACCCACAAATTTAATTTAATAAATTTAAATCCTTTCTCCAGGAGGAGGTAGTTTCCAGGTAGGTGACCACTGCCCTTCTGATGTCCATGGCCTGCTACTCCCTCTCTTTTGAAGAAGAGGGATTTGAGCGAAAGGAGGTAGTTCTCTAAAAAAATATATAAATAAAAAAAAATATAAATAAATAAATAAAATTCTCAGGTACAGAGCAGCTGTTCCAAGTACTCACAACACCAAGGGAGCTGGAACAGCCAGGGGATCTGTGATCAACAGCTGTGCCTCAGAGAGCAACATGCTGGAACATACAGTGATACATCACATACATTGCAGGAATGTCGCCTAGTTCACTCACCGCCCGGCATTCATCCCTTGTGTAGCCAGAAATTCCTTGATCCTGCAGCCTCCCAGGAAGCTGGGACGCACGCCACTGTGCCTGGCTATGTCACATCCTGGAACGCCAGTATGCCTAGGTTGGCCGTTCCTCCCCTGTGTGCTGGCCGGAGCCGGCATCCACTCTACCCCCTGCATTAGCCATAACGGACCGCTGGAAGGGGGGAGTTTTCCACCCGGGGGCAGGCCGGAGCAATACCCCCGTGTCCTTAATGGCCCAGGGAGGCAGGCGCCTTTGACTACGACCGAGGGCCGGACGGTGGTAATACTTACCTATTCCCCCAGACGGAGGAGAGCCTCTCATTCCAACCCTGTGTAGGGACAGGAAACACTGGTGAATGGTGGTGGGAGTGGTGTATTTAACAAGTCTTTCAGTTCCTGTCCCTACAGCGGGTCAGAGGTCAACCTCCTTGTGTAGCCGTCATGGTGGATGAAATGGAAAAAGTCTTATATCCACATAAACTAGCAGTATAGATGGGATCCTTGTTATGTAACAACCCCTTTAATGCATGTGCTCTGATGCATAGAATAGGACAACTGCTGCTTCCATCTCTAGCCCAGTCTGCTACTGTTCGCTTTGCCTCCATCTTCTACACAACTCCTGCAATCCACAGCATGAGGTATGGGGACTTTGTTAATTGATATGGATGTTCTGTCTAGTGGCTAGGCAAGTCTGCTGTTTCTCCCTTCATACTGGACTGCCGCTTGCAGTTCTGTATAAAGTATGCAGGGAGGAGCAAGTATCACTTGCCACCTGCACCTACAAAATATCCCCAGAATCTGGCTTTTTCCTTAGGGCCCATTTGTTTTAGATTGATACTTAATGACTTTCAGTTTAGGTGCAAGTGATTAGATAATGGAGTAAAGCAAAGTTCTGAGTCAAACATAACCCCAAGACAAAAGGTATGCTGCCTCTGCGTTATTCTAAAACCACAGACTAAAAAGTTAGGTTGGTTAGTAGTTCAGTGTTGGAATCATTCAGTTTCAAATAAAGGGAAGACATTGTGTTAGAGACAGCAAGTCTCTAACACAATGTAGTAGTTAAGGGGTGATGTCACTGGAGGCAGTTTGGATGTCATCAGTATAAAGATGGCACTGAAAGTCCAAAACTGCTGATTGTTTGTCCAATAGGGGCTGTGTAGATTTAGAAGAGAAAGGGACCTAGGACCAAGTCCTGGGGAACCCAACATCAAGAAGAGAGATAGTGAGAAAATTGTACACTGAAAGTAACGTCAGAGAGATAGAAGACGTATCGAGAGTCTGTGAAGTCAATAGAATGGAATATACTGAGGAGAAGTTGCAGAAGTCCTGGATTAGGCAAGAATAGACTAAATATTCCAGTTTGGAGATGAAGGTGGTCCGTAGTTAGCAGGCAGGACATATCATGGGAGAATTTTTTCAGTAGTCGGAGTTAAAGGGATTCTACCACTAAAACACATTTTTTTCTAGTTAACATGTCGGAATAGCCTTTAGAAAGGCTATTCGTCTCCTACCTTTGGATGGGCTCTCCGCCACGCCGTTCGTTCAAAATACCGGTTTGTACCGGTATGCTAATGAGTTCTCTCGCAGCGATGGGGGCATCCCCATTGCAGCTCGAAAACCGACCACAGCGCCGCCTCTATGGTCTTCTG
This sequence comes from Leptodactylus fuscus, assembly GCF_031893055.1. NCBI lineage: Eukaryota > Metazoa > Chordata > Amphibia > Anura > Leptodactylidae > Leptodactylus > Leptodactylus fuscus. Next base: position 37,334,403 of record NC_134271.1, read on the forward strand.
TATCCTCCCTTTGCTTCTTCAGCGTCCTGTCGGAGGCCTGCGCAGTACGCTCTGTTCGGCGAAGATTGCCGAACGTACTGCGCATTGCGCGAAATTGTGGTCCCAGCCATAGTGCGGGCACTGCAATTTCGCGCGTGCGCAGTACGTTCGGCAATCTTCGCCGAACAGAGCATACTGCGCAGGCCTCCGACAGGACGCTGAAGAAGCAAGGGGAGGATACAGAAGACCATAGAGGCGGCGCTGCGGTCGGTTTTCGAGCTGCAATGGGGACGCCCCCATCGATGCTCCTGCGATGGGGACGCCCCCATCGCTGCGAAAGAACTCATTAGCATACCGGTACAAACCGGTATTTTGAACGAACGGCGTGGCGGAGAGCCCATCCAAAGGTAGGAGACGAATAGCCTTTCTAAAGGCTATTCCGACGTGTTAACTAGAAAAAAATGTGTTTTAGTGGTAGAATCCCTTTAAAACAACATGTTTGAAAGAGGAAGGAAAGATTCCAGAAGAAAGAGTAAGGTTAAATATTTCAGCATGTGGAGACAGTCAGGGAAAGAGATTAGACAAGGTGTGTGGGGAGAGGGTCTTTAAAGCAGGTATTAGGGCAACAAGACAAAACCTGGGAGAACTCTTCTGTAATAGGATTAAAGCATGAGCGTGAACATGATGCAGTGTGGTAGGGGAAGGAATCAATTCTGTTTGGCAATTGGGCGAGTGTTTCTTTGCGGATCTAGTACAAGGAAAATGTTTGTTCTCGTACCGTGTTAGCCAGTCGGTAGGAAATATAAAAAAACAGAAAACTTGATAGTCTTCAGTAGTTGATACCTTTTTAATGGCTAACTAATAACGATGACAGATTACAACGTTTCGGAACTCTAGGCTCCTTTCTCAAGTACATTTCTTGAAAGGAGCTTAGAGTTCCGAAACGTTGTAATCTGTCATCATTATTAGTTAGCCCTTAAAAAGGTATCAACTACTGAAGACTATCAAGTTTTTGGTTTTTTTTAATATTTGCGGATCTAGTCTTTGAAGCAGGTATCAGATACTCAGCACAGAGTTCAGAGTAAATAAAGAGTGAAGTTTCATGGAGTGATTTTTGGGTCACTGGAGATGAGTAATGTTTGCGAGGTGAAAGGCGGAGATGTGGACTTGAGTATGAACTTCAAGTGAAGGAAGCCTGTGGGTAAACACAATGTGGCATATTTATTATGCCTTGTACAAGAGTTTTCTGGCATACAGTTCCTCTCCAAGTGCATGGACCCATGGAGGTTGCACATCATTTATGAGGAGCATGGCTGTTTTAACACAATGCATAGGTTTCATAAATGGGTTCCTTTCCCCAACCACCACTACTTAGACCAGACCTGAGCAAAGCCCGGACCCCGGGCCATATCCGGCCCTCTGACTGATTCAGTCCGGCCCGCACAGCTTGAATGGGGAGGCGTGTCTAGGGGGCGTGTCTTAGTGCCGGCAGGAAGATGGAGACGTGGTGTGTGTCATAAGGTATTGAGAGATGTAAGGTGAGCTGCAGGCTGGAGAGTGTGTGTGTGTCTATATCTGTCTGTCTGTGTGTCTCAGTAACCTAGGGACAGAGATGGAAGGGGAATGTTATACTGGGGCAGAGATGGCAGATGGAGGGGGGGGGGACATGAGACTGGGGGAGAGATGGAGGGAGGACATGAAACTGGGGGAGAGGTGGAGGGAGGACATGAAACTGGGGGAGAGGTGGAGGGGACATGAATCTGGGGGCAGAGATGGAGGGGACATGAATCTGGGGGCAGAGATGGAGGGGACATGAATCTGGGGGCAGAGATGGAGGGGACATGAATCTGGGGGCAGAGATGGAGGGGACATGAATCTGGGGGCAGAGATGGCAGATGGAGGGGGGACATGAAACTGGGGGAGAGATGGAGAGGGGGCATGAAATGGGGCAAATAAAGGCGGATATGAAACTGAGGGAGAAATGGAGGGAGGGACATGAAACTGGGGGTAGATGAAGAGGGCACTTAAACTGGGGACAACTGGAGGGGGCATTAAATCGTGGAGGAAGCTGTAGGGGGACCTGACTGCCTCTAGTTGCCCCTAGTTTAATGTCACCCTCCAGCTACCCCTACGGTTTATTGTCTTCTTCCAGCTTCCCGATTTTAATGTCCCCCTCTAGTTGCCCCCAGTTTCATGTCCCGCTCCAGCTGTCAATTTATTGCCCCCCACCAACTACCCCCACTGTTTAATGTCCCCCTCAAGCTGCCCCAGTTTAATGTCCCCTCTAGTTTCCACCAGTTTACACTGGGGCACCAGGAGAGGGACTTAATACTGTGGGGCAGTTGGAAGGGAACATTATAATGTGGGAACATATAATGTACAGGTGACTGTAGGAGGATTATACTTTGTGGGGGCACATTGAAAGATGATTGGGAATGGGCGGAGTCAACGTAGAAGTGGGTGGAGCTAAATTTGCAGTGGCGCGGCCCTCTAGCATAGTTTAAATTTCTTATGCGGCCCCATGGGAAAATTAATTGCCCACCCCTGACTTAGACATACTTGACAAGCACAAATTATAATGCCTCTTATATACAGTAGTATAATGCATCACACACCTGTCCCACCACCAGCAGACCCTCAAAATATTAAATTATAGTGTCCTCCCTCCAGCCCCCCCCCTCCCCCCAGTATAAAGTCCCTCCCCCGATGTGTCTACAGTTTCATGTCCCCTTCCAAGTTGCCTCCACTGTTTCATGTGCCGTCCAGGCTGCTCCCTAGTTTTATGTCCCCCTCCAAGATATCCCCCAGTTTCAAGAAGGTTGCCCTCATAGTTTCATGGCCGCCTCCAGCTATATGGTATAAGTAAACCAAAGAATAAAAAAACCTAACCTTACCTTTCTGTATGTACTTCAAACAGCAACAGGTACAATGTAAGTACCAGCACTACATTGTGCCTACTGCTCCCAAGACACAGGAAGCAAGAGGCAGGAGACAAATAGTGAAGCAGTGAGCTGATGAGTTGGAGACTGAACACAGTGGGGCAACCCGGATACATTGCTGTACCAGGACGGTGGCATAGCACTCTGAATGGTGGGCTGTCCATTGCTGATTCTAGCTTTTTTACTGCCTGAATTGAATATTTTTTTACCATGTTTTGGGCAAACACTTCAGCAAGGAACGCAGTTTCTCTCAGCTGCATTTAGATCATATATGACAGGAACCTGGTAGAAATGTATACTCCTTCTACCACTTTGCCCCTGGTCCTGCCACAATATGTGTGTGTGTGTATATATATATATATATATATATATATGTCACTGATAAATAATAGTGCATATAAATAGCATTTCCTGAAAATGGTAGAACTAAAAAGTACACTCGGCCACGCAAAAAAAGACGCCCTATGTATCCCCGTACACGGACGTATAAACAAGTTACGGCTGTCAGAATATGGCGACTTTTAGAAAAAAAAATTTTTAACACAGTTTTGGATTTTTTTTAATGGGTCAAAATGTAAATAAAACCATATAAATTTGGTATCCCTGGAATCGTACCGAAACACAGAATACAGGGCACATGTCATTTTGGCTGCATAGTGAACGCCGTAAAACCAAAGCCCGTAAGAAAGTTGCAGAAATGCATTTTTTCTTCAAATCCACCCCATTCTGAATTTTTTTTCCAGCTTCCCAGTACATTCTACAGAATAATTAATGGTGGCATCATGAAGAAAAATTTGTCCCGCAAAAATTAAGACCTCATATGGCTCTGGGAGCGGAGAAATAAAAAAAGTTATGGGGTTTAGAAAGAGGGGAGTCAGAAACGAAAATCAAAAAATGCCATCGGCGGGAAGGGGTTAAAGAGGACCTTTCATGGATTTGGACACAAGCAGTTTTATATACAGCTGAAAAGCCGACAGTGCGCTGATCTGTGCTGGTACCGTAGCTCTTTACAGTTAGAAGGACATTTCTGACAGTCTGTCAGGAACTTCCTTCTTCACAGCAGCGCCTATAGCGCTGTACAGTCTGAGCGGGAAGGAACTCCTTCCCCAGTAATCGTCCGTAGATGAGTACTATCAGAAGCGGAGGGGGGCGTTCCATCCCACTCTCACAGTACAGTGCTATAGGCGCTGCTGTGAAGAAGGTCGTTCCTGACAGACTGTCAGAAACGCCCTTGTGACTGTGAAGAGCTACAGTTCTGGCACCGATAGCTCTTCACCTGGGGCACAGATCGTGAAAGCCAACAGTGCAGCTTTCCAGCGGTATATAAAACCGTATGTGCCCCAACTCATGAAAGGTCCTCTTTAAGACCATTCTGTTATGGCTTGTCAGTTCATCCCCTGAGGAGGGACCACATTATCCCCCATTATCCAAAACTCAGCCCCTTATGTTTGTGCTGAAACTGCACAGGAGGGTCTTGTAGGAAGGAGAAGCCAGTGGAACTCTCTATAAGGTAAACCCAAAGTCCCTCCTCCCCAATCCCCTCCCCTGGTTCCTGCAAGAATGATTCTGCCGACCCCTTACAGAAATGGCTTCTTCCCTTTCTCTATTACTGATGTCTCCCAGCTCCAGAATATCCCTAGCACCATCCTAAGTCCTCCTCCCCAGCTACAAGTGCTGCCCCTCTCCCACCTCAACCAGGAGCTGGGACATGCAAATGGTGAAAGGTGGGGGAAGGGAGAAGAATATAGGACTGTGGTGGGGCTGGAGACATTCAGGAGACGGGACATACAAGATGTGGGGGAGGGGCAGTAAATGCAGCCATTTCTCTAAAGGGGGTTACAAATGGCAGTATCATTCGTGCTGGAACCAGGGGTAGCACAAGTTAAGGTGGCAATCACTAATGGCTGCCCCCCCCCCCCATCCCCCGACCACATGTGCTACCGCCAATGGTATTAGGTGAATTACATGTAGGGGTAGCAGAGAAGCTCATGTGCATGTGAACAGTAAATATGTAAAAGGCTTTATTTTTACCATTCAATACACGTCTGCTTTTAGAATAATGAGAGTTTGTTTTTTTTTTAATCTACTTATGGCTTACTTCACATCTGTGTTTGGTATTCCGTTCAGGGAGTCTGCTTGGGGACGCCCTGACCGGAATACTGAACGCTTTAAAAAGAGGTGAGCAATGAAAGCACGGATCCCATAGACTATAATGGGGTCTGTGTGTTTTCCGCATGAGTCATGTGGAGATAAAAGTACTTCAAGAACTACTTTCCTCTTCGCATGATTCCTGTGGACATGGTGCAGAAAACACACGGCTTTTACAATTCGGGTTTTGCTGTCCGCTTGAAAAGTCAGACATCTTTGGGAACGAACAGTTAAGGACAGACACGGAGTGTAAAACAACGCACCCGATCTCCATTTAAATCAATGCAAAATGTCACAGACACAGCTAGTGTCCGCTGATAATGTCCGCACAAGATTTTGAACGGACATTAGCAGCGGACAGTAGCTGTCGGACACCGATGGTAGTGTGAACGCTCCCTAAGATTACAATAGTAATAATTAATAAATTGCATAGGCTACTTCATAGGCCGCTCCATCCCCCAACATCACGACCGCTACCGGAGAACGTATGGTCCTGCTACGCTGCAGGACCTAAGATGACGTCATCCCCGACTTCAGCAGGGCTCCGCAATGGATGAAGTGCCAGCCAGAAAACATGGTGGCGGGTCACCGCTACGGTGCGACACTGACATGCAGGCTGGCTGTGCAGGATGAGCCGCTCGGGTGTGCACAGCCTGCGCTCAAGACACAACGGTGCATAGCCACAGCTGCGGAGTGAAGCGGACACGCGGTCTCACTCGCTGTGAAAGGGCAAGTGGATAGGCTGTGTGAGTAACCACGGGGACTGTAGTGTTCGTGCTGGGGCCACGGTATAGGACTTTGGGGGCCCAAGGGGTTGTGCAGGAGGGGAGGGGGCCGCGCAACAGTGGTTTGGGAAGCCAGAGGGGTGCCCAGGGCCCCTTTACCAGGGATGCCGCGGGGGTTGGGTTTGGAAGTGCGCATGGGAGGAGGGGGCCGCGCTACAGGGGTTTGGGTGGGCCGGAGCCACGCGGGCCAGGGGTCACAAGTTAGATCAGGGGTAGGGAACGTACGGCTCTCCAGCTGTTGCAAAACTACAATTCCCAGCATGCATACTTGCTCTGCTGTTCTTGGAACGCCCATGGAAGTGAATGGAGCATGATGGGAGTTGCAGTTTCACAGCAGCTGGAGAGCCGAAGGTTCCCTACCCGTGAGTTAGATACACGTATCTGCACAAAGTACCACATGCTGAAAGATTACATACGCACATCTGTACACAGTACCACACGCCAGAGAATTAAATACACAGGTCAGTACACAGTATCACACGCCAGAGGATTATATACATGCATCTACACACAGTTCCACATGGCAAAGGATTACATACGTGCATCTGCACACCGTTCCACATGCCAGAGGATTAGATATGCGCATCTACCCAATTACCACACGCAAGAGGATTAGATACACAGGCCAGCACACAGTATCACAAGCCAGAGGATTAGATACACACGTCATCACACAGTACCACACGCCGGAGAATTAGATACGCACGTCTGCACACAGTACCACAAGCCGGAGGATTACATACACTTGTCTTAACACAATACCACACGCCAGAGGATTAGAAACGCACATCTGCACACAGTTCCACATGCTGCAGAATTCCATACGCGCCACTGCACACAATACCACACGCCGGAGGATTGGATACCTGCTAATGCACACAGTTATACACGCTGCAGGATTACATAAACGCATCTAAACACAATTCCACATGATGGAGGATTACATACGTGCGTCTATACACAGTTCCACATGCCACAGGATTAAACATGCGTGTCTGCACACAGTTCCACATACCAAACAATTACATACGTGCGATATAGCTTCACCCCAGATCTCCAGAACAACCGAACCCTGGTTTGTCACTAATATCCAAAATGAGATACACATGATCACATGATGCTTATGGACACACACACATACAATATACACCAATTCAAAACTGGACAATTGTTATGGGGACACTACACAAACAAAATATGAAAAATACCCGTGCGAAGCCGGGTCCTCCGCTAGTGTGTGTATATGTATGTGTGTGTGTATATATATATATATATATACACACATCAGACAAACACATACTGTAAATATATTCATATCTAAAAATACACACATATATATATATATATATATATATCTCAAATAGTAAGTGTTAGGCATCTAAGCTTCCAAGCTCTCACTCAACATACAGCTCCACAATGTAAACCTTTACTTCCCCTAGCATGAGACGTACATTTTACAACGTCACCACGTCGCTATTCAAATTTGGCGCTCAAATTGCAATTCCGCACTCCGGGTCATCGCGCTCATCTAAGTATCTATAGCTCCAGTCCCTGAGCGGGTTTACAGTTCATTCCTGTGACCGCATCAAACTACAACTCCCAGAAGCCTTCTGGCCCCGCCTCAACTTCGCATGCGCTCTAACTGATTATTCCGCCATTTTGTGAAGCAGGGGTTTGGAGAGATTAAACGGTGAGCTGGTTATCGTCTGGCGTCTCCGTTCTTGTCTGTTGCCGGTTGTCAAGTCTGGATCAATCGAATCTGTCCAAAAAGCAGAAAAAAACAGAGAAAAAGCTGCTCTAGGGAGGTAAGGAGAGTTAAAAATGCGATTTTGCAGGAGCTTTCTCCGGCCTCTAGGTGTCACGATGGGGCTCCGGTTCGGGCGGCTGATGGGGGTGTTTGTCTCCCTCTATCGTTATTTGTATTATGGCAAAATGTCTGTAGCCTGGGCCTAAGGACTTAATCTCTGAAGCAACGTGACTTGCTATGCACTCTGGATGGCGCTAGGATGGCGTTGGATTGAGGGATGTAGCTTTTAGGCGTCCTCGGTTCTGGGCCTGACCTCCATTTTACCCTCAGCTGCGCTTTTTCCCCCGTTGTTTCTCTTTTTGTCTCCCGGTTTAGTCGCACAGCTCGCCTCACGCGAGGGACTGTCGGTAACGATTAGAATAATTTTTTCGTGTCGTTAATGTACCATACTTTCTCTATATATTACAGAGTATGGTAGAGATATATAATGTGCGCTCGCCGTATATTCCCGCGTCTTCTGTTATGCTGAAGTACCCGTCGCCTACGCATTATATTTTGCTTTATTTTTCCGCCCTGTCTCCTATTACTAAATCATGAACAACCACGCCCGTATTCTTAGGGTGCACAACACATATTCCTACCTCTGTGGATGGAGGTGTCTTTGGGGCGGGAGACGTATTAGCAACCATGGTAAATCAGACGCAGCTGTTGGGGTTTCCAAAGCCGCGTTAGATCGGGCTGGTACTGCATCTGAACATGGCGCAGGCACATTCATGATATTTCACATTTTTACGTATTTTTTTTTTTGGCGGCAATGCAACAAGGGGTGCAGGGAATGGTTCAAGCATCGGGTCACTCGGTGCAGAGAAACTACCCTGATGAGTGGAACTTGTGAGGCTCTGCACACAGCCGTCCCTGACTGGAATGAACTGCTCTTGGTGGGCACAAGGGAAGAATAGAGTAAGGCGCCTTCTTGGAATAAGACCGAGTTTAGGCTCAATTCACACATTCTAGGATGAGCGAGCGTGGGGGCTGGTGTGCTTTTATTGCAGGTGTTCTGTCTCTACTACTTCATTGTAAGTGAATAGTCTCTTTGTGAATAACTGAATCATTTTCACATGAATATGTCTCCTTATATGCAGTTTTAATGTACATGGTGTGTTTTATCTCTGCCTAAGGTTAAATTTACATCTGTGTCAGAGATTCTCTTTTAGGAGGATACATTACATAGTCGAACAAAACAATATGGACAAAGTAGTGGAGTGCTGCACTCTTTTCTCTGGTCAAATAGGTCTGTAGGGAGCTTTCACATGATAGATAGATATATTATATTTTTTTCTCATTCCTCTAACATGGAAAACAAGTGTGCTGAAGTAGTCTCACACGAAAATCTTTCTAAACATGCTTATAATGTAACTAAACTTTTAGACAACTTTAGATTTTTTTTTTTTCTATCAGTGTTTGTCATTAATAAAATTTTGTTATACTTTATTGACAAATTTTGGCTCTCTGAAATCCTGCACTTTTGTTTACACTCTCACTGAATGTTTCTATGTATGGGGCTTAGGCCTGGTTCATATCTGCGTTCGGTATTCCATTGGGGAAGTCCGCTTGGGGACCCCCCCTGAACCGAATAGCAAACTCATTAAAAAGCGGTTAGCAGAGAAACCACACGGACCCAGGTCCGTGTGGTTTCTCTGCTAACCGCTTTTTAATGAGTTTGCTATTCGGTTCAGGGGGGTCCCCAAGCGGACTTCCCCCAATGGTATACCGAAGGCAGATATGAACCAGGGGATCACATCTGGGGTCCGTGTGTTTTCCGTGCTGTACCTGCACGAATCATGTGGAGAGAAAAGTACTTCAAGTAGCACTCTTCTCTCTGTGTGATTCCTACAGACCCCATTGTAGTCTATGTAGATTCTTTGCTAACTGCTCTTTAATGCGTTTGGGGGGACTCCCCCCAATGCAGATGTGAACCAGACCTTAGATTCACACCTGTGTCCAGTTACTGTTTGAGAGTTCCATTCTTCATTCTGGTTTTAAAAAAATGTGCGTTTTCAGGTGGAAAACCCGGTGGACCACATCATAGTCTATAGTGCCTATGATTTCCACTGGTAACTGCTTTTTAAAGGGATTCTACCACTAAAACACATTTTTTTTCTAGTTAACACGTCGGAATAGCCTTTAGAAAGGCTATTCGTCTCCTACCTTTGGAAGTGCTCTTCGCCGCGCCGTTCGTTCAAAATACCGGTATGCTAATTAGTTCTCTTGCAGCAATGGGGGCGTGTGTGTCCCCCCCCCCCCCCCCCCCATCACAGGAGCAGCGATGGGGGCGTCCCCATTGCAGCTCGAAAACCGACCACAGCGCCGCCTCTATGGTCTTGGGTATCCTCCCCTTCCTTCTTCAGCGTCCTGCCGAACGTACTGCGCATGCGCGAAATTGCAGTGCCCGCACTATGGCTGGGACCGCAATTTCGCTCATGCGCAGTACGTTCGGCAATCTTCGCCGAACAGCGTACTGCGCAGGCGTCCGACAGGACGCTGAAGAAGGAAGGGGAGGATACCCAAGACCATAGAGGCGGCACTGCGGTCGGTTTTAGAGCTGCAATGGGGACGCCACCATTGCTGCTCCTGCGATGGGGGACGCCCCCATCGCTGCGAGAGAACTAATTAGCATACCGGTACGAACGGCGCGGCGGAGAGCACTTCCAAAGGTAGGAGACGAATAGCCTTTCTAAAGGCTATTCTGACGTGTTAACTAGAAAAAAAATGTGTTTTAGTGGTAGATTCCCTTTAAAGAGGACCTTTTATGGGTTTGGGCAAAGGCAGTTGTATATACTCCTGATCTGTGCCCCGGGTGAAGAGCTAGCGGTACCAGTACTGTAGCTCTTGACAGTCAGAAGGGAGTTCCTGACAGTCTGTCTCCCCAGTCCTTCTACCCAGCAGCGCCTATTGCGCTGTACAGTGTGAGCGGGGAGGAGCGCCCCCTGCCCTCCTGATAATACTCGTCTATGGACGAGCACTATGAGCAGAGGGAGGGGGCGTTCCTCCCCGCTCACACTGTACAGCGCGATAGGCGCTGCTGGGGAGAAGGACGTTCCTGACAGATTGTCAGGAACTCCCTTCTGACTGTAAAGAGCTACGGTAACGGGACCGATAGCTCCTTACCCGGGGCACAGATCGGGAAAGCCAATAGTGGGCTGAATTCAGCGCACTGTCTGCTTTCCAGCAGTATATAGAACTGCCTGTGCCCAAACCCATGAAAGGTCCTCTAAGTGGATTGGGTTTCTTTTTCGGATCCCTAAGCAGACCTGAATAATGGTGTGAACCTAGCGTAACATCTAAAGAAAGTGGGAGGGGGTAGAGATTCACTTCAAATAGTTATATTTTGCACATCATAAAACTTGCAACTAACTTTGCTGGTGTCATTTGAAATAGGAGATTCTCTTCATATAACACCAAGCTTGCAGTGCTATTTGAGAGTTATCACTGGTTGAAAACACAGTTGATATTAGGATATTTATATGCCGCTGTATAATATGATATAAAAATCCCATTTCCGACTGTTTTCAACCAGTGATTTCTATTTAAATTTTGTGAGATATAACTTTTTGAAGTTCCACTCCCCTCAATTTCTCTATATCTTACACAGCCTTGTACTCCCGTACTCAGTAACATCCATTGAGAGGCATAAACAACTCTCAATTCAAAAACGAGGAAAAGAGTGTAGGATTTCACAAAAAGGATCTAAAATATAATGTACTATATTACAAAATTTGACTGAAAATTTATTTACTCTTTAGTCACTCCTCATAGATGTGTGGTATTATTCAGCTCACAGTCAGCTTTCGTGGTATACACCCTTGTGCTGGAGATATCGTTGCTGTTAATTTTGCTAACCATTTCTGAAAGGCAGGCCTTATAGCCTAGTGCCATCGCTGGGCAGTGAGAAGCACCACTTCCTTCAGTATAAGTTTGTGGAAGGGGTGCATTACTCACAGCCCAGCAATGACGCTAGGCTTTAAGGCCCTACCTTCTGACAGTGAAGAGAGATATCTTTGCCAAAATTAAGGGCAGTAATATCTGCAGCATTTGGAAAGCTGACGGTATGCTGAATTCAGCGCACTGTTGGCTTTCTAGTGTTTTATCATACCACACATGAGTATGTGAAAGGTGCTCTTTAAAGGGATATTTCCACAAACTCAACCTTAATTAAATGATTAAATGTATAGACTCTTAAAAGGTGAACGTTTATGCAAAAACTAAAAATGTTGTAGCTTTTTTTTTGTCTTTTTCTAATCCTCTGTGGTGACAGTATTGTGTTGATCGGCTGCCAATGGATTCAGCCATGAAAGCAGGAACTTTCTATAGGCTGGTCAGAAAGACACAGCCATGATAGGTTTTCAGTCATGGACACTATATGTGCGAGAAGATAACCTGGCCACAATAAGGAACTCATGAGTATAGAAAATAGGAAAGAAGTCATTTGAAGCTTAAAGGGGTAGGCCACTTTTTTTTTTTTTTTTCCTGTGGGACGCTACCTGGGGCCCTAGCCTAAAAGGGTTTTCCCATCTCACTGTTTCAGCAGTTTGCCTGCTGTCTCTCTTTCTCACTTCCTGTGCTGTGTGCACCAGTTCAATGGAAGCTCTGGAGATTGCCAAAGTGAAGTGCTCCAACATTCTCTTTGCAGTGAATGGAGCCACATACTGTGGGTGTCTGCAATGAGGAAAGTTGGGTATGTTGAAGCTGCAGGCCGAGGTTCTACGACTAATGTATGAGAGCAGGCCTTAGGATACCACTTAACATTACTGTGAAGTGCTAATGTCCAGTTATTTTTACTAATTCTAACACCTATTTAATTTATTCTTCCACAGTGGCAGAGAACAGGTTAACAGATGCTATAACCAACTTGTCATTTAACACTGGTCTGCTGAAGCTCTTTTCCCATATCAGATCTCGTGATCTGGGCTGGGGACAGAGTTACTTCAATCGACGTTTGTTAACCTGTTCTCTGCCTCTGGTGAGGAGCAGATCAAAGGGGCTCTATCATTGGGAAAAGTCATTTTTAACTAAGGACAAACTTGCATAGCCTTTAGAAAGGCTATTCCACACATACTTTTTGTATGTTAATCCCCTCAGTAGTTTTTTTTTAATGAGGCAGTTTTGATTTGTATGCTAATTAGCCAGCAACGAGCACTGGAAGTCTCGGTGAGCACTCTTAGCTATGTCTGAGAGCAGGGAGATGAGGCAGCAGCATACAGTGCTCGCAGAGATTTCTGTGTGCGTGCTGGAGGCTAATTAGCATATGAATAAAAAAAAAATGGCTCATTCAAAAACTACTGGGGGATTAACATACTAAAGGTATGCGTGGAATAGCCTTTCTAAAGGCTATGCAAGTATGTGCTTAGTTAAAAATGAATTTTCCCAATCATAGAGCCCCTTTAACAGTTGCTGTGATCAGTTACTGTGACTAGCAGTGGCTGTGACAACATCACAAAGTTGGCCGCATTAAAAGGTGTTTTTATTTTTTTTTAGACCAGGTCAATATTAGAATAAATGACCAGATGCACACATTTTTTGCATTGCACTCCTCAAAAGGGAAGCATTAGTGAACTGTAGCAGAAGGGGAGGGGGAAGGAGCAGGGTGCACAGTGATAATGAATGATCATTATCTGTGCTAACCCATATGTGACACCAGGAGGGGGGTGGCAGGGACTCTTCTGTCCCTATTAACCCTTCTCCTGCCAATCAGAGCGCATACTATACTTTCGCTCTCTGTCACATACAGGTATAATGTAACTTCCCCTTGAGCTTTACTATTGGGGTATTCTTTTGCAATACCCTCTAAACATAACCCAAAAGTTTGGTGCTGTGACCCAGACATTTACCATTGTCCAGGTCGCAGCGCCCAAAAAAAGTTGCACCAAACACTTACACAACATATACACAAAGTCGTGAATAAAGTTTACATTTCACCCAATCCCTCTCCTGTCCATACCTGAGCTTTCTAGAGTAAAATAGTGATACCCGTTTCACGCTAAAATAATAGTAATAACGATTATCGCTAGAGATGAACGTATATCTCTTGATGCTTTAAAATGCATTTTAAAGAGGAGAATCGCATCTTTAAAATCATACCAAGAACTTGATGATATAACTTACAGTTTTGGAGCGACTCAATGTTGAAAACGCTATTTGGCATTGAGATCCAACTGCAGATCTCAATTCCCGACAGCGTTGCAACAGTGAATTGCTCGAAAACGATAAGTTTTATCATTGTTCTTGGTATCATTTCAAAGGTGAGATTCTCCTCTTTAAAATGCATTTGAAAGCATCAAGATATGTTGATGCAGTCCAAAGATATAGGGCTCTAAAGTGTCCCTCCTCCTGTCTAAAGCAAGCAATTTGCGAACTGTAACAGGAAAGGGAGGGGGGCATGAGCAGCCCAGCAGCTGCACAGAGACGGAGAAACAATCTGACTCTACATAATTTGTATGTGACACCAGGAGGGGGGTGGCAGGGACTCTTCTGGCCCCATTAACCCTTCTCCTGCCAATCAGAGCATACTATACTTTTGCTGTCTGTGTCACATACAGGTATAATATAATTCCCCCCATGAGCTTTACTAGTGGGGTAGTCTTACGTAATACCCTCTAAACATGACCAGGAAGTTTATTGGCGCTGTGACCCAGACTTTTACCATTGTCCAGGTCACAGCGCCAAACACACAACATATACAAAAAGTCATGAATAAAGTTTATATTTCACCCAATCCCTGTCCTGTCCATACCTGAGCTTTTCTAGAGTAAAATACGTCTCTAGTGATGTCGTTACACGCTAAAATAATAGTAATAACAATTATCACTAGAGATGAACGTATAGTTTGCTTAAATTTTTATAGGGGAATGGAAAATAACAATTTTATGTAAAGTCCTATTTAATTCGAATGCACAAAAACAAAAAATGGGTTGGTGCATTTCTGTGATTTTGGTGTTTCTTTAACATCCACCCCTGTAAATATATACATGTGTGATATTTATGAACTCCTCACATATTGCAGTTTTTTGGAAAGTTCATTTTGTTTGCAGAAAGGGATTGCTTGAGTCACACTTTAGTGGCAAATTTGAATTTTTTGTGCAATATTTGCTTGCAATCTCTGCTGCAAAATTGCATTAAGGTGGTTGTATATATGAAACATTAAGTTGTGTTTTTATATACGGTATGTTGTGTAATATGAAAAAAGTTAGATTTTGGTATCTCAGTCACAGTTTGCTAGGTGCAGTATAGATTTTTATCATATTAATGAATAACAGCAAAATCCTGCCTGTCTTCTGTATTAGTGTTTTAGGGAGTCTGCGCTCTTGTTGTAGTTGATGTTTGCAGTACATATAGTTTATATACACATTGTATACACCTTAAGCTATTATTTAAAATGTATTTTGTATATGAATCTGAGATTGAACATGAGTTTTAGGTGCAAATATGTGTTTTAGTGCATTTAAAAAAAAAAAAAAAAAAAGTGTCACAAAGTTGCATGATGGCTATCGATGACCCATTAAGACATCTGTAAGCTTCACATTGTCTACTTTAAAAAAAAAAAAAAAAAAAAAAAAGGGTTTAGGGCAGGGGTCTCAAACTTGCGGGCCAAGTGCGGCCCTCGGGACGAAAGTTTGCGGCCCCCGCACAGCTCCCTGAATGTCCCGCTATAGTCATCTTTCGGCCCGACACACTAAGACACGCCTCCAATAGTCAGGTGACGTCTGACGTCACACAGGTCCTTGAGTCGTAAACTTCAGCAATACTAGCTTTCCACTGATCACCCATCACTTTTATTGCTGTTATAACAGTGTGTCTTAGTGTGTCGGCCGAAAGATGAAGAGATGTAGTACTGAGAGGAATGTGAGATGGAGTGTGTGTGTGTGTGTCAGTAACCTAGGGGCAGAGATGGAGGGGGGGGGACATGAACCTGGGGTCACAGATGGAAGGGGGACATGAAAATGGGGGCAGATGAAGGGGGTATCTGTAATTGGGGCAGATGGAGGGGAATATGAAACTGGGGGCAGATGGATGGGGCACATGAAACGGGCAGATGGAGGGACGACATAAAACTGGGGACAGATGGAGGGGGGACATAAAATGGGGCAAATGAAGAGGGATATCAAACTGGGGGAGATGAAACCGAGGGTAGATGAAGGGGAGCACTTAAACTGGGGACAGCTGGAGGGGGCATTAAACCATGGGAGTAGCCCGAGGGGGACCTGTCTACCTCTAGTTGTTCCCAGTTTATTGTCACTGTCCACCTACCCCTACAGTTTAATGTCTGCTTCTAGCCTCCTGAGTTTAATGTCCCCCTCTAGTTTCCCCCAGTTTAATGTCCCACTTTAGCTGCCATTAATTTATTGCCCCCCTCCAACTACCCCCACTGTTTAATGTCCCCCTCCAGCTGCCCCAGTTTCATGTCCCCTCTAGTTTCCCTGAGTTTAAACTGGGGCACCAGGAGAGGGACCTAATACTGTGGGGCAGAAGGAAGGGAACATTATAATGTGGGGACATATAGTGTACGGGTGACTGTAGGAGGATTATACTGTGTGGGGGCACATGAAAAATGAATAAGAATGGGTGGAGTCATCATAAAATTGGGCGGCGCTAAATTTGCTGCGGCGAGCATAGCTTGTGGAAAACCTGATGTGGCCCAGCCTCACCCAGACTCTACCTCCAGCAGCCCCCGTGTAAATTGAGTTTGAGACCCCTGGTTTAGGGGTTCAACTTTTGCTGGTGTGTAATCCCTACATTTTATAGGATGGTACTTTTTTTTAAAAAAAAATTTTTTTTAACATTTCCAGCTTCAAAGCCGATTTTTGTGCCTTCCAGTTCTGGTGATTTTCTGAAGACTCGTGCATGCAGGTGTAGGCCATAGTGATAAGAATGAACTCTGCACATGTTGAACTCTTATTTTTAGGAAGTTTGATGCATTTAATTTTTTGTTTGGTTTCTGCTTTTAGCAACTAATATACATTTATTTGCATTTTTTCTTAAATCATTCACTTTAAATCAAAATTGCATGAAGGTGCCTGTTCGTATGCAGTATCAAGTGACATTCTGGCAATGCTGCAGGTGTCTATTTTTAAAAAATATATGGGTATTGGGGGGGGGGGGGGTTGGATGCTTTTTTTTTTTTTTTTATGTTGCAATTTAGGTTTGCTTTGTCAGTCTCAAAACTGAAAATTGCTCTGGCTACTGGAGGTGCAAAATTTCCATAGATCCTTGGCATTAAAAGGGTTAAAGAGGACATTTCACTACCTGGGGAACATGCGATTTAACACATCGCTAGAAAGCCAACAAGTACGCTGAATTCAGCACATTATCGTCTTTCCCTTTCTGCATCTCCGGTGAAGAGCTATCGGTACCGTAGCTCTTCACCGTCAGAAGGGTGTTTCTGACAGTCTGTCAGGAACGCCCTTCTTCACAGTAACGCCAATTGCGCTGTACTAGGAGAGCGGTGAGGAACGCCTCCTCCCACTCCTCACAGTACTTGCGTCATCGCTGGGCGATAAGGAAGGCCCTCTCACTGTACAGCGCTATAGACGCTGCTGTGAGGGAGGGCGTTCCTGACTGACTGTCAGAAACACCCTTCTGACAGTGGAGAGCTACGGTAATGGCACAGATAGCTCTTCACTGGGGGCACAGAAAGGGGCACTGAATTCAGCGCGTTGTTGGCTTTCTAGCGGTATATTAAACTGCATGGTGAAAGGTCCTCTAACATTTGCTGAACAAATTCTACTTCGTACAATATTTTTATACGACAATGTACTTAGAAGCTGGAAATAATATTGAATGGGGTGGGGAACTAGAGAAAAACTTTGTGTATAACTTTCTTATGGGCACAGTTTTGGAATACAATGCAATGCACACTATCCGTGTCCAGACTTTTTTGTGATGCATCATAAAAGCAGGTATGTCTGATCTACCGGGCAACGAGCTGTTTCATGCGCACTGCACTTCTACAGCAGGTGTACAGTCATGGCCAAAAGTTTTGAGAATGACACAAATATTATATTTTCACATGATCTGCTACCCTCTGGTTTTTATTTGTCAGATGTTTTTATCACATACAGAAATATAATTGCAATCATATTATGAGTAACAAAAGCTTATATTGACAGAATGAGTTAATGCAGCCAGTCAATATTTGCAGTGTTGACCCTTCTTCTTCAGGACCTCTGCAATTCTCCCTGGCATGCTCTCAATCAACTTCTGGACCAAATCATGACTTATAGCAGTCCATTCTTGCACAATCAATGCTTGCATTTTGTCAGAATTTGTAGGTTTTTGTTTGTCCACACGTCTCTTGATGATTCACCACAAGTTCTCAATGGGATTAAGATCTGGGGAGTTTCCAGGCCATGGACCCAAAATCTCTGTTTTGTTCCCTGAGCCATTTAGTTATCACCTTTGCTTTATGGCAAGGTGCTCCATCATGCTGGAAAAGGCATTGTTGATCGCCAAATGCTCTTGGACGGTTGGGAGAAGTTGATCTTGGAGGACATTCTGGTACCATTCTTTATTCATGGCTGTGTTTTTAGGCAAGACTGTGAGAGAGCCGATTCCCTTGGCTGAGAATCAACCCCACACATGAATGGTTTCAGGATGCTTTACAGTTGGCATGAGACAAGACTGGTGGTAGCGCTCACCTCGTCTTCTCCAAATAAGCTGTTTTCCAGATGTCCCAAACAATCGAAAAGGGGATTCATCAGAGAAAATGACTTTATCCCAGTCCTCAGCTGTCCACTCCCTGTACCTTTTGCAGAATATCAGTCTGTCCCTGATGTTTTTTCTGGAGAGAAGTGGCTTCTTCGCTGCCCTACTTGAGACCAGGCCTTGCTCCAGGAGTCTCCGCCTCACAGTGCGTGCAGATGCACTCACACCTGCCTGCTGCCATTCCTGAGCAAGCTCTGCACTGCTGGTAGCCCAATCCCGCAGCTGAAACACTTTTAAGAGACGGTCCTAGCACTTGCTGGTCTTTCTTGGGCGCCCTGGAGCCTTTTTGCCAACAATGGAACCGCTCTCCTTGAAGTTCTTGATGATGCGATAGATTGTTGACTGAGGTGCAATCTTTCTAGCTGCGATACTCTTCCCTGTTAGGCCATTTTTGTGCAGTGCGATGATGACTGCACGTGTTTCTTTAGAGATAACCATGGTTAACAGAAGAGAAACAATGATGCCAAGCACCAGCCTCCTTTTACAGTGTCCATTGGTGTCATTCTTACTTAATCATGACAGATTGATCTCCAGCCCTGTCCTCATCAACACCCACACCTGTGTTAATGGAGCAATCACTGAAACGATGTTAGCTGGTCCTATTAAGGCAGGGCTGCAATGATGTTGAAATGTGTTTTGGGGGGTAAAGTTCATTTTCTAGGCAAATATTGATTTTGCAAGTAATTGCTGTTAAGCTGATCACTCTTTATAACAGTCTGGAGTATATGCAAATTGCCATTAGAACAACTGAAACAGTAGACTTTGTAAAAATTAATATTTGTATCATTTTCAAAACTTTTGGCCATGACTGTAGCCAAGGCTGTAATAGATGATATATAATGACAAGCCTAGGAGCCTTAAGTGGGTTCCTGGTTGTCATGGCAACAGATTACAGCATCAGGATCTTGTACTGTGGGCTGCTGATCCTCCCCAATATGGCGCTGCCCATTTGCTACTGGGCAAATGGGGCATCAGTTAGGTTTAACTGAGGCATCTGAAGAGTTAATGCCAGTGGTCGTTGCTGCTTGGTCTCCACTTTGCAATACAGTGGAGATTTGGTCGCCTCATTGATCATGGGCATTAAGGCCCCTGGCGACTTGGTGAAAGCTGAATTGAGTCACTGTTTTCCTGGCAGTGCATTGGCGATGCCATTTTGGGAAGGATCACCAATGCGTGGGGTGGGGGGAGACCAGAGGTAGATATGAATTCACTGAGAAGTTATCAATTGAAGATAAACAGGAGTCCAACACCTGGGACCTCTGTGGATCACATGTCTGAAGCAGTAATTGCATATTTTTGATGGCTGCTTGGGCTTCATAGGCCATGCAACATCACGTTCGTCAGTCATATAATTTGTTCAAAGCTCTTCCCTATTCAAGCCAGTGGGGCTGAATTGCGATACTAAGCACAGCTGCTGTGTGGTGCTGTTCTTGACAAAATATATGTAACCTTTAAAATAATTCCCTTTTCCATAGATTGGAAATAAATGAATATAAACATTTATTTTGCTAATTCTGCAGCAGTTGATAAGTAGGCCTGTGGATATTGTCAGCACTGTCCCAAATAGGGCTCACAAAAATGGTCAAGACTAAGTCACTGAAGACTACCCAAATCTACATTCTTTTGCTACATTCACAACTGTGCCAGAGTTTTAACCAGTTTCAATTTAAAGACAACTATTTTAGTCACTGGGGTCCTCCTGAGCTCTTGTATAACCACTGTTTTAGCTGTGTGCTAGTGTGAACCTAACATTAAGTGTTTCAGAGTGAACAGAGAAACTATTAGAATTGGTTATACATTTGGTAAGGTGGAAACAGCATACAATTAGATCTATCTATCTATCTATCTATCTATCTATCTATCTATAATATAATCTGTTGTCTACCTTTGGTGAACAGCTGCAGAAGTACCTCAGCAACCATACTGCTTGAAAAGCCTCTGACTTTGATAGTGGCAGTGAGGTGTTCCATAGATTGAACGTCACAAATTTGTGTAAAGATCAAGGTTAGAAGGTCGTCTGTCGCCACTCACAAGCTATAACATATTTGGTCGCTGTCAGGAGCTGGAGTAGTAATTTCAGAGTGGTCTTCTGTTGTGGCTTTGCAAATCGCAGCATGTCAATTATATCTACGGAAACGCTGGCGGCTTTCCCGTAGACATAATGGGAAGAGAAAGTCCGCAGAGGAAAACTCTGTGAACTTTCTCTTAAAAGCGCTGCAGAAAGAACCGCAATGTGATCACCCAGCGGTTCTTTCCGCAACGCTTTATCACTGCGTTTACGACACGTGGGGCCTTAGCCTACAGGTGTTTTCCAGCATTTGGAGTAACCTGTATCGTGGCCAGCTCTCACAGTACTAAATGTTATACATGATTAGATTCTTGCTGTCCTTCTGATATTTTCAGTATAGTCCCTGGAAGACTGGAGCTTTGGTTAATGTAATAGCTAGCTTACATACAAACTAAGTCATCACTACTTTGGTAGTACTCTATTTGATCGTTTTCTCGCTAGGATTGTACATCACTTGGAAAAGGTTGAGCACTGCTGTAGAGGCATACCATAAACTCTGATCTGTGGTAATACAGTATTGGCAGGCCTGGGAATAGAGGTCGCAATAACGCCTGTAAAGCATTATGCATTGAAAAATCTTATGTAAATTGGTATTCATGAGCATTTATTACAGGAAGTTAAACGCCAAAATTCCAATATCTTCCCTCTGATCACTGGCATTGAGTGTCCAGATGTGTCAGCCTAGTAATGTCTGTTAGGTGAAAGTGGATTTTATCTTAAAAGCCATAGCCTGGCTAGGGCTAGTTACAAAAGACTTAGTGCTATTTAGAAGTTCTTTGTTGCCATCTGGAACACTGAATGTAAAAAATCAGTAGAGATGAGCGAGTACTATTTGAAACGGCCGTTTCGAATAGCACACACCCATAGGAATGAATGGAAGTGGCCGGTACGCAGACTTTGCCGGCGGCCAGCTGATTAACCCCCTGCGTGCCGGCTGCATCCATTCATTCCTATGGGTGCGTGCTATTTGAAACGGGAGTTTTGAATAGTACTCACTCATCTCTAAAAATCAGATATATGGTTTTCCTTTTTGTGGTCTATTTACATGGATGCTTGAGAAATTCTAGTTCTGGTAAGTAAAACAGATCTTGGAAGCTGATTTTGGTGCATTTTCTGAAAGAGGGAGACTTTCAGATCTTTCATTTTGGTGGGAATTCGGACAAAATCTGAACAGTACTTTTTTCATCCAATTGAAAAACCAGCTAGCAAAAAATTGCCTTCCACTGAAGTGAATGGGAGCTAAATTTCAGGTTTTTTGAGGTGGAATTTACTTCAGTCCGTTTCAAATTCTGTATCTAAACATACCTTTAGGCTGGTTTCGCATCACCGTTTTAGGGTATGTTCCTACAGCAGAAAATGAAGTGTTTGAGATTCATAGTAGTTTGTGTCCTGCTACGATCTCTTCCTCCCATAGAAAACAATCAATCTGCTTTGTGACCAGGGTTTAAGGCTTCTTTCATAAGGCTTGCTTCTTTTTTGGTGACTATTTTCTGTGTTTTTTTTTTTTTTTGTCTCCCCCCCCCTTTAGCCTTTCTTAAGGCTATTCCGAGGTGTGAACGACAAAAAAAAAAAAGTTTTAATGGTAGAATCCCTTTAAAGAAGACCTTTCATGTCCTCATATACATGAGATTCATCACCACTCAACGTCATTCCTGAATGGTAAGGAACATCCCCTCCGACAGTACAAGGGTATATAGTAGTACTATCAGGAGGGGCGTTCCATATAGCCCAGCTAGATTGTCAGGAACTCTCTTCTGATGAAACTAATGGCACCGATATCTCCAGCCTGGGGGCACAACACGGGGAAGCAGACAGTGTGCTGAATTCGGTGCACTGTCTGCTTTCTAGAAGTATATAAAACTGCATATGCAGGAGGACATGAAAGGTCCTCTTTAAAATCCCCTTCCTCTTAAGGAGTGGGCCTAAAAGTAGCTTAATGACCAGGCTCATCCGTTATGTGCCCCGGGGCTAGAGATATAGATTTCGTTAATTTAGGCACTGTTGTGGGAGGGTTTCAAAGCCCAGCAATGACATTATATTGTCAGGAGCGCCCTTCTGACACTGGGGAAGGGATCTGTGCTGAAACTAACAGCACCGATATCTCCAGCTCCTTTTTAGTGGTGTATATAAAACCGCTTATGCATGAGGACATGAAATATAGTGTAATCTTTTTTGTGTGTATGAAGTTTACTACATATGCAGGTTCTAATATTTTGTGTCTGTACTTTTTTAATTCAGGTGGTTTTTCCCCTAGTCCGTTGAAATGGAAGGAGAGATGGCAGATGCCATTGTTGAAGATTCTGAGTCCTTCATGAAAAGAAAAGAAACAAAGACTTATCAGAGACGACGAGAAGGTGGAGCAGATGAGGATGGTTGTGTTATGGTGCAAAGCCAGACAGACGTGAGTGATGTGTCCAGTGATGTTAATAGCAATGTTCAGATGGTTATGATGGAACAGCTTGATTCTACAATACTTCAGATGAAGACCGAGGTCATGGAGGGTGTGGTTCCCCAAGAGGGTGACTCTACAGTGGATGATACACAAATTATCACCTTGCAAGTTGTAAATATGGAGGAACAGCCAATTAATTTAGGAGAGCTTCAGCTTGTTCAGGTCCCTGTAGCTGTTCCTGTTGCTGCCACTTCGGTGGGAGAACTGCATGCAGCATATGACAGTGAAGTAGCCAAAGAAGCATTGACTGAAGGAGAGCCTATGATTTGTCACACACTTCCTCTTCCAGAGGGTTTCCAAGTTGTTAAAGTTGGAGCAAATGGTGAAGTTGAAACTTTAGAGCAAGCAGAGCTTCAATCACAAGAAGAATCTACATGGCAAAAGGATCCAGATTATGCACCACCTGTCAAAAAAATGAAGAAAACTAAAAAAAGTAAACTGCGCTACACAGAAGAAGGGAAGGATGTTGATGTTTCTGTGTATGACTTTGAAGAGGAACAGCAGGAAGGACTTCTTTCAGAAGTTAATGCAGAAAAAGTTGTTGGAAATATGAAGCCACCTAAACCAACAAAAATTAAAAAGAAAGGTATTGTAATTTTAATCTTAATCACAATCAGTTGTAAACACATTGGTGGCCTTCACTTCTCTCGTATAGTACAAGCTGCTCTTCTCTTTTCACAAAGTTCCGCCTGAGAATCTGCCTGAGGTTTTATTCTCTGACGGTTAACTCTTTTCCCAAGTGTTCATTTAAGCTGGGTTCTGTTTGACCATAAATGTTAGTCATCTTAGGGTGCATTCACACTACGGATATGGTGACTGATTCTGAACGTTAAAACACGTTCAGAATCAGCGCGTATAAAGCACATCCCATTCATTTCAATGGGAGCCGGCATAAGAGCGCTCCCCATTGAAATGAATGGGCTGCTTTTTAGTCTACAAGCGCTCTCATTGAAGAGAATGGGAAGCACTCACGTGTATGGCTTGCCGTGTGAAGTGGCTCGGCTCAGTCCGAGCCGTACACGCGAGCGCGTCCCATTCACTTCAATGGGAGCGCTTGTAGAGTAAAGAGCAGCCCATTCATTTCAATGGGGAGCGCCCGTATGCTGGCTCCCATTGAAATGAATGGGATGTGCTTTATACGCGCTGATTCTGAACGTGTTTTAACATTCAGAATCAGTCACCATATCCGTAGTGTGAATGCACCCTTACTTTGATTTTGCCAGGCCTGTTTAGTGTGCCCATCGTTTCATTTAACTCTTCAGGGTAATGTGTTAATTTTCCTGTTTTTAGCACTTTTCCCATCTGTAGCCTCAAACTTTTCTGCTTTTCTTTTTTGTGGATGGGGACATCAATGAAAGTCATGATTCCATGGAGTGAAAAGATGACACTAGGATGTCATCTGTTTTATTAATGGACACAGATACTTACAAAATATAGAAAATTGATCTGCTTTTCAGATGTGGACAACACACTACATGCAGTTTGGCGTGTAGTCCATTAAAAAGCACAGGCCTCACCTGTCTGTGGTTGTGTGAATGAGGTTTATTTCTCTCTACTTATATTCACACCAACTCTGCTCCATAAGGGTAAGTTCACAAGGGGTATTTTGGACTGGAACCTGAGGCAGAAGCAATGCCCAATGAATGGGCCTAGTCGGGAATGTCTTTAGGCCGAATCGCCAGGTGAATCTGCCTGAAGAATGAACAGATGAATGTTGCATCTTAGCATATAATGAAAAATGGCGGTATTTTGGCAACACACACCTGTGCAAGGTCTCCGCGTTGGCCAATCCAGAGAGTTTCCGTCTTTTTCCCTGAGAAACTGGACAGAACGAAAATGCGGTCACTTGAATGGGTTTGCAAAGTGACCGCCCATGTGTTTGTTCTGCCCCTCTGCGGCGAAACCGTTTTTTCTTTTCACCGAACACAGTCGGACATGCAGGACTCTGGTTAAAAATAAAACAAAAAACAAAACTGTTTTGCTGCAGAGAGGCAGAAGACGCACACCGGCGGTCACTTTGCAAACCCATTCAAGTGATCCGAGTTTCCGTCCCCTGTCCAGTTTCTCGGGGCAGAAGACTGAAACCCGCCGGATTGGCTAAAGTGGAGATCAGGTGCAGGTGTAAACCCACCTTGCCCCTTAATTATCTGGGGTTTATGTTGATATACAGGGTTCTGGTGACAGATTCACCATGTTAACATTAATTTCCAAAAAAAAAAAAAAAAAAAGAAAAAGCTGCACCACCACAGTGTATCTTTTTAGGGAGACACTAAATTGTACTTGGGTGGAATTAGTCCCTAGGTGCAAACAAAATGGGAATGGTAGTCAGTATATGTTTGCAAACTATATAGCAAGGGTAGGCATTTGAGGAGTTACTCTGAGTGTTACGCAGTGCTGGCACGAGATTCTTCCGTAGACATGCGTTAACAATATTCTGGGACGGAGTGGAGTGGCATGTCAGCTTTTGTGAAACCTGGAGTTGGGGGAGGTGGGTCGGGGCGTTTGCCATAAAATTATCCTGCAACCCCTGCTGCTACTGCAGAGCAGCAATAGCTAGGGGGAGGAGGGGGTCATACGCAAACTTTAAGAAAATCCTGTATATGCTCCTATTGACAGGTGATTTTTCTTTGCCCCTGAAATGACAGACTTATCTTTGGGAGTTGACAGGTTAATCATGTTGAACTTTTCAGTAGTGAGAGGGGATGGTCAGCGGCCTCTTTTGTGAAGATGTGCCCTCTCTACTATGCAGCGTTCTATTAAAATCGGCGGAGAGAAAAGTCCTGCACAGAGACTTTTTCCTCTCTGGTGGTCTCTGTATAAAAATGGTGGAAACCCAGTGGACTGCAGTCACTTTCATCAGAGAAATCTGGGTGAACCCAAAAGTTGGATACCCAGCAATGTTACTTACCTTTTTTCCTGTAAGTAAGAAATGTCTCTAATAGCACAGCCTGTTTAGTACTCTGACACATTGATTTTTTTTTTTTTTTTTTTTTGTAGATTGTGAGCCGCATATAGGGATCACAATGTACTTTTTTTTTTTCCTTCTATCAGTATGTCTTTGTAGAATGGGAGGAAATCCATGCAAACACAGGGACAACATACGAACTCCTTGCAGATGTTGCTCCCGCAAACCCAGGACTCCAGCGCTGCAGTGCTAACCACTGAGCCACTGTGTTGCCCACCTGACTACAGTGATCTGTAATCTCTCTGCAATATTTCTTGTAGTCCCTCCCCTTTCCTCTATGGGCTGCTATTTATCTCTGTTCCAGGATAACCTCTTGCATCTGTCAGTGTTGTATAACAACGTTGTTTTAATGAAGTTGACAACTTTTTTTTTTTTTTTTTTTTCTTCCCCTGTTTAAATCATTTAGGTGTAAAGAAGACTTTCCAGTGTGAGCTTTGTAGTTATACTTGTCCTAGACGTTCAAACCTTGATCGTCATATGAAGAGTCATACCGATGAAAGACCTCACAAATGTCACCTATGTGGTCGAGCATTTAGAACGGTTACCTTGCTTAGGAACCATCTGAATACCCATACAGGTTAGCTTTAATAATGCTTTTACTGTTTAAAAATTGATGTATTAAATGTAAACATTAGCTGTAAATACTATTACTTTGGTTATATTGAAATAAACTTGTCTTGTAGAGTGCTTGCTCAGATTTGATGTTTAGTAGCACTTTCATGTTGTGTGTGCTCATTTCTTTTCAGGTACTAGGCCTCATAAGTGTCCCGATTGTGACATGGCCTTTGTGACAAGTGGCGAATTAGTCAGACATCGCCGATACAAACATACTCATGAGAAACCTTTCAAATGTTCTATGTGTGACTATGCTAGTGTTGAGGTAAGTGGTAGCAGCATGGTTTTTCCAGTAGGTGTAGAAGGTGCAAACTTGAAACTTGTGGTTGGTTCTCTCCCCTTCACCTGGATAATACTTTTCTTTGTGTTTCAAAGAGTCGTCCAGTTTCTGTAAATGTTATATTTACTAAAAAGTTACACAAGTGTTTGACAATGTATATTAAACACTTTTAGGCTGAGTTCATATGGAGTTTTTGGTCAGGAATCCGCCTAAAAAATCAGCCTCCAAAAAAGCCTCCCAATAGAACTCAGCCTTATACTTCCACTGGGAAAAAGCAGTCTATAATCATGTGATGGACACACAGAGCTCTGATTACTGTGCGACGTTTAAAGTTGGAGAGCCCGTCCACTAAAGCAGTGGTTACCTGCAGACTCGTTAGACCATGGGTAGGGAACCTTTGGCTCTCCAGCTGCTGTGAAACTACAGCTCCCAACATGCTCCATTCACTTCCATGGGAGCCAAGAACAGCAGAGCAAGTATGCTGGGAGTTGTAGTTTTGTAACAGCTGGAGGGCCGTATGTTCCCTAACCCTGCCTTAGACTATAGTGAGGTCTGCCAGGTGTCGTTGTTCTGCCATTTTTGTACTAAATCCAGCAGAGAGAAATGTCTTCCATGCAGGACCTTTCGTTTTCTGATTTTCGACGGACTCTGTGACACAGGTTTGAACGTAGTTTCAGGTTAATTCGTTTTCTATCATTTTTTTTGCTGTTATGACCTATTCCTGGATAGAAAAACACTTCCAGACTGAAGTTTGTTGAAAAGTCCTTTTAAAATGATTGAAAACCAACTGTTTTGTTCTCTTTGAACAGGTAAGCAAGTTGAAGAGACATATTCGTTCTCATACTGGAGAGCGTCCCTTTCAGTGCAGTTTGTGCAGTTACGCTAGCAGAGATACCTACAAATTGAAGAGGCACATGAGAACTCATTCAGGTACTAAAGCCCCCCTCCCCTTCTCCCTTCCATTGTAAAAGGATTTCCTGGGTTTAAGCTATTAACTTATCCTTAGTTCAGGCACCAGCTGCCACCAATTTATTATCCTAACACGGGACTAAACTTACTGTACTCTTCTGATTCTATGATGACCTGAGCTTCAGAGCTACAACAGCTCAAACTTCCCTTTGAGTTTCCGTGAGATGAATTACAAATGTTTGTAATTGTCATGGTGTTAATAAAGGACAGTAGAGCTGTATAGTTTTTCCTCTTACCATCATACATTTGCATGGTTTTGCGGCCTACACACGGGACTGATGAATAAATCAGTTAAACCCAGATAGTACACTGAACTACGCCATGGTCGTCTGCAAGGGACCTTTTTACTGCCATGGGAAGGTGATCTAAATGTTATTGGAACTGCAGTGACTATGACTGGCCTCTGCAGAGAGCAGTTCTGTTCTGATCTGATTGATTTAATTGAAAAACTGGACTCTTAAGAATTAAAATTTAAAAACTATCTGTATACGTAAGCACACTATGATGTCGCATGCAGCTGCTCAGGCTGCCAGTATTTTCACTTCAGAAGTAAAACATCTCACCATTGGTTGTTGCTTGTTGTATCAGCCATTAAGTTGTGAATGTGAAGAAAAAAAATTGGGAGATAAGTTAAGTATTGGCTAGGGTTGAGCTGGTCTTGAGATTTCAGGATCGTTTTTAAAATCCAATTTCCGATCATTTTCCATTCAATCCCAATGGAAGTCAATGGGATTTTTTTTTTTTTTTTTTTTTTTTTTTTAATCAAAGATCGGATTTTAAAAACTATCCTATTCACTACACAGTATGGAGTCTAAAAATTGAACGCTTTCATTGTTAGACTCCAGGCTGTGTAGTGATTTAAAAAAATCCTCTGCCTACTTAGTCCCCTCCCTGGTTTCCACTTACCTGCACAGATCGCTGGTTCAGTCCCCGCTGTTCTCACTCCTCTTCTCGCCTCGCTGTCCTTGCCTCCCAGGTTAGTGTTACAGACCTAGGAAGAAGGTGGGGCTTGTGGCTTAGGAGAGTGTGGGCGGGTACAGGGCAGGGAGATGTGAGTGCATAACCGTTCTTAACCATAAGAACCGGACCAGCGATCTGTGCAGGTAAGTGTTAGCTACTAGAGATGTTAGCTAGTCTTCCATTAGAATGAATGGAAGCAGCCGGCGCGCAGGGGGTTAAGCGGCCGGATGCCGGCACAGGATCTGTGCCGGCTACATCCATTCATTCCTATGGGACCTAGCTAACATTGTTAGCTTTTCCCACAATGCTTGGCCAGTAGCAAAGCATTGTGGGAAATAACCTCCGACCTCGATCCCGCCTAAAAAGATCTCGAACAGAATCCGATCTTTTCCGATCCCGATCGCTCAACCCTAGTATTGGCACATCTGTAGCTTGTTTGCCAATTTGATGATCTGTACTGCATTTTAAAACCTGTATTGTGTTCCAGGTGAAAAGCCATACGAATGCTATATTTGCCATGCACGTTTTACTCAAAGCGGCACAATGAAAATGCATATATTACAGAAGCATACTGAAAATGTTGCTAAATTTCACTGCCCACACTGTGATACAGTTATTGCAAGGAAAAGTGACTTGGGTAAGTTGAGCAGATGAAAATTTGATGTTTAGTGTGTGTGGTTTTTTTTTTTTTGGTTTTTTTTTTTTTTATTATAATATATATATATATATATATATATATATATATATATATATATATATATATATATATATATATATATATATATATATATATATATATATATCTCCCTTTCCAGTTTGAATGTTTTTTTGCAGGGCAAATTGTACTTCACAATGGTACTATTTAATATCCCATACAGGGAAGGTCGAAAATTTACATTGGGTGTCAAATTAAGAAATAACATATTTCTGTAGGTATGATTATAAACCGCTACGGTTTGGAAACCGCAGCATGTCAAAGTGTCAACATCCCACTGTTATTGGCTTACAGAACCTGTTAAGCTGTTTTGTCGTTGGCAAGGAATAGCTTAAAGAGGCCCTATCATTTGAAAAAATAATTGTCAACTAAAGGCACGATGGAATCGCCTTTAAAGGGATTCTACCACTAAACCAACATTTTTCTAATTACCACGTCGGAATAGCCTTAAGAAAGGCTATTCGTCTCTTACCTTTAGACGTGGTCTCCGCCACACCGTTCCTTAGAAATACTGGTTTTAACTGGTATGCAAATGAGTTCTCCGCAGCAATGAGGGCGGGCCCCAGCGCTCAAAATGCTATGGGGGTGTCTCCACTGCTGCCCGAGAGCTCTTTCTAGCGACGCCTCCATCTTCAGCTGCAACCCCACCTCTTCTTTCTTCTTTTGTTGGTCCAACTTCTGACGCCTGCGCAGTATGCTCCTGTATTGAACTGCAAGAGCGGACTCCCAAAAATGGCCGGCGGCCAATGTTTTTGTTTGTTTGTTTTGTTTCCTGAGCAGTTTAATATTTTGAGACAGTTATTTAATGTTGTGTGATGTTCATTATTTTTCTCCTGTGTTTTAGGGGTTCATCTTCGTAAACAACATTCGTTTATTGAGCAAGGCAAAAAGTGCCGTTATTGTGAAACAGTCTTCCATGAGCGTTATGCCCTCATACAACACCAGAAGTCTCACAAAAATGAAAAAAGATTCAAATGTGACCAGTGTGAATATGCTTGCAGACAGGTAACTAACTTGCAGACCCCTTCCCATATATATATATATTTATTTTAGAGAGATTTACATACATATATACAGAGATGCTTCAGGTTTAAGACAAGACTCCAACTCGCTCGGACGTACCGTTGCTCAGATACAGCGTTCCAAACACAATACCCCCCTTAGCCAATACAAACCTGCGAGTCTTTCACTCATATTCCAACTGCAATACACACGGTCACTCCACACGCACAATACAACACTGATATCCAGACTGAGATACACACATCAGAGGATTACATACACAGATCAGCACACAGTATCACACGCCAGAGGATTAGATACACGCGTCTGCACACAGTACCACATGCCAAAGGATTGGATACGCACATCTGCACACAGTTCCACACACCAGAGTATAAGAGAAGCACGTCTGCACACAGTACCACATGCCGTAGAATTAGATACGTGCCTCTTCACACAATACCACACGGGAGGACTAGATACGTGTGTCTGCACACAGTACCACACTTTGGAGGATTAGGTACATGTCTCTGCACACAGTACCACAAGCTGGAGAATTAAATACACGTCTCAGAACACAGTACCACACGGGGGAGGATTAGATATGTGCGTCTGCACACAGTACCACACGACCGAGGGTTAGATATATGCGTCTGCACACAGTTCCACACGCTGAAGAATTAGAATTAGATACGTGTGTCTGCACAAAGTACCACACGGGGAGGATTAGATACGCACATCTGCGCACAGTTCAACACGCTGGAGGATTAGATACGCATGTCTTCACATAGTACCACCGCCAGAGGATTAGATACGTGCGTCTACACACAGTACCACACGGGGGAAGATTAGATACGCGCATCTGCACACAGCACCACATGCCGTAGTGTTAGATACGCGCGTCTGCACACAGTATCATACGCCGGGGGGTTGGATACATGCGTCTGCACACAGTTCCACACACCAGAGGATTAGATAAGCACGTCTGCACACAGTACCACATGCCGTAGGATTAGATACACGCCTCTTCACACAATACCACACGAGAGGATTAGATACGTGCGTCTGCACACAGTACCACACGCCAGAGGATTAGATACACGCATCTGCACACAGTTCTACACGCCAGAGGATTAGATACATGCGTCTTCACACAATACCACACACCGGAGGATTAGATGCACGCCACTGCACACAATACCACACGGGGGAGGATTAGATATGTGCCTCTGCACACAGTACCACATGCCGGAGGATTAGATATGCGCCACTGCACACAATACCACATAGGTGAGGATTAGATACCTGCATCTGCACACAGTACCACATGGGGCAGGATTAGATATATGCCTCTGCACACAATACCACACGCCAGAGAATTACATACGCATCTCAGCACACAGTACCACATGCCGTAAGATTAGAAACGCACGTCTGCACACAGTTTCACTTGCCGGAGGATTAGATATGCGCCTCTTCTCACAATACCACACGATGGAGGAATAGATATGTGCATCTGCACACAGTACCACACCAACTTGCGTCTAAACACAGTACTACATGGGGAAGGATAGATACAGCTTTACTCCAGGTATCCATAACAACGGATCACAGGTTTTTCACTAATATCCAAAATGAGATACACATAATCACATGACTCTTATGGACATGCACACAAACAACGTGCAAAATTGGACAATTCTTATGGGGTCACTACACAAACATAAACTGTAATATACCCGTGCGAAGCCAGGGCTTCCTGCTAGTTATGTATAAAATTTATCTTTCTATAGCTATCGCTATACATATATTTTGTCATAATCTTACTACTGTTTCCCCGCTCCACCTTCTCTAGGAGCGTCACATGATAATGCACAAACGGACCCATACTGGTGAGAAACCATATGCATGTAGCCATTGTGACAAAACGTTCCGTCAGAAGCAGCTTCTGGATATGCATTTCAAGAGATACCATGATCCTAGTTTTGTTCCTGCTGCCTTTGTGTGTTCAAAGTGTGGAAAAACCTTTACGCGAAGGGTAAGTTAGTTATTGTAACAGACAGGTGTTTTTTTGTTTTTTAAATAGGCTTTTACTTCTTTAACCCCCTTAAGGACACAACCTAAATGTACCTTTAAAGAGGACCTTTCACCATTTTGCCCACAGGCAGTTCTATATACTGCCGGAAAGCTGACACTGCGCTGAGTTCACCACACTGTCGGCTTTCCCGATCTGGGCCCGGTGTGAAGAGCTTACGGTCCGGTACCGTAGCTCTTCTATGGTCAGAAGGGCGTTTCTGACAGTTAGCCAGAGACGTCTTTCTTCACAGCACAGCCAATCGCGCTGTGTTGTGAGAGCCGGGAGGAACGCCCCCTCCCTCTTCTCGCAGTACTCGTCCATAGACAAGCATTATCAGGGAGGGAGGGGGCGTTCCTCCCGGCTCTCACAGCACAGCGCGAATGCATCTTCAAAGCTACACTGTCCTATGCTTTCCATCCTGCACTTGGAAAAATTCATGTTTTACCATCACCTTGTTACCTTTAGTGGCCCGCAGATAACTGGTAATGTTCCCCAGTGGTCTCACACTGTAGCTGTGCTATAGAAAAAAATCCAAATCTACTTGCCCATTTCCCGGAGCTTTGCAATGTTCTTGCTTTATTTGCAGGTCTTCAGCAGGCATCATTAGCTGATGCCTGAATAATAGAGCACCCTGGTTGGGAATTGCTGCCTTCAAACTGTGCTTGAAATCTTAGGGTATGTTCACACAGTTTTGTTGCAAGCTGAAAAATGTGTTGTTTTTTTTTTGGTCAATCAACGTGTATGGACCTGGACCTCTAAAAAAAAAAAAAAAAAAAAAAAAAAAAAGTGTCGTGTTTTTTACACCTCCCATTGACTTCAATGGGATTTTTCCGGTGGAACTTTTTTTTTTTTTTTTTTTTCTCTGCTAGCTGGAGAAAAAAAAATGCTAAAGGGAAAAAAACTACCGGTAGTAACTCCCATTGAAATGAATGGGAGGCGTTTTTTTTTTTTCCAGGCGGTTTTTGAGGCGGATTCACGTGTCAAAATCTGCCTGCAAAAATCCTGTGTGAACGCACCCTTAATGTTCCTCCACCTTTTATAAACATACAATCATATTTCATGAACTGTTGTGGTCTCTTGTGTCTGTTCTCTTGCAATTTGAAGTTACAATGCTAGAAATGCAATAATAGCCTTATGTAAACTTGTTTCTGTAGAATACAATGTCTCGGCATGCAGATAACTGTACTGGGCCTGATGGTACGGATGGAGAAAATGGAGGTGATGGTGAAGCTGTGCATAAAAAAGGGAAACGTGGGCGAAAGAGAAAGATGCGCTCCAAAAAGGAAGGATCCACGGATAGTGGTAAGTGGTTTTTACAGTATACGATTTTGGCGAAGTGAACATAGTTGGCTTTATTGGATCATGATTTCAAGAGGTCACTACTGATAGTTATTGTGGCAAGTCAGAAACTTTTAATTTGACAGAAGAAAATTAGTTTTGCGGGAAAAAAAATAAACCTATTTGTTGCTTGATGCAAAACAACCGTATATATTCGAGTATAAGCTGGCCCAAATATAAGTCGAGGCCTCTAATTTTACCACAAAAAAACTGGGAAAACTTATTGACTCGAATATAATCCTAGGGGGGAAATGCAACAGCTACTGGAAAATTTCAAAAATTTAAATGGTTGGAGTTTTTGGGTGCAGTAGATGCTGGGAAAGGGGAGGGGGTGTTTTGGTTGTCTGTGTGCCCCTTCCCTGAGCTTGAGGACTGTTTTCTTCCCCCACTTGGAACTCAGTCTGGCTGAATATATTTAATAATTGAATTGAATATTTTTTTTCCTGATTCGAGTATAAGCTGAGGGGGGCCTTTTCTGCTCAAAAACTGTGCTGAAAATTCGGCTTATACTCAAGTATATACGGTATTTAAATTTTTCCCTCCCCAATAGAGGATAATGCAGATCCAGATTTGGATGATGAAGATGATGATGAAGAGGAGGATGAACTTCCAGTTGAAATAGAAGCAGAACATGAAAATGAACCAGATCAACCACTGACTCCACTAGCCCCTCCTGCCAAGAAGCGCAGAGGAAGACCGCCAGGAAAATCCAGTCAACCGAAGCAAAGTATGTTGAAATTATTTTCTATTTTTGTTTTACAAGTATGTCATTAGGTATTTTTCCATAAATGTGTAAGGCTATGTGCACATCTCTCTCATATCTCTCTCTACATCTATCTCTTTCCCTCTATCTTTCTCATATTGCTTTATTTTGGGGTGGGTGTTTTTTTTTTTTTTTTTTTTTTTTTAAGATATGGAGATTAGACAGATATCCAAGTCCAGACTAATGGAACAGTTTTCTAGATATAATAGTAGAAATGTAAAAAGCTTTAAGCAGTTAGTTAACCCATTAATGATGAATTTCTCATTTTGTAATTTTTAATACACTACAATGGATCAGCAGGAAAGTGACCAATACCATGTAGGGCTGATTCTACAATCTGCATTATTTTATTATGAAAATTTGCCAAACAGTGATGTAAGGACATTTCTTTTCCTACCTTGCCCTACCTGCCGGCTAGTATGGTTTCCTATTGCTTGAGTGACATTTCCCACTTTGTCTGCAGATGCATTTGTCTGAAGACAGCCTGCTATTCTTCTGAGTGCGGCCTAATGTCATCAGACTTTCACAGTACAGTCAGTCTGGATCACGCTTGTCAAAC